>NC_141687.1:224528473-224860973 GCF_964263255.1 Lissotriton vulgaris
GTAGCTGCCCGCCCACCCTTAGTGATGTCTGCAGATGGCGTCCTTATGGGCTGCGTGGCTGTCTGGTGTGTGGTCATAGAGCCATTTCTTCTCCAGCTTCCGGCATGTACATTTGGAGTTCTGGAGTTCTTCGGTGAACCAGGCGGTTTTCTTGCTGGGGTGGTTGATGGAGGGTTTCTTGAGCGGGACCACAGTGTTGGCGCAGTCGTCGATCCACTGTCTGAAGTTACGGGCGGCGGCATCTGTGTCGGCGGGGTCAGTGGGTAGGTTCTGGGCGAGGGTGGAGGTCAGCTGGTCTTCGGTGACTTTGCTTCAGCAGCGGCGAGGCAGCATTGGGTGAGGTGGTGTGTGGTTCGTTTCTTGAAGGTGAAGTGGATGCAGCGGTGGTCGGTCCAGTGGAGTTTGGTGGTGTGGTTGAAGGCGATGTGGGTGCTTGTGGAGAAGACGGGGTCGAGCGTGTGGCCGGCAGCGTGGTTGGGTTCAGTGACGAGTTGTCAGAGGCCGAGGTTGGCGAGGTTGGCGATCAGGGTGGCAGAGTTGGCGTCGTTGTTCTCGAGATGGAAGTTCAGGTCCCCGAGGAGGATGTAGTCCGTGGAGGCGAGTGCGTGGGTGCTGGGGAGGTCGGCGATGGAGTCACTGAAGAGGGTCCGGGAGGTCTGTAGACGAGTGTTCCTCTGAGGGTGGTGTTTGGGTTGGTTTGGATCCGGAAGTGAAGGTGTTCGGCGGAGTTGAGGGAGTCGTCTGCGAGGGTGTGGACCTGGAGGGTGGACTTGTGGACGATGGCTATTCCTCCTCCAATTCCCTTGGTGCGGTCTCTGCGGGAGATCTTGTAGCTGTCCGGGATGGCTATGGCGATATCAGGTGCCGAGGAGTCATTCCACCAGGTCTCGGTCAGGAAGGCCACGTCTGGCGCGGAGGTGTCGAGTAGGTCCCAGAGATCGACGGTGTGTTTGCGTGCGGAGCAGGTGTTGAGGAGTATGCAGCGGAAGTGGTTGGGACCGGTCCTTGAAGGTTTGGTGGTTCTGTCGCAGGTGAAGTTGCAGGTGTGGCAGGAGAAGGGTCCGTGGGTGCGTTTCATGGCGACCCGGAAGCAGCGGTGGTCTCGGCTGGTGTCGAGAGCGTGGAGGGTGTTGGCATCATATCAGAGTTTGGCGTTGTGGCGGGTGCGGGGTCCAGGGGTTCTGGTGCTGGGCGCGGTCCAGGCGCAAACGGGCTTGTATATGAGGAGGCTTGGGAGGGAGGAGGAGCTGGGAGGCGGGGCGGGGAGGCCAATGGGTGTGCTGGGGGGCGGGGTCGCAGGGAGGCAGCGGCGGGAAGGCTGTGATGGGGGTGGTGGGGAAAAACAAACTGGGGCACAGGGCGAGGGAAGCCCAGGAACCAGGAGGCGGCAGCAGAGTCACAGGATCAGCCGGTGGCGAGTGGCGGCGACCTGCCTGCAAGCAGGGTCAAAGGTCGCTCCCACTGCCAACACTCGGCTGGTATTTCAGGAGGCCTGGGAGGGAGAAGCAGCTGAGAGGCGGGAGCGGGGAGGCCAATGAGCGTGCTGGAGGGCGGGGCCGCAGGGAGGCAGCGGCGGGAAGGATGTGATAGGGGCGGTGGGGGGTGGGGGAATAAGAGAAACTGGTGCGCAGGGCGAGGGAAGCCCGGGGACCAGGAGGCGGCAGCAGGGGCACAGGAGCAGCCGGTGACGAGTGGCGGTGTGGGGGCAACCTGCCGGCAAGCAGGGTCAAAGGTCGCTCCCGCTGCAGTCACAAGGCTGGTATTTCAGGAGGCCTGTTTGGGAGGAGCAGCTGGGAGGTGGGAGCGGGAGAGGCCAATGGGTGTGCTGAGGGGTGGGCCGCAGGGAGGCAGCGGCGGGAAGGCTGTGACGGGGGCGGTGGGGGGAAAAAGAAACTGGTGCATAGGGCGAGGGAAGCCTAGGGACCAGGAGGTGGCAGCAGGGGCACATGATCAGCCGGTGACGAGTGGCGGTGTGGGGGCGACCTGCTGCAAGCAGGGTCAAAGGTCGCTCACACTGCCGTTACTCGGCTGGTATTTTAGAAGGCCTGGGAGGGAGGAGCAGTTGGGAGGCGGGAGCGGGGAGGCCAATGGGTGTGCTGGGGGGCAGGGCGGCAGAGAGGCAGCGGCGGGAAGGCTGTGATGGAGCGGTGGGGGACGGGGGAAAAAGAAACTGGGGCGCAGAGCGAGTGAAGCCCAGGGACAAGGAGGCAGCAGCAGGGGCACAGGATCAGCCGGTGACAAGTGGCGGTGTGGGGGCGACCTGCCTGCAAGCAGAGTCAAAGGTTGCTCCCGCTGCCGTTACTTGGCTGGTATTTCAAGATGCCTGGGAGGGAGGAGCAGCTGGGTGGCGGGAGCGGAGAGTCCAATGGGTGTGCTGGGGGGCGGGGCTGCAGGGAGGCAGCGGCGGGAAGGCTGTGACTGGGGTGGTGGGGAAAAAGAAACTGGCGCTCAGGGTGAGGGAAGCCCAGGGACCAGGAGGCGGCAGCAAGGGCACAGGATCAGCCGGTGATGAGTGGCAGTGTGGGGGCGACCTGCCTGCAATATTCTACTTGCTGTCACCAGCATGTAGTTATAGTTACAACCATGCTTCCATAGGAAAAGCATGGAAAGTTTCGGGATAATCTGTCAACAGGGGTTAAGAAAAAGGGGTCCATCACCTCCGAGGGGCTATTTTCTGTGGAATGGGGGTGCCTCATGGACCCCTCCGGAACCTGGGGGCCATCGTCTTCCCAGGGCCAAATTGTATTCTTAAAATGGAAGGGTGGGCACTTCCCCAGGGCAGGCCCTACTGAATGAAAGGATAGAGGCCGTGCAGCTCCCCTCCTGGAGTCATAGATGGCCAAGGGAATCAGCACCACTCCAGGGCCACTCGTGCTATGTCTTGGGGCGCCCACCCCCGGGATACAGCTGTTTGCTGTGGCTTGGCAGGAGCTTTAACCACTCCCGCAAAGCTACATCAAACACTCGCTTTCAGCAAACAAGAGCAGAGAAATGCTCTTGCTTGCTGGAAGCAAAGCATTCGTCTGTTTCCCGGCCTGCTGTCAAGTAAGCAGGGAAACTGACGAATTGCTTTCAGGTCGGAGTCCCTGCCCCCTTTTTCTACCGCTCTCCCAATGCAGCTTGTGGTGCACTACTGGTTGGGGGATGAAGTTTCCTTGGATGCTGAGGGTCTTTGGGTGCCAAGAACCTCTTCTGTTACCTACAGTGAGTCACAAACAGCTGGATTGCTGAGAGCTGGTCGGAGGCCCCGCTTCCTTTGCCCACAACTCTGCAAAATTGCCTAGTGATTAAAAAAAAACATAGAAATGTACTTAAAAAAACCAAAGGTTACAGGGACTTTATAGTTAGGAAATAGAATTTAAAAAACCTTACAAATTCACTTAAAAAGACAAAGGGTACAGGGATGTTATAGTTAGAAAATAGAAAAAAGAAACCTTAGAAATTCTGTGAAAAAAACAAAGGTTACAGAGATGTTATAGTTACGCTTAGTTTTAACTCATACAAAACTATAGACATTCACTAGTTATAGTTACCTTAGTGAACTATAACAGATGTCCCAGCAATGCACTGCTCATGACCTCACATTATTACATCACTCATGACATGATTAGTGACAACACTGATGATATCTGAACTGATGTCTCTGTAACATTTGTTTTTTCAGTGAATATATGTGTATATATATATATATATATATATATATATGTATATATATAAATATATCCAACAAATATCTCCGCCGAAGAAAAGAATGAGGGCCACAGCAAGGGAACACAAAGAGACAACTTTATTGCAAGCTTGGCGCATGCATTTCCGTTTCAGGTAAGCCTTCTTCAGCGCCAGATGATTGCAGGAGCAAATGAGCACACTTGTGGTTGGCTGTTATTAAAAGTGTCCTGCCTTCAACACATTGGTTGCTGCCTGCTCCGCCCCTCAGCTAGTGCATAGTTTCACCTGCTGCATGCCATTAGAACGCAGGTGAACTACCATACCCAGAATGCAATATGGTTTCCTGGTAGGTCTCGGTTTCGGCGGAGATCTTCCTCTGCAAACAGGGCACCACAGAGTTTGATAAATGCTGCTCTCTGCATGCAAACAAAGCCCCCTCAAGTCCCCAACCGCAACAACCACCAATGCCACGGAGTCCAAATAGCGGGGGCAAGAGTGAAAGTTCACCTTGCCCAGCGAGGAGCCGGATAGCCCCTACACCGCTGCTGTCATCCTGGCCAGGGGGTGGGTCTCAGCCATTATAGACACATGCACAGTCCCAATTTTCACAGAAGTGAAAGAACCAGCAGATCTGAGTCCTCTTGACGTTGCGGGGGCCCCCAAGCGCGCCACTGGAACTCGTGCTAACAATATCCAACAAACATCTCCTCCAAAGAAAAGAATGAGGGCCACAGCAGGGGAACACAAAGAGGCAACTTTATTGCAAGCATGGCGAATGCATTTCAGCTTCAGGGAAGCCTTCTTCAGCGCCAGATGATTGCAGGAGCAAATGAGCACACTTGTGGTTGGCTGTTATTAAAAGTGTCCTGCTGTCAACACATTGGTTGCTGCCTGCTCCGCCCCTCAGCTAGCGCATAGTTTCACCTGCTGCATGCCATTAGAACGCAGGCGAACTACCATACCCGGAATGCAATATGGTTTCCAGGTAGGTCTCGGTTTCGGCGGAGATCTTCTTCGGCAAACAGGGCACCACAGAGTTTGATAAATGCTGCTCTCTGTATGCACACAAAGCCCCCTCAAGTCCCCAACCACAACAGCCACCAATGCCACGGAGTGTAATAAGCAGGGGCAAGTGTGAAAGTTCACCTCGCCGAGCGAGGAGCCGGATAGCCCCTACACCACTGCTGTCTTCCTGGCTGAGGGGGTGGGTCTCAGCCATTCCAGACACCTGTACAGTCCCAATTTTCACAGAAGTAAAAGAATCAGGGGGTCTGAATCCTCTTGATATTGCGGGGGGCCCGAAGTGCGCCACTGGAACTCGTGCTAACAATATCCAACAAACATCTCCTCCGAAGAAAAGAATGAGGGCCACAGCAGGGGAACACAAAGAGGCAACTTTATTGCAAGCTTAGCGAATGCATTTCAGCTTCAGGTAAGCCTTCTTCAGCGCCAGATGATTGCAGGAGCAAATGAGCACACTTGAGGTTGGCTGTTATTAAAAGTGTCCTGCTGTCAACACATTGGTTGCTGCCTGCTCCGCCCCTCAGCTAGCGCATAGTTTCACCTGCTGCATGCCATTAGAACGCAGGCGAACTACCATACCCAGAATGCAATATGGTTTCCTGGTAGGTCTCGGTTTCGGTGGAGATCTTCCTCTGCAAACAGGGCACCACAGAGTTTGATAAATGCTGCTCTCTGTATGCACACAAAGCCCGCTCAAGTCCCCAACCACAACAACCACCAATGCCACTGAGTCCAAATAGCGGGGGCAAGTGTGAAAGTTCACCTCACCCAGCGAGGAGCCGGATAGCCCCTACACCACTGCTGTCTTCCTGGCTGAGGGGGTGGGTCTCAGCCATTCCAGACACCTGTACAGTCCCAATTTTCACGGAAGTAAAAGAATCAGGGGGTCTGAATCCTCTTCATATTGCGGGGGGCCCGAAGTGCGCCACTGGAACTCGCGCTAACAATATCCAACAAACATCTCCTCCGAAAAAAAGAATGAGGGCCACAGCAGGGGGAACACAAAGAGGCAACTTTATTGCAATCTTAGCGAATGCATTTCGGTTTCAGGTAAGCCTTCTTCAGTGTCAGATGATTGCAGGAGCAAATGAGCACAGTGTGGTTGGCTGTTATTAAAAGTGTCCCGCCTTCAACACATTGGTTTCTACCTGCTCCGCCCCTCAGCTAGTGCATAGTTTCACCTGGTGCATGCCATTAGAACGCAGGCGAACTACCATACCCAGAATGCAATATGGTTCCAGGTAGGTCTCGGTTTCGGCGGAGATCTTCCTCGGCAAACAGGGCACCACAGAGTTTGATAAATGCCGCTCTCTGCATGCAAACAAAGCCCACTCAAGTCCCCAAAGGTAACAACCACCAATGCCACTGAGTCCAAATAGCGGGGGCAAGTGTGAAAGTTCATCTCGCCCAGCGAGGAGCCGGATAGCCCCTACACCGCTGCTGTCTTCCTGGCCAGGGGGTGGGTCTCAGCCATTCTAGACACCTGGACAGTCACAATTTTCACAGAAGTGAAAGAACCAGCGGGTCTGAGTCCTCTTGACGTTGCAGGGGCCCCCAAGCGTGCCACTGGAACTCGCGCTAACAATATCCAACAAACATCTCCTCCGAAGAAAAGAATGAGGGCCACAGCAGGGGAACACAAAGAGGCAACTTTATTGCAAGCTTAGCGAATGCATTTCGGTTTCAGGTAAGCCTTCTTCAGCGCCAGATGATTGCAGGAGCAAATGAGCACACTTGTGGTTGGCTGTTATTAAAAGTGTCCTGCCTTCAACACATTGGTTGCTGCCTTCTCCGCCCCTCAGCTAGTGCATAGTTTCACCTGCTGCATGCCATTAGAACGCAGCCGAACTACCATACCAGGATTGCAATATGGTTTCCAGGTAGGTCTCGGTTTCGGGAGAGATCTTCCTCGGCAAACAGGGCACCACAGAGTTTGATAAATGCCGCTCTCTGCATGCAAACAAAGCCCCCTCAAGTCCCCAACCGCAACAACCACCAATGCCACGGAGTCCAAATAGCGGGGGCAAGTGTGAAAGTTCACCTCACCAGGCGAGGAGCCGGATAGCCCCTACACCGCTGCTGTCTTCCTGGCCAGGGGGTGGGTCTCAGCCATTCCAGACACCTGGACAGTCCCAATTTTCACGGAAGTGAAACAATCAGCGGGTCTGAGTCCTCTTGATGTTGCGGGGGCCCCCAAGTGCGCCACTGGAACTCGCGCTAACAATATCCAACAAACATCTCCTCCGAAGAAAATAATTATGGCCACAGCAGGGGAACAAAAAGAGGCAACTTTATTGCAAGCTTGGCGAATGCATTTCGGCTTCAGGTAAGCCTTCTTCAGCGCCAGATGTTTGCAGGAGCAAATGAGCACACTTGTGGTTGGCTGTTATTAAAAGTGTCCTGCCTTCAACACATTGGTTGCTACCTGCTCCGCCCCTCAGCTAGTGCATAGTTTCACCTGCTGCATGCCATTAGAACGCAGGCGAACTACCATACCCAGAATGCAATATGGTTTCCTGGTAGGTCTCGGTTTCGGCGGAGATCTTCCTCTGCAAACAGGGAACCACAGAGTTTGATAAATGCTGCTCTCAGCATGCAAACAAAGCCCCCTCAAGTCCCCAACCGCAACAACCACCAATGCCACGGAGTCCAAATAGCGGGGGCAAGAGTGAAAGTTCACCTTGCCCAGCGAGGAGCCGGATAGCCCCTACACCGCTGCTGTCATCCTGGCCAGGGGGTGGGTCTCAGCCATTCCAGACACCTGGACAGTCCCAATTTTCACGGAAGTGAAAGAACCAGCAGATCTGAGTCCTCTTGACGTTGCGGGGGCCCCCAAGCGCGCCACTGGAACTCGCGCTAACAATATCCAACAAACATCTCCTCCGAAGAAAAAAATGAGGACCACAGCAGGGGAAAACAAAGAGGCAACTTTATTGCAAGCATGGCGAATGCATTTCAGCTTCACGTAAGCCTTCTTCAGCGCCAGATGATTGCAGGAGCAAATGAGCACACTTGTGATTGGCTGTTATTAAAAGTGTCCTGCCTTCAACACATTGGTTGCTGCCTGCTCCGCCCCTCAGCTAGTGCATAGTTTCACCTGCTGCATGCCATTAGAACTCAGGCGAACTAAAATACCGGGAATGCAATATGGTTTCCAGGTAGGTCTCGGTTTCGGCGGAGATCTTCTTCAGCAAACAGGGCACCACAGAGTTTGATAATTGCTGCTCTCTGTATGCACACAAAGCCCCCTCAAGTCCCTACCGCAACAACCACCAATGCCACGGAGTGCAAATAGCAGGGGCAAGTGTGAAAGTTCACCTCGCCCAGCGAGGAGCCGGATAGCCCCTACACCACTGCTGTCTTCCTGGCTGAGGGGGTGGGTCTCAGCCATTCCAGACACCTGTACAGTCCCAATTTTCACGGAAGTAAAAGAATCAGGGGGTCTGAATCCTCTTGATATTGCGGGGGGCCCGAAGTGCGCCACTGGAACTCGTGCTAACAATATCCAACAAACATCTCCTCCGAAGAAAAGAATGAGGGCCACAGCAGGGGAACACAAAGAGGCAACTTTATTGCAAGCTTAGCGAATGCATTTCAGCTTCAGGTAAGCCTTCTTCAGCGCCAGATGATTGCAGGAGCAAATGAGCACACTTGAGGTTGGCTGTTATTAAAAGTGTCCTGCTGTCAACACATTGGTTGCTGCCTGCTCCGCCCCTCAGCTAGCGCATAGTTTCACCTGCTGCATGCCATTAGAACGCAGGCGAACTACCATACCCAGAATGCAATATGGTTTCCTGGTAGGTCTCGGTTTCGGTGGAGATCTTCCTCTGCAAACAGGGCACCACAGAGTTTGATAAATGCTGCTCTCTGTATGCACACAAAGCCCGCTCAAGTCCCCAACCACAACAACCACCAATGCCACTGAGTCCAAATAGCGGGGGCAAGTGTGAAAGTTCACCTCGCCCAGCGAGGAGCCGGATAGCCCCTACACCACTGCTGTCTTCCTGGCTGAGGGGGTGGGTCTCAGCCATTCCAGACACCTGTACAGTCCCAATTTTCACGGAAGTAAAAGAATCAGGGGGTCTGAATCCTCTTGATATTGCGGGGGGCCCGAAGTGCGCCACTGGAACTCGCGCTAACAATATCCAACAAACATCTCCTCCGAAAAAAAGAATGAGGGCCACAGCAGGGGGAACACAAAGAGGCAACTTTATTGCAATCTTAGCGAATGCATTTCGGTTTCAGGTAAGCCTTCTTCAGCGTCAGATGATTGCAGGTGCAAATGAGCACAGTGTGGTTGGCTGTTATTAAAAGTGTCCCGCCTTCAACACATTGGTTTCTACCTGCTCCGCCCCTCAGCTAGTGCATAGTTTCACCTGGTGCATGCCATTAGAACGCAGGCGAACTACCATACCCAGAATGCAATATGGTTCCAGGTAGGTCTCGGTTTCGGCGGAGATCTTCCTCGGCAAACAGGGCACCACAGAGTTTGATAAATGCCGCTCTCTGCATGCAAACAAAGCCCACTCAAGTCCCCAAAGGTAACAACCACCAATGCCACTGAGTCCAAATAGCGGGGGCAAGTGTGAAAGTTCATCTCGCCCAGCGAGGAGCCGGATAGCCCCTACACCGCTGCTGTCTTCCTGGCCAGGGGGTGGGTCTCAGCCATTCTAGACACCTGGACAGTCACAATTTTCACAGAAGTGAAAGAACCAGCGGGTCTGAGTCCTCTTGACGTTGCAGGGGCCCCCAAGCGTGCCACTGGAACTCGCGCTAACAATATCCAACAAACATCTCCTCCGAAGAAAAGAATGAGGGCCACAGCAGGGGAACACAAAGAGGCAACTTTATTGCAAGCTTAGCGAATGCATTTCGGTTTCAGGTAAGCCTTCTTCAGCGCCAGATGATTGCAGGAGCAAATGAGCACACTTGTGGTTGGCTGTTATTAAAAGTGTCCTGCCTTCAACACATTGGTTGCTGCCTTCTCCGCCCCTCAGCTAGTGCATAGTTTCACCTGCTGCATGCCATTAGAACGCAGCCGAACTACCATACCAGGATTGCAATATGGTTTCCAGGTAGGTCTCGGTTTCGGGAGAGATCTTCCTCGGCAAACAGGGCACCACAGAGTTTGATAAATGCTGCTCTCTGCATGCAAACAAAGCCCCCTCAAGTCCCCAACCGCAACAACCACCAATGCCACGGAGTCCAAATAGCGGGGGCAAGTGTGAAAGTTCACCTCACCAGGCGAGGAGCCGGATAGCCCCTACACCGCTGCTGTCTTCCTGGCCAGGGGGTGGGTCTCAGCCATTCCAGACACCTGGACAGTCCCAATTTTCACGGAAGTGAAACAATCAGCGGGTCTGAGTCCTCTTGATGTTGCGGGGGCCCCCAAGTGCGCCACTGGAACTCGCGCTAACAATATCCAACAAACATCTCCTCCGAAGAAAATAATTATGGCCACAGCAGGGGAACAAAAAGAGGCAACTTTATTGCAAGCTTGGCGAATGCATTTCGGCTTCAGGTAAGCCTTCTTCAGCGCCAGATGTTTGCAGGAGCAAATGAGCACACTTGTGGTTGGCTGTTATTAAAAGTGTCCTGCCTTCAACACATTGGTTGCTACCTGCTCCGCCCCTCAGCTAGTGCATAGTTTCACCTGCTGCATGCCATTAGAACGCAGGCGAACTACCATACCCAGAATGCAATATGGTTTCCTGGTAGGTCTCGGTTTCGGCGGAGATCTTCCTCTGCAAACAGGGAACCACAGAGTTTGATAAATGCTGCTCTCAGCATGCAAACAAAGCCCCCTCAAGTCCCCAACCACAACAACCACCAATGCCACGGAGTCCAAATAGCGGGGGCAAGAGTGAAAGTTCACCTTGCCCAGCGAGGAGCCGGATAGCCCCTACACCGCTGCTGTCATCCTGGCCAGGGGGTGGGTCTCAGCCATTCCAGACACCTGGACAGTCCCAATTTTCACGGAAGTGAAAGAACCAGCAGATCTGAGTCCTCTTGACGTTGCGGGGGCCCCCAAGCGCGCCACTGGAACTCGCGCTAACAATATCCAACAAACATCTCCTCCGAAGAAAAAAATGAGGACCACAGCAGGGGAAAACAGAGAGGCAACTTTATTGCAAGCATGGCGAATGCATTTCAGCTTCACGTAAGCCTTCTTCAGCGCCAGATGATTGCAGGAGCAAATGAGCACACTTGTGATTGGCTGCTATTAAAAGTGTCCTGCCTTCAACACATTGGTTGCTGCCTGCTCCGCCCCTCAGCTAGTGCATAGTTTCACCTGCTGCATGCCATTAGAACTCAGGCGAACTAAAATACCGGGAATGCAATATGGTTTCCAGGTAGGTCTCGGTTTCGGCGGAGATCTTCTTCAGCAAACAGGGCACCACAGAGTTTGATAATTGCTGCTCTCTGTATGCACACAAAGCCCCCTCAAGTCCCTACCGCAACAACCACCAATGCCATAGAGTGCAAATAGCAGGGGCAAGTGTGAAAGTTCACCTCGCCCAGCGAGGAGCCGGATAGCCCCTACACCACTGCTGTCTTCCTGGCTGAGGGGGTGGGTCTCAGCCATTCCAGACACCTGTACAGTCCCAATTTTCACGGAAGTAAAAGAATCAGGGGGTCTGAATCCTCTTGATATTGCGGGGGGCCCGAAGTGCGCCACTGGAACTCGCGCTAACAATATCCAACAAACATCTCCTCTGAAGAAAAGAATGAGGGCCACAGCAGGGGGAACACAAAGAGGCAACTTTATTGCAGCAAATGCATTTCGGTTTCAGGTAAGCCTTCTTCAGCGTCAGATGATTGCAGGAGCAAATGAGCACAGTGTGGTTGGCTGTTATTAAAAGTGTCCCGCCTTCAACACATTGGTTTCTACCTGCTCCGCCCCTCAGCTAGTGCATAGTTTCACCTGGTGCATGCCATTAGAACGCATGCGAACTACCATACCCAGAATGCAATATGGTTCCAGGTAGGTCTCGGTTTCGGCGGAGATCTTCCTCGGCAAACAGGGCACCACAGAGTTTGATAAATGCTGCTCTCTGCATGCAAACAACGCCCACTCAAGTCCCCAACCGTAACAACCACCAATGCCACGGAGTCCAAATAGCGGGGGCAAGTGTGAAAGTTCATCTCGCCCAGCAAGGAGCTGGATAGCCCCTACACCGCTGCTGTCTTCCTGGCCAGGGGGTAGGTCTCAGCCATTCCAGACACCTGGAGAGTCCTAATTTTCACGCAAGTGAAACAATCAGCGGGTCTGAGTCCTCTTGATGTAGCGGGGGCCCATAAGCGCGCCACTGGAACTCGCGCTAAAAATATCCAACAAACATCTCCTCTGAAGAAAAGAATTATGGCCACAGCAGGGGAACAAAAGGAGGCAACTTTATTGCAAGCTTGGCGAATGCATTTCGGCTTCAGGTAAGCCTTCTTCAGCGCCAGATGATTGCAGGAGCAAATGAGCACACTTGTGGTTGGCTGTTATTAAAAGTGTCCTGCCTTCAACACATTGGTTGCTGCCTGCTCCGCTCCTCAGCTAGTGCATAGTTTCAGCTGCTGCATGCCATTAGAACGCAGGCGAACTAACATACCCAGAATGCAATATGGTTTCCAGGTAGGTCTCGGTTTCGGCGGAGATCTTCCTCGGCAAACAGGGCACCACAGAGTTTGATAAATGCCGCTCTCTGCATGCAACAAAGCCTCCTCAAGTCCCCAACTGCAACAACCACCAATGCCACGGAGTCCTAATAGCGGGGGCAAGTGTGAAAGTTCACCTCGCCCAGCAGATAGCCCCTACACCGCTGCTGTCTTCCTGGCCAGGGGGTGGGTCTCAGCCATTCTAGACACCTGGACAGTCACAATTTTCACAGAAGTGAAAGAACCAGCGGGTCTGAGTCCTCTTGACGTTGCAGGGGCCCCCAAGTGTGCCACTGGAACTCACGCTAACAATATCCAACAAACATCTCCTCGGAAGAAAAGAATGAGGGCCACAGCAGGGGAACACAAAGAGGCAACTTTATTGCAAGCTTAGCGAATGCATTTCGGTTTCAGGTAAGCCTTCTTCAGCGCTAGATGATTGCAGGAGCAAATGAGCACACTTGTGGTTGGCTGTTATTAAAAGTGTCCTGCCTTCAACACATTGGTTGCTGCCTGCTCCGCCCCTCAGCTAGTGCATAGTTTCACCTGCTGCATGCCATTAGAACGCAGCCGAACTACCATACCAGGAATGCAATATGGTTTCCAGGTAGGTCTCGGTTTCGGGAGAGATCTTCCTCGGCAAACAGGGCACCACAGAGTTTGATAAATGCCGCTCTCTGCATGCAAACAAAGCCCCCTCAAGTCCCCAACCGCAACAACCACCAATGCCACGGAGTCCAAATAGAGGGGGCAAGTGTGAAAGTTCACCTCTCCCAGCGTATAGCCCCTACACCGATGCTGTCTTCCTGGCCAGGGGGTGGGTCTCAGGCATTCCAGACACCTGGACAGTCTCAATTTTCACAGAAGTGAAAGAACCAGCGGGTCTGAGTCCTCTTGACGTTGCAGGGGCCCCCAAGCTTGCCACTGGAACTCGCGCTAACAATATCCAACAAACATCTCCTCTGAAGAAAAGAATGAGGGCCACAGCAGGGGAACACAAAGAGGCAACTTTATTGCAAGCTTAGCGAATGCATTTCGGTTTCGGGTAAGCCTTCTTCAGCGCCAGATGATTGCAGGAGCAAATGAGCAAACGTGTGGTTGGCTGTTATTAAAAGTGTCCTGCCTTCAACACATTGGTTGCTGCCTGCTCCCCCCGTCAGCTAGTGCATAGTTTCACCTGCTGCATGCCATTAGAATGCAGGTGAACTACCATACCTAGAATGCAATATGGTTTCCAGGTAGGTCTCGGTTTCGCAGGAGATCTTCCTTGGCAAATAGTGCACCACAGAGTTTGATAAATGCCGCTCTCTGCATGCAAACAAAGCCCCCTCAAGTCCCCAACCACAACAACCACCAATGCCACGGAGTCCAAATAGCGGGGGCAAGTGTGAAAGTTCACCTCGCCCAGCGAGGAGCCGGATAGCCCCTACACCGCTGCTGTCTTCCTGGCCAGGGGGTGGTTCTCAGCCATTCCAGACACCTGGACAGTCCCAATTTTCACGGAAGTGAAACAATCAGCGGGTCTGTGTCCTCTTGATGTTGCGGGGGCCTCCAAGCGCACCACTGGAACTCGCGCTAACAATATCCAACAAACATCTCCTCTGAAGAAAAGAATGAGGGCCACAGCAGGGGAACAAAAAGAGGCAACTTTATTGCAAGCTTGGCGAATGCATTTCGGCTTCAGGTAAGCCTTCTTCAGCACCAGATGATTGCAGGAGCAAATGAGCACACTTGTGGTTGGCTGTTATTAAAAGTGTCCTGCCTTCAACACATTGGTTGCTGCCTGCTCCGCCCCTCAGCTAGTGCATAGTTTCACCTGCTGCATGCCATTAGAACGCAGGCGAACTACCATACCTAGAATGCAATATGGTTTCCAGGTAGGTCTCGGTTTCAGCGGAGATCTTCCTCGGCAAACAGAGCACCACTGAGTTTGATAAATGCCACTCTCTGCATGCAAACAAAGCCTCCTCAAGTCCCCAACCGCAACAACCACCAACGCCACAGAGTCCAAATAGCGGGGGCAAGTGTGAAAGTTCACCTTGCCCAGCGAGGAGCCAGATAGCCCCTACACCGCTGCTGTCTTCCTGGCCAGGGGGTGGGTCTTAGCCATTCCAGACACCTGGACAGTCCCAGTTTTCACGGAAGTGAAAGAACCAGCGGGTGTGAGTCCTCTTGACGTTGCAGGGGCCCCCAAGCGCGCCACTGGAACTCGCGCTAACAATATCCAACAAACATCTCCGACGAAGAAAAGAATGAGGGCCACAGCAGGGGAACTCAAAGAGGCAACTTTATTGCAAGCTTGGCGAATGCATTTCGGCTTCACTGCCTGCTCCGCCCCTTCAGCTAGTGCATAGTTTCACCTGCTGCATGCCCTTAGAACGCAGGCAAACTACCATACCCAGAAAGCAATATGGTTTCCAGGTAGGTCTCGGTTTCGGAGGAGATCTTCCTCGGCAAACAGGGCACTACAGAGTTTGATAAATGCCGCTCTCTGCATGCAAACAAAGCCCCCTCAAGTGCCCAACCGCAACAACCACCAATGCCACGGAGTCCAAATAGCGGGGGCAAGTGTGAAAGTTCACCTTGCCCAGCGAGGAACCAGATAGCCCCTACACCGCTGCTGTCTTCCTGGCCAGGGGTTGGGTCTCAGCCATTCCAGACACCTTGACAGTCCCAATTTTCACAGAAGTGAAAGAACCAGCGGGTCTGAGTCCTCTTGACGTTGCGGGGGCCCCCAAGCACGCCACTGGAACTCGCGCTATCAATATCCAACAAACATCTCCTCCGAAGAAAAGAATGAGGGCCACAGCAGGGGAACACAAAGAGGCAACTTTATTGCAAGCTTGGCAAATGCATTTCGGCTTCAGGTAAGCCTTCTTCAGCGCCAGATGATTGCAGGAGCAAAATTAGCACACTTGTGGTTGGCTGCTATTAAAAGTGTACTGCCTTCAACACATTGGTTGCTGCCTGCTCCGCCCCTCAGCTAGTGCATAGTTTCACCTGCTGCATGCCATTAGAACGCAGGCGAACTACCATACCCAGAATGCAATATGGTTTGCCACGCAAACAAGCCCGAACATCCAGGGGCAGCCAGTGCATCTGGTGCGAGGCTTCCAGTAAACATACCACCCTGTGGGAGCGCGGGTCTAATATACAGGCGAGGAGGCTGAATACATTTTCGAACAGGTATCGGTTTATTTTGAACAAGGGTAGGATCAGGTAAAACAGATGTTCGGGCGTCACGGTAGTCTTCCTCTTGAGAGTCCTCTTCGGATCCTGGCAATGGTCCTGGCTCGTCGTCTTCGGAATCGAAGGGTGTTCCCCGGAGGCTCATAAAAAGAGGAAAGATAGGGAGTCGTCAGAACACTAGTTTACCCTATAACAGGGAATCTAACCCGTCACCGCACCACAGTTGTGCTTAGAAAAAAGGGTTGTGGTTTTAAACTAAGAAAGGGTGGGGCATAGGGACTCATGAATAAGTAAAGCAAAAAGGATAGTGAGGTTCCCTCACTTAAGAGAAATAGTTTCCCGTCTTATTGAGTGATTGGTTTCTAAGACAGTTTCTACGTAAATGCAATCAGACGACAATGTTTTTCCTATGAGACTAACTTCAGTTTACTTAGGCATATGAAACCACCTTTACTCATTAGCAGCAAAAGGATCACTAAAACACTGTCTTTAACAGGTATAACGAAAGTTTCAAGGATGGAAGCGGTTCTCTGTGCAGGATAGTAAAAACGTATACACTAACTGCCACCCGCCACTCTTACAGAAACCACCCGTTACCCTCACGTGTAGTAAGTGAAAACCCTTAACTCACCGACTCCTGCCGCAAACTCTCCTGAGTCCGCGGCCGCTCTTCAGCATCCTCCGGTGGAATCCACCACTCCTCAGTCCAGGGCTCGTCTGCCTCCTTGTCCTGGGTTTCTCTCTACTCGGTCTTCTCTTCGTAGTCCTCTCGGCTCCGGTATGGAGTTTCTCCTCGCGTCCTCTCGGCCGGCGTCCTCTTCCGGTCTTCTCCTTCTCTCCCAAACCCTCCTCCGTGCTCAGTTTTCATTGGTTTTCGTAGACCGTTTCCGGTGTTACCGTCATTCACTTCCGGGCTACGTTTTCCGGCTCTCTGTAATGAGAGGAAAAGATGGCATGGATCCGGATTGGGTGTTGTCGTTTGTGGAGTCCGTTGGATGTTATCGACCCACGGGATTACATCGGTGAGCATTTCCTCACATCCCCTTTCCCTTGCTGTCCTTCTACTCGGGGTTGTATCTTGAGGAAATCTAGATAAGTAGTCCGCATTTCCTTGTTCGCTTCCTTTCCTATGTTTGGTTCGAAATCGATAAGGTTGTAGTGACAGGAACCATCGAAGTACTCGTTCATTATGGCCCTTGTTTTTGGCTAACCATTCTAGAGGGGCATGATCGGTGTACAAAGTAAACTCCCTACCTTCTAGATAGTATCTTAAGGTTTCTATCGCCCATTTTATGGCTAATGCTTCTTTTTCTATAGTTCAGAAAAGGGGGTGGTGATGAACAGAGTGTCTGAATTAAGCAGACCACTCTTACCCAGTCCAAAGATCAGGGCTTGATCCATCACCGTTATTTATCTCACTGCCCCATCCCAGCTCAGAACCTGGCTATATGCAAATCAGTCTGTCCCTGGCCCAGTGCATCATGGGAAAAGGGCAGACTAAACTACCAAGCCAATTCTTCACCAGAAAGGAGACAAGCTACCGGGGACCGGTTTCTCGGCATTTCAGCCGTCTTCGGCCCGGCTTGCTTGAATCCTGATGGAGCAGTGAGAAAGGGACTCATGTCTGAGTATACCCTGCCACACCTATAGTGGCCAAAAACGATTCAGAAAAGGGGGTGGTGATGAACAGAGTGTCTGAATTAAGCAGACCACTCTTACCCAGTCCAAAGATCAGGGCTTGATCCATCACCGTTATTTATCTCACTGCCCCATCCCAGCTCAGAACCTGGCTATATGCAAATCAGTCTGTCCCTGGCCCAGTGCATCATGGGAACAGGGCAGACTAAACTACCAAGCCAATTCTTCACCAGAAAGGAGACAAGCTACCGGGGACCGGTTTCTGGCATTTCAGCCGTCTTCGGCCCGGCTTGCTTGAATCCTGATGGAGCAGTGAGAAAGGGACTCATGTCTGAGTATACCCTGCCACACCTATAGTGGCCAAAAACGATTCAGAAAAGGGGGTGGTGATGAACAGAGTGTCTGAATTAAGCAGACCACTCTTACCCAGTCCAAAGATCAGGGCTTGATCCATCACCGTTATTTATCTCACTGCCCCATCCCAGCTCAGAACCTGGCTATATGCAAATCAGTCTGTCCCTGGCCCAGTGCATCATGGGAACAGGGCAGACTAAACTACCAAGCCAATTCTTCACCAGAAAGGAGACAAGCTACCGGGGACCGGTTTCTGGCATTTCAGCCGTCTTCGGCCCGGCTTGCTTGAATCCTGATGGAGCAGTGAGAAAGGGACTCATGTCTGAGTATACCCTGCCACACCCATAGTGGCCAAAAACGATTCAGAAAAGGGGGTGGTGATGAACAGAGTGTCTGAATTAAGCAGACCACTCTTACCCAGTCCAAAGATCAGGGCTTGATCCATCACCGTTATTTATCTCACTGCCCCATCCCAGCTCAGAACCTGGCTATATGCAAATCAGTCTGTCCCTGGCCCAGTGCATCATGGGAACAGGGCAGACTAAACTACCAAGCCAATTCTTCACCAGAAATGAGACAAGCTACCGGGGACCGGTTTCTGGCATTTCAGCCGTCTTCGGCCCGGCTTGCTTGAATCCTGATGGAGCAGTGAGAAAGGGACTCATGTCTGAGTATACCCTGCCACACCTATAGTGGCCAAAAACGATTCAGAAAAGGGGGTGGTGATGAACAGAGTGTCTGAATTAAGCAGACCACTCTTACCCAGTCCAAAGATCAGGGCTTGATCCATCACCGTTATTTATCTCACTGCCCCATCCCAGCTCAGAACCTGGCTATATGCAAATCAGTCTGTCCCTGGCCCAGTGCATCATGGGAACAGGGCAGACTAAACTACCAAGCCAATTCTTCACCAGAAAGGAGACAAGCTACCGGGGACCGGTTTCTGGCATTTCAGCCGTCTTCGGCCCGGCTTGCTTGAATCCTGATGGAGCAGTGAGAAAGGGACTCATGTCTGAGGATACCCTGCCACACCTATAGTGGCCAAAAACGATTCAGAAAAGGGGGTGGTGATGAACAGAGTGTCTGAATTAAGCAGACCACTCTTACCCAGTCCAAAGATCAGGGCTTGATCCATCACCGTTATTTATCTCACTGCCCCATCCCAGCTCAGAACCTGGCTATATGCAAATCAGTCTGTCCCTGGCCCAGTGCATCATGGGAACAGGGCAGACTAAACTACCAAGCCAATTCTTCACCAGAAAGGAGACAAGCTACCGGGGACCGGTTTCTGGCATTTCAGCCGTCTTCGGCCCGGCTTGCTTGAATCCTGTTGGAGCAGTGAGAAAGGGACTCATGTCTGAGTATACCCTGCCACACCTATAGTGGCCAAAAACGATTCAGAAAAGGGGGTGGTGATGAACAGAGTGTCTGAATTAAGCAGACCACTCTTACCCAGTCCAAAGATCAGGGCTTGATCCATCACCGTTATTTATCTCACTGCCCCATCCCAGCTCAGAACCTGGCTATATGCAAATCAGTCTGTCCCTGGCCCAGTGCATCATGGGAACAGGGCAGACTAAACTACCAAGCCAATTCTTCACCAGAAAGGAGACAAGCTACCGGGGACCGGTTTCTGGCATTTCAGCCGTCTTCGGCCCGGCTTGCTTGAATCCTGATGGAGCAGTGAGAAAGGGACTCATGTCTGAGTATACCCTGCCACACCTATAGTGGCCAAAAACGATTCAGAAAAGGGGGTGGTGATGAACAGAGTGTCTGAATTAAGCAGACCACTCTTACCCAGTCCAAAGATCAGGGCTTGATCCATCACCGTTATTTATCTCACGGCCCCATCCCAGCTCAAAACCTGGCTATATGCAAATCAGTCTGTCCCTGGCCCAGTGCATCATGGAAACAGGGCAGACTAAACTACCAAGCCAATTCTTCACCAGAAAGGAGACAAGCTACCGGGGACCGGTTTCTGGCATTTCAGCCGTCTTCGGCCCGGCTTGCTTGAATCCTGATGGAGCAGTGAGAAAGGGACTCATGTCTGAGTATACCCTGCCACACCTATAGTGGCCAAAAACGATTCAGAAAAGGGGGTGGTGATGAACAGAGTGTCTGAATTAAGCAGACCACTCTTACCCAGTCCAAAGATCAGGGCTTGATCCATCACCGTTATTTATCTCACTGCCCCATCCCAGCTCAGAACCTGGCTATATGCAAATCAGTCTGTCCCTGGCCCAGTGCATCATGGGAACAGGGCAGACTAAACTACCAAGCCAATTCTTCACCAGAAAGGAGACAAGCTACCGGGGACCGGTTTCTGGCATTTCAGCCGTCTTCGGCCCGGCTTGCTTGAATCCTGATGGAGCAGTGAGAAAGGGACTCAGGTCTGAGTATACCCTGCCACACCTATAGTGGCCAAAAACGATTCAGAAAAGGGGGTGGTGAGGAACAGAGTGTCTGAATTAAGCAGACCACTCTTACCCAGTCCAAAGATCAGGGCTTGATCCATAACCGTTATTTATCTCACTGCCCCATCCCAGCTCAGAACCTGGCTATATGCAAATCAGTCTGTCCCTGGCCCAGTGCATCATGGGAACAGGGCAGACTAAACTACCAAGCCAATTCTTCACCAGAAAGGAGACAAGCTACCGGGGACCGGTTTCTGGCATTTCAGCCGTCTTCGGCCCGGCTTGCTTGAATCCTGATGGAGCAGTGAGAAAGGGACTCATGTCTGAGTATACCCTGCCACACCTATAGTGGCCAAAAACGATTCAGAAAAGGGGGTGGTGATGAACAGAGTGTCTGAATTAAGCAGACCACTCTTACCCAGTCCAAAGATCAGGGCTTGATCCCTCACCACCCCTTGTTGTAAATATTTTTGTCCACCCTAAGCGTGGAAGGGTATTTTCAGATGTGAGACCCTTGCTCATTGCACCATCAGGATTCAAGCAAACCGGGCCGAAGACGGCTGTAATGCCAGAAACCGGTCCCCGGGAGCTTGTTTCCTTCCCAGTGTAAGAATTGGCTTTTGTAGTTTGGTTTGCCCTGTTCCCATCATGCACTGGGACAGGAACAGACTAATTTGCATACAGCCAGGTTCTGAAACTGGGATGGTGCAGTGAGCTAAAAAACGGTGTTGGATCTAGCCCTGATCTCTTGACTGGGTGAGAGCTTTCTGCTTTATTCAGAGACTCTGTCCCTCACCACCCCTTGTTGTAAATATCTTTTTCTATAGTGGCATAATTCTTTTCACGGGGAAACAGTTTCCGACTAATGTACAATATGGGCTTCTCTCCCTGGGACGTTTCTTGGGATAGAACAGCCCCAAGTCCTTGATCTGAAGCATCCGTTTGTAACACAAATGGAAGGGTGTAATCTGGACTGGTTAGCACCGAGTCGGATGTCAAAGCCTGTTTCAGGGTTTCAAATGCTTGTACTACCTCTAAGGAAGGATGTTGTAACTGCTCTTCTGTTTTGCAATGTTTTTGCAGTAAGTCAGTTAAAGGAGCAGCCGTCTGGGAAAACTGTGGAATAAATCTTCTGTAGTATCCTAATAATCCCAGAAAGGCTCGTAAATCTTTTTTTGTGCGGGGTAAAGGGATTTGTGAAATGGCTGCCAGTTTGGAAGCTTGTGGTCTAATTACACCATCCCCCAACAAGTATCCCAAATATTTAACACTTTGGGCGGCCAGATAGCTTTTTGCAGGATTGATTTTTAAGCCATACTGACCCAGTGCTTGGATCACATTCGAAAGGTGACAGAGATGTTGTTCCCAAGTATTACTATAAATGATTATATCATCAATGTAAGCACCGGCATATGTTTCATAGGGCCTGAGAATGATATTCATAGCCCTCTGAAAAGTTGCTGGAGCTCCATGTAACACGAAGGGTAAAACTTTAAACTGATATAATCCATCAGGAGTGGAAAATGCAGTTTTTTCTTGATCTTCTGCTCTTAAGGGTATTTGCCAGTAGCCTTTACACAAATGGAGTGTGCTGATATATTTGGCTTGGCCTATCCTTTCTATCATTTCATCAACCCGTGGAAGGGGATAGGTATCGAACTCTGAAATCTTGTTAACTTCCCTGAAGTCAATGCAAAACCGCACTGACTCATCCGGTTTTGGCACCAAAACTATTGGGGAATTCCACTCACTTACGGAAGGTTCTATAATGTCCATTTCTAACATTTTTTTGGACTTCCTCCCGTATTGTTTGCCTCCGAGCTTCGGGAATGCGATAAGGTCGAAGTCTGACCTTCTTTCCTGGAGCAGTTTTTATCGCATGTTCAAGAAATGTGGTTCTGCCTGGCGTGGTGGAAAAGGTATCTTCAATCGGTTTTAACATCTGGGTTAGACATTCTTTTAAATGGTCTGGCAACCCGGGATCTATACATTGTTCAAATGGAGCAGATGCATTCTGAACCATACTCACAGTGGTTGGGACGGGTCCTTCCCATTTTTTAAGTAAATTGATTTGATACACCTGAGACGTGTGTTTTACTGGATCTAACTCAATCCTGTATGTGACAGGGGTAACCTGATCAATTACGGTATAAGGGCCTTGCCACTGGCCCAACAGCTTATGATCAGAGGAAGACATCATGAGTAGTACAGAGTCTCCTACCTTAAAAGACCTTTCTTTTGTACCCTTATCGTACTGTTTCTTTTGTGACTCTTGAGCTTCTTCTAGATTATTCTTAACAATGGTCCTGATCTGTCCTAGGTGTGTACGTAGATTCGACACATATTCAGTGATGGGTTTAGTGTCATGGGGTTCATTTTCCCATCTTTCCTGTGCCATCTCCAGTAAAGTACGTGGTTTATGACCATACAGCAACTCAAAAGGTGAGCATCCCGTACTTTTCTGTTCCTTGCACCTGATGGCAAACAAAGCCAATGGCAGCATGTCTTCCCATTTCCTGGATTCCAAGGCAAGAAGTTTTTTCAGGGTACTTTTTATGGTGGCATTATATCTCTCGAGTAATCCATCCGTTTGGGGATGGTAAGCCGAGGTACGGATTTGTTTGACTCCTAACTGAGTACACACTTGTTTCATCAGTCGTGACACAAAGGGGGTTCCCTGGTCAGACAAGATTTCTTTCGGGAATCCGACTCTAGAAAATACTGTGATCATCGCTTTAGCAATGTTAGTCGCATCCGGCCTTCGTAAAGGTATGGCCTCGGGAAATCTCGTGGCATAATCTACAATCACAAGTATATATCGACAGCCACTCCGGGAGGGAAGCAAAGGCCCTATTATATCCATCCCTACTCTCTGGAAAGGTTCATCAATTATTGGAAGTGGTCTAAGGGGAACTCGTGGTGGATGGTATCTACTATTCCTCTGACAAACGGGACACTCTCTACAATATCTTTTCACCTGTTGGTAAATTCCGGGCCAATAAAAGAGTTCTAGAATCTGTTTTTCAGTCTTATCAGCCCCAAAATGACCCCCAAGAAGATGGCTATGGGCTAAATATAATACTTTGTCTCTAAAGGGCCCTGGAACCAAGAGTTGAGCTTTCTGATTTGGTTTTCCCTTCCGGTATAATAGCCCATTTTTCATAACAAAATATGGACCTACGTGTTGAGGATCTTCATCCGGTAAGGCCTGATTCCAAGCTTCTTGTAAGACCGGATCTTCATGTTGTGCTGCATGAAAACTTCTATCAGTTTCCCATGGATTTTCATCTTGAAAGACTGGAAACACATTTTGTGACCTGTTCTTCTCTGCTCTCCTTTGTCTTTTACTTTTACGTTCCTTTGATGGTGGCCATTCTTTCTCCTCATCTTGAGCAAATGGGGCATTGGCCAACCACTCTTTGGTACTGTCAGGTGTATCCTTTAACAACTGTGACAATTTGGGATAATCATTCCCTAGAATTGCTTGTTCGGGTAACTTAGGGATCAATCCCACGGTAAGGGTGGTGCCACTATCACCAGCGTGTTGAATCTGTACCTGCGCAGTAGGATAAGGTTTAGTATCCCCATGAACACATCTTATCGCAACTGCCCCATCAGTTGGACCGATATTAGGCCCTAAGTCTTGTGGACGTACCACGCTGTGCAGACACCCTGTATCAGCCAAAGCAGTCACTGGTCGTCCATTTACTGACACCGTACAATGATAAGGAGGTTGTCTCTTTTCCGACGGGGAACAATAATAATTTCGAACAACTCCAATTTCCATAGGCTCCTCCTTTTCTCTTTGTGGACAAAATCTCGCTATGTGTCCCATACCCCCACACTGGAAACATTGGGGTCCCATAGGGGCTCGGAAAACAGGAGTTCCGGGAACAATGGATATGGGTTCTGGTTTTTTAACCATCGGTGGTCGAGGAGCCCTATGAGGTATCTGACCACCTACTCGTCCATGATAGTCCTCCTTACCTTTCTGTAAATCTTGTGCCCTACTAAAAGCGCTGGCTATCTCTACTGCTGTCTCTAGAGTAAGATTAGCTTGTTGGCGTACCCATTTTTGAATAGGTGGATGTAGGGATGTTCAATATTGTTCTAAATAGATTTTAGCCATGATACCATCTTTGTCGGTGGTGGCAGGTTTTAGCCATCTGTCGGCCATATCTTTGACTCGGAAGTACAACGCTCTCGGGGTTTCTTGTGGTCCTTCTTTCATTTGTCTGAGTTTAAGTCTATACGACTCATCATCAACTCCTAGTTGCTCCATAATACATTTCTTAATGTCAGGATAAGTTACTCCCGCTTGTACTGTCGCAGCTTGATATGCTGCTTGTAAGTCTCCTGATAATAAAGGTCCTAAATATTGTGCCCATTTGTCGGGTGGCCATGATGCTGCTGTGGCCATCCTTTCAAAATTGTTGAAAAAGAAATCAGGATCTTCTCCACTTACATATCTTTGTAGCACTACTGAGGGAAGGGTCGTAGGACCTCTCTGTTGTCCAAGTGCCTCCGTTAGTTTAGTCAGGGCGGTATCATGAGTTTGGCCTTGTCCGGAAAGTACTTGCTGTATTTTGCCTCGATCTTCTTCCACGACAGTCAAGAAACGCTCCATCACTTTTCCCAGGTGTTCTTGATTTTCTGCCATTTTAGCAAGGGCGGCCTCCATGGCGCCTTCAGATCCCACTTCTGACACCACTTGTGGGAGCGCGGGTCTAATATACAGGCGAGGAGGCTGAATAAATTTTCGAACAGGTATCAGTTTATTTTGAACAAGGGTAGGATCAGGTAAAACAGATGTTCGGGCGTCACAGTAGTCTTCCTCTTGAGAGTCCTCTTCGGATCCTGGCAATGGTCCTGGTTCGTCGTCTTCGGAATCGAAGGGTGTTCCCCGGAGGCTCATAAAAAGAGGAAAGATAGGGAGTCGTCAGAACACTAGTTTACCCTATAACAGGGAATCTAACCCGTCACCGCACCACAGTTGTGCTTAGGAAAAAGGGTTGTGGTTTTAAACTAAGAAAGGGTGGGGCATAGGGACTCATGAATAAGTAAAGCAAAAAGGATAGTGAGGTTCCCTCACTTAAGAGAAATAGTTTCCCGTCTTATTGAGTGATTGGTTTCTAAGACAGTTTCTACGTAAATGCAATCAGACGACAATGTTTTTCCTATGAGACTAACTTCAGTTTACTTAGGCATATGAAACCACCTTTACTCATTAGCAGCAAAAGGATCACTAAAACACCGTCTTTAACAGGTATAACGAAAGTTTCAAGGATGGAAGCGGTTCTCTGTGCAGAATAGTAAAAACAGATACACTAACTGCCACCCGCCACTCTTACAGAAACCACCCGTTACCCTCACGTGTAGTAAGTGAAAACCCTTAACTCACTGACTCCTGCCGCAAACTCTCCTGAGTCCGCGGCCGCTCTTCAGCATCCTCCGGTGGAATCCACCACTCCTCAGTCCAGGGCTCGTCTGCTTCCTTGTCCTGGGTTTCTCTCTCCTCGGTCTTCTCTTCGTAGTCCTCTCGGCTCCGGTATGGAGTTTCTCCTCGCGTCCTCTCGGCCGGCGTCCTCTTCCGGTCTTCTCCTTCTCTCCCAAACCCTCCTCCGTGCTCAGTTTTCATTGGTTTTCGTAGACCGTTTCCGGTGTTACCGTCATTCACTTCCGGGCTACGTTTTCCGGCTCTCTGTAATGAGAGGAAAAGACGGCATGGATCCGGATTGGGTGTTGTCGTTTGTGGAGTCCGTTGGATGTTATCGACCCACGGGATTACATCGGTGAGCATTTCCTCACACACCCATTCCTCCTCTCATGTAAAAAAAGTGGTGCACCGACACTGGCTGGGTTGAAAATCAACACTGCTTTAATGGTGGAATGGTACAAAAGGGGGTGAAAAAGGGGAGTGGTGATGGACGGAGCATCTGAATCAATCAAACACTCACACCCAGTCAAAAGATCTGGGTTTAATCCATCACCGTTCTTTAGCCCACTCTGCCACCCCAGTTCACATATGGCTATATGCAAATCAGTCTGACCCTGTGCCTCATGGGAACAGTCCAGCCCGAATCCCCTTTTGTACCGCTTTTGGCCGCCATCACCACCCCCTTTTGTACCGCTTTTGGCCTCCATCACCACCCCCTTTTGTACCGCTTTTGGCCGCCATCACCACCCCCTTTTGTACCGCTTTTGGCCGCCATAAGATGGCAGGGTATGCTCAGACGTGAGTCCCTTGCTCACTTTGCCACTGGATTCAAGCAAGCCGGGCTGAAGATGGCTGGAATGCCAGAAACCGGTCCTCGGAAGCTTGTTTCCGGTCCAGGGAAGGCATGGCTTGGCAGTTCGGGCTGGACTGTTCCCATGAGGCACAGGGTCAGACTGATTTGCATATAGCCATGTCTGAACTGGGGTGGCAGAGTGGGCTAAAGAACGGTGATGGATTAAACCCAGATCTTTTGACTGGGTGTGAGTGTTTGATTGATTCAGATGCTCCGTCCATCACCACCCCCTTTTGTACCGCTTTTGGCCACCATAAGTGTGGCAGGGTATGCTCAGACGTGAGTCCCTTGCTCACTTTCCCACTGGATTCAAGCAAGCCGGGCTGAAGACGGCTGGAATGCCAGAAACTGGTCCTCAGAAGCTTGTTTCCGGTCCGGGGAAGGCATGGCTTGGCAGTTCGGGCTGGACTGTTCCCATGAGGCACAGGGTCAGACTGATTTGCATATAGCCATGTCTGAACAGGGGTGGCAGAGTGGGCTAAAGAACGGTGATGGATTAAACCCAGATCTTTTGACTGGGTGTGAGTGTTTGATTGATTCAGATGCTCTGTCCATCACCACCCCCTTTTGTACCGCTTTGGGCAGCCATAAGTGTGGCAGGGTATGCTCAGACGTGAGTCCCTTGCTCACTTTGCCACTGGATTCAAGCAAGCCGGGCTGAAGATGGCTGGAATGCCAGAAACCGGTCCTCGGAAGCTTGTTTCCAGTCCAGGGAAGGCATGGCTTGGCAGTTCGGGCTGGACTGTTCCCATGAGACACAGGGTCAGACTGATTTGCATATAGCCATGTCTGAACTGGGGTGGCAGAGTGGGCTAAAGAACAGTGATGGATTAAACCCAGATCTTTTGACTGGGTGTGAGTGTTTGATTGATTCAGAGGCTCCGTCCATCACCACCCCCTTTTGTACCGCTTTTGGCCGCCATAAGTGTGGCAGGGTATGCTCAGACGTGAGTCCCTCACTCACTTTGCCACTGGATTCAAGCAAGCCGGGCTGAAGACGGCTGGAATGCCAGAAACCGGTCCTCGGAAACTTGTTTCCAGTCCAGGGAAGGCATGGCTTGGCAGTTCGGGCTGGACTGTTCCCATGAGGCACAGGGTCAGACTGATTTGCATATAGCCATGTCTGAACTGGGGTGGCAGAGTGGGCTAAAGAACGGTGATGGATTAAACCGAGATCTTTTGACTGGGTGTGAGTGTTTGATTGATTCAGATGCTCCGTCCATCACCACCCCCTTTTGTACCGCTTAAAGGTGGAACAGCACGAAGGACATGAGGCTTCCTAATACCAACGTTCCAGCTCATGCACGCCTTGATCACGGGAGGCAGTCTCTCTGAATTCTGAACAGCCCAATGGGTGGTATGTTTACTGGAAGCCTCGCACCAGATGCAATGGCCGCCCCTGGAAGTTCAGGCTTGTTTGCGTTGCAAAATTTGTTTGGACTGTTTATCTTTGAAGCCCGACCTGCTTGCCCCCTGCGTATGCAGAGTGTTGCGAGTTGGGGAGCAAAAGGAAGATATTCCAATATTGCAGGCTGGTCAAAGAAGTGAGTGGAAATGAAAAACAAACTGTGCCATGAGGCTGACTTTATTTATGTGCTAAGGGAATGACTTATAATGAAAAGAAGTTTGGAGCGCATTTTGTCATTCATGAATATTGAAAGGACAGTGTTTGGCATTCATGAACATTGAAAGGATAGCGTTCTTTACCTTTTAAATGACAGAATTTTTCCTGGTGCGCACTCTGTGTGATATTACGGCCCGCGCTGATAAAAGGAAGTCACGTGGGCTCATCCCTCCCACCTAAGGATGAGGAAGACCATCCTCCTCACTCTCAGACGGATTTCCACTCAGGCCCCCCTGAATATATCCTTGAGGACTTCTCACCCATGACTCAGGAAACCTTCACCTCCCTGTTGGCCACAGTACATTTTGAAACAGGTCTCTCCAATAATAGCCCCTAACTTGATAAACCTCATCAACGCCTCGCTAACCACTGGAATAGTCCCCTCCAGTGGAAAGAGGCAAGCGTTAAAGCTCTACTAAAAAAGCCCAATCTGGACCCGGTTGAATTGGGCAACTATCGCCCCATATCCCTTCTACCAGCCATAAGCAAGGTAACAGAGAAACCCGTTAACCTAACTCTTTTTGGGTTTCTCGAAAGCCATAGCCTGCTCCACCCTTCCCAAACCGGTTTCCGACCGCGCCAAAGCACCGAAACCGCTCTATTGGCTGTGGTGGAGGAAACTAGGAAAATCCTGGACTCAGGATGTGCGGCAGCACTCTTGGACCTGAGCGCCGCATTTCATACGGTGAATCACTTGATTTTGATACGGTGACTCAGGAGCATAGGAGTGGATGGCACGGCGCTCCAATGGCTATCCTCCTTTCTGGAGGGAAGAACCTTTCAGGTTTTTGAAGAAAACATTGCTTCTAAGCCCACCCACCTGCTGAGTGGGTGCCTCAGGGCCCCTCAGTCAGTCCGACTCTTTTTAATGTTTATTTGTCCCCTCTAGCAGCCAGATTAGCTCCACATGGAATCCGGATAGTCACCTACACCGATGACACTCAATTGGTGGTCGGGCTTAACCAAGCCGACCACAAAATCCCTACCCTCTACTCCTGTCTAAACGACATCACAAACTGGATGGATGACTCCCAGCTTAGGCTTAATGGAGGAAAAACAGAGTTTATGATTTTAGGCAACTCTCTCAACTTTAATCCCAGCTTGATGTGGCCCTCTTGCATGGGCCCAGTCCCAATCACGAAATCAGAAATTAAGATTCTTGGTGTATGGCTGGACCAGGACCTCAGTCGTAGGACCCAAGCCAGAAAAACAGCAGCTCTCTGCTACTGTCTACTTAGAATGGCCCGAAAGGTCCTGCCCCTCCTTCCCTTTGGGGCTAAGAAAGTACTGGTCCAATCATTAATACTCTCCAAACTGGATAACGGGAACGCCCTGTACCTGGGCGCCCCCATCTCTGCAATCAGAAAACTCCAATCAGTATAAAACAGTGCGCAAAGGCTGTTGATGGGAACCACCAATAGGCTACCAGCCAAACCGGCCCTCCGCTCCCTCCACTGGCTCCCGGTTCAGGAACGGATTAGGTTCAAGGCCTTGTGCTTAGTACATAAGGCAAGGCAAGGACTCAGGCCACCCATGTTCTCCACCATGATTCGTCCATATAAAGCCAATCAGAATCTTCGATCAGATGATCTGTACTTGGCAGAGATCCCTTTGATCAAGAGGTCTAGGAGTGGTGGTAGGCTTATCTCCTATAATGCCTCCAAACTCTGGAATTCCTTGCCTCTCCACCTTCACTCAATCCCCGACCACCTGGCTTTCCGGAAGCAGTTAAAGACCATGCTGTTTCCTTAGCCCTTCTGGTCCCCTGTGTCAGTTAGTAGCGCTGGGAAGCTTCCGGGTAGCCATGCGCTCTATAAATGTCCTTCCTTCCTTCCTTTTTTTTTCCAGTGAATTTGTTTTTTTAACGTAAAGTAATATATAATTGGATTTGTGGGTACCCGCAGGTACCCGTGGATCTTTGCCGCTAGATATACAAAGTTTTATTTCATGATAACCCCAAAACTACTAAACAGATTTAAACCAACTTACAAAAGGACTCTTTCTGTACAAAGAGCTATCTTTCTGCCAAATTTAGTGTAAATCCGTTCAGCAGTTTGGCTGATGTCATTTGAGATGTGACTGACCATGTCACTGACCATGTCATGAGTGATGTAATATGTGAGATTTTACCCAGTACATTGCAGGGCGTAAGCTATAGTTAGCTCGGCTAACTATAACTGCTGAATTTCTCTGCTTTTGTATGAGTGAAATGACAGCCTAACTATAATGTCCCTGTAACCTTTGTTATTCTCAGTGAATTTCTAAGGTATTTTTAAATTCTATTTCCTAACTATAACATCTCTGTAACCATTTCTATTGTTTTTTAACTAGTAGTCGCATTTGCAGAGTGGTGGACAAAGGGGATGGGCCTCCGATGAACCGCTCAGCAATTCCACTGTGTGGGACTTACTGGAGGTAACAAGAGGGGTTGTTGGCCCCCAACGACCCTCAGCAGCCAAGGGGACTTCATCCCTCAACTAGTAGTGCGAAAGATCACTTGCAGAGTGGTGGTTAAAGGGGGCTTGGCCTCCAACAACCTCTCAGCAATCCTACTGTGTGGGGCTTACTGGAGGTAGCAGGATGTCTTGTTGGCCCCTAAAGATCCTCAGCAGCCAAGAAGACTTCATCCCCAAACCAGCAGCGCGCCAGTAGGCGTGTATGCAGAGTGGTAGAGAAAGGGTGCGGGCCTCCAGCGAGTTGCTTGTCATTTTTTTAGGGCGAGGCCTGCGCCACTTCGTCAGAAGTGGGCGGAGTTTCGAAGCCCTCTTGTAAGGGCTTGCAGAAAAGCAGTTCAAAAATGGCAGACATTCCATTATGCGCGAGAATTTTCATGGTGTTTTTGTGGCATATGCTTTGCAATAGGTCCTGGCAAGGCTGTGTTATAGTAAGGCAGCACGCCATAGGCCGTAGGAATTTCTCAATGTAGACTTCCTGCATATTGTGGGCGGTTACACGCAGGGGAGCGCAATTAATTATCAATTACAGCTGTCAGGGGGCCGCGGTAATGGAATCCAGATGTTCTGGGCGCGTTCACCAGTCTGCAGTGAGTGGCGCGCGTTCGTGCTTGTTCTGTGTTCTCCTTCTACCAAAGAAATTACTCGCGTTTCCTCTTTTCATGCAGATCTGGTTTTCTTTACTGACTACAGCTGTATTTATATAGACGGTGACTTCAGTTGTGCAGCAGGTGCAGTGGCACCAGTGTGGTGTAGCTATCATTAGTGGAGCAGGGGCAGTGGCACCAGTGTGGTGTAGCTATTATTAGTGCAGCAGGTGCAGTGGTACCAGTGTGTGGTAGCTGCCATTGTGCAGCAGGTGCAGTGGCACCAGTGTGGTGTAGCTATCATTAGTGCAGCAGGTGCAGTGGTACCAGTGTATGGTAGCTACCATTGTGCAGCAGGTGCAGTGGCACCAGTGTGGTGTAGCTATCATTAGTGGAGCAGGGGCAGTGGCGCCAGTGTGGTGTAGCTATTATTAGTGCAGTAGGTGCAGTGGTACCAGTGTGTGGTAGCTACCATTGGTGGAGCAGGTGCAGTGGTAGTGTTGCTTAGCTATGATTGTGCAGCAGGTGCAGTGGCATCAGTGTGTGGTAGCTGCCGTTGTGTAGCAGGTGCAGTGTTATCAGTGTTACTTAGCTATGATTGTGCAGCAGGTGCAGTGGCACCAGTGTGGCGTAGCTATCATTGGTGCAGCATGTGCAGTGGTACCGGTGTGTGGTAGCTACTATTGGTGGAGCAGGTGCAGTGGTAGTGTTGCTTAGCTATGATTGTGCAGCAGGTGCAGTGGCACCAGTGTGTGGCGTAGTTACCATTCGTGGAGCAGGTGCGGTGTTATCAGTGTTACTTAGCTATGATTGCGCAGCAGGTGTAGTACCACCAGTGTGGCGTAGCTACCATTGTGCAGCAGGTGCAGTGGCATCAGTGTGGCATAGCTACACTTGTGCAGCAGGTGCAGTTGCACCAGTGTGGCATAGCTACCCTTGTGCAGGAGGTTCAGTGGCACCACTGTGGCATAGCTACCATTGTGCAGCAGGTGCAGTGACACCAGTGTGGTGTAAGTATCTCTGGTGGAGCAGGTGCAGTGGCACCAGTGTGGCATAGCTACACTTGTGCAGCAGGTGCAGTTGCCCCAGTGTGGCATAGCTACCCTTGTGCAGGAGGTGCAGTGGCACCACTGTGACATAGCTACCATTGTGCAGCAGGTGCAGTGGCACCAGTGTGGTGTAAGTATCTTTGGTGGAGCAGGTGCAGTTGTATCAGTGTGGCGTAGGCGTAGCTACCATTGGTGGAGCAGGTGCTGTGGTACCAGTTTAGTGCAGCAGGTGCAGTGGTACCAGTGTTTGGTAGCTACCATTGGTGGAGCAGGTGTAGTGGTAGTGTTGCTTAGCTATGATTGTGCAGCAGGTGCAGTGGCACCAGTGTGTGGTAGCTGCCGTTGTGTAGCAGGTGCAGTGTAATCAGTGTTACTTAGCTATGATTGTGCAGCAGGTGCAGTTGCACCAGTGTGGCATAGCTACACTTGTGCAGCAGGTGCAGTTGCACCAGTGTGGCATAGCTGCCCTTGTGCAGGAGGTGCAGTGGCACCACTGTGGCATAGCTACCATTGTGCAGAAGGTGCAGTGGCACCAGTGTGGTGTAAGTATCTTTGGTGGAGCAGGTGGAGTGGTACCAGCACTGGCACCAGTGTGGTATAGCTATCATTACTGGAGCAGGTGCAGTGGCACCAGTGTAGCGTAGCTACCTTTGTGCAGCAGGTGCAGTGGCACTAGTGTGGTATAGTTATCATTAGTGAAGCAGGTGCAGTGGCACCAGTGTGGTATAGCTATCATTAGTGCAGCAGGTGCAGTGGCACCAGTGTGGCGTAGCAGGTGCAGGGGCAACAGTGCGGTGTAGGTACCATTGTTCAGCAGGTGCAGTGGCACCAGTGTGGTGTAGGTACCATTGCTGCAGTAGGTGCAGTAGCATCAGTGTGGCGTAGGTACCATTGCTGCAGCAGGTGCAGTGGCACTAGTGTGGTGTAGCTATCATTGTTGCAGCAGGTACAGTGGCACCAGTGTGGCGTAGCTACCATTGCTGCAGCAGGTGCAGTGGCACCAGTGCGCCACATTGGTGTAACACACTCACTACCACACACTCACTACCACACACTCACCCCCACAAGACTCACCCCCACACACTCACCACCACACACTCACCACTACACACGCAACCACACACACAACAACACACAACCAGCCGTCAGTGCACGCTTTCACCAGGGCCAAACACCACCAGCTATCAATGCACGCTTTCACGAACCACAAACACCACCAGGCGTAGAACACCAGCCGTCACTGCATGCTTTTACAAGGCGCACTCACCAGCAACCGTCAGTGCACGCTTTCACCAAACACACACACCATCAGCCATCTGTGCACGCTTTTACCAACCACACACCCACCAGCCGTCAGTGCACCCTTCCATCAGGCACACACACCTCCAGCCGGCAGTGCACTCTTTTACCAAGCACACACACCACCAGCCATCAGTGCACAATTTCTACAGGCAGTCACACACACCACCAGCCATCAGTGCACGCATCAATTGTTAACGCATCCACAATTAACCATTGTAGCAATCTCAGTATGGTACACTTCACTTTTAAACATATTCATGTAAAGCACAACATGCCACCATTGCTACAATTCCAATCTAACCCACATAATTCCACTACACACCACATGCACACATTCCATAACAGATGGCGAAAAGACATTGCCATTTACAATGCCATTAGCTCAAACTCAAATAAATCCGAGTCAGATTGCATTTCCAATGCTTGTTTTGTATTGTTAGGGAAGGGGGCTGCGTGGCCCCCCTTCCCTGGGCCTATTTGGGCCCCAGAGTCCCTATCCCCTGGGGTCAGACCTTTCATTTTTCTTTAAATAAAGTAAGGACGGCCGCGTGGCCCCCCATCCCTGGTCCAATTTTGGCCCTGGGGCGCCATCCTCTGGGGCCTGCCCTTTATTTTCCTTTATGCTCCTGCAAAGCCATAGCAAAGAGCAATGTCCCGGGGTGCGCACCCCGGGACATTGCAGGAGCCGGTCCTTGGGGGAGGCATCCCCAGAGCCATCTAGGGCTCTAAGATTGGGGTCATGCCCGCCCTCCAATGTTAATTAAACCCCGGGGTGGTGGTGGTACCCGGAGCTACGGGGCCCACATTTAATTTCAAAGAGTTGCCCGGGGGAGGTGGCGGTCACCGGGGCTGCATGGGTTGGGAGGAGCCCCCCATGCATTAATATTTCATTTAGCCCCGGGAAGGTGGCGGTCCTCCACCATCATTAAAATATTTAGTTTTCCCTGGGGAGGTGCGGGTCCCCAGGGCTTTAGGGAATCTAGAAGGGGGCCCTGTGCGCCCCCTCCTACATATTTACACATGCCCCAGGGACCTGGCCCACACTGGGGCCAATTAGACACAAAGGGGCCCATTAGGATGTCGGGCGGATTGCCCCCGCCAGTCTGGTGGTGGCTACCACCAGCCTGGCGGGGCAATCCGCCCGACATCCGCATTCAAATCCCCCCCGCCATATTAGTATGGCGGGGGGACCTCGGCGGACGGAAAGACCGTCCGCCGCTTTTCCGCCCTGGTCGCATAGACACCCCCAGCCATATTACAATGGGCTTAGGGAGATGCCTTTCCGAAAGGCATGCTGTGGTACCCCTCTGCATTGCATAAACAAAGTGGCAGGCACAACGCTGTGCCTGCCGCTTTGTTTATGCAAATGTAGAAGTGCATTTTTAGCATTGTGGCGGGCGTTGCAGAGAGCACCACCCACCACAATGGCGGGCGCATCCTAATACCCCCGCGGGATCCCTGCCCTTATGGCGGGCGGTCCCAATTACCGATGGGATACTAATGGACCCCAAAGTGCGGGAGAGGCTCTTCGTTTTTTTAAACGTTTCGACAGGAGTTGCAGACCCAGCGTGACTCCTTCCGAAATAGAACTTTTTTTAATTGCTTTTTTTTGCCCTGGGAGGTCCCTGTGGGAGCCCCAAAGAGGCCAAGGGGTGCAGGGTGTTTCTACCCTGCCCCTTTTTCTTTTTGAAAAAAAATGTTTCTGTGACTCGGTTGTACCGAAATATAAATATTCAATTTTCATTTATTATATATATATATATATATATATATATATATATATATATATATATATATATATATATATATATATATATATATATATATATATATATATATATATATATATATGTGACCAAGAGCCTGTGTGCTCGAAACGCGTCTTCTTTGTGCCCATTAAAGAATACCTGATAATCTACCCGGCTGGAGTGGCTTGTGATTCCTTCATGTTGCTGTGCAGGAGGTTCGAGTGAATATATATATATATATATATATATATATATATATATATATATATATTACCTACTGGCGGTCGCCAGTAGGTATATATAGTTAGGATTTTTTTCCTATGGGATTTCTGAAAATTCTATGTCGAATAACTTTGGCGTTTGTGGACGGAATTGGCTGACATTCTCAGGAAAATGGCACATTTTGTTTTTGAGCAGCCCCTGAAAATTTGGGGGTGTTTCGTCAAGGGGGGGCCGAGAAAAAAGGGGGGTCCCAAAACGCATTTTTCCCATTCATTTTTCCGAAGGGAGGTTGGAATCACTTTTAACTCGAACGGCTGAATGGATTTACACGAAACTTGGCAAAATTGTACATATGGTTTGCCCGATGTGCCTTTGCTATGTCTCAATATATGTGCTCCAGTGGATTTTGAGAAATTAACATAGGATCGAGACACAAGAGGTGGCAAAAACAAAGGGGGAAATGAGCATAAGGGGGCAGAGTAGATCCTCCCTGACCCCCTAGGTTTGATGAGGGAGCTTTAAAAGGGCCCCGCGGGGCAAAAAAAAATTATTTTTCTTATCGTTTTTTTTGCGGGGGGAGCGCCCGGTACGCGCACCGGGAAGCGGTCCGGGGAGCGTAATATAGGGAAAAAAGAATGAAAGAATGTTCAAATATTGTATGTTTATTGATTGTTTTTTTTGTTGTATTTTTTTTAATTTTTTTTTATTTCAGTACCAACATGTAGGTACCAATGCAGAGTCTAAAAATAAATATACACCGTTTCCTTTGTAGATAGCTTGCATGTTGTTTCAGAAGTTATTGTGGTATATGGAATTCATAGCATAGTCTGTGAGGAAAGCAGAAAGAACATGGAGGCAGGAGATGATAAAGAGATGTTAAATACACATTGGAGATAATATAGTGAGAGAAAGGAAGTAACTATGAGCAACCTTACTATGTAACACAAAAAAGTTGCACAGTATATTTTAAGTCTCAGTTTATATTTATCTTTTTGGGTACTATTTCATAATTTTCATATTAAAAAGAATAATGTCTCAAATAATTTTAACTTTTAAAATTTAAATTTATTGTTCAGATTTTTCAAAATCTAAGAGAATTTGTAACATTAAATCATCAGGAATGTCCTCCTTTTCATTCCAAGAATCACATTCACATTCTTCAGCACATTTTAATAATTGTTGGTCTACTGATTCATCCATAAAGTCTAGTTCTTCTTTTTCTTGGTTTGGATTGCTTTCAATCTTAATTTCAAATGAAATTGTATTTTCTTTTTTTTGCTGTGCTTCCATTTTCTTGCTGTAAATTGCATTAAAAAAAATATATCAGTGGAGATAGGGCACTGTTGGGTTTAAGTTCAGACAGGTGCTTGTGAGTTTTTTACAGTGAAGTAATCTTTGGGCAGTGCATGGTTTCAGGCAGGAAGTAGTACTATTAAAAAGTGCCTGTGATGAAGCCTAAGTAAATTCATAATTATACCACAGAAGCCTAACTCAATCAATAATTTAAATAATTAAGTCTTTCTCAATGACTAACTCTTATAGAGGGACAGTATGTAACTATCTGAAAACGTTTTCCTTATTTAATTTAAAGTGCATAACATAGTTCTCCTTTCAAATTTTTTAAATTATATCTTACCTTTCAAAAAGAAGTTAAAGTTGACAGTGAAAATGCTCTAGAAATGTACTTCAGGAAGTAGTAGTCAAAATGGCTGTGTTTCTCTCTCTTTCTTTATATATATTCAGGTACATAAGCAATCAAATGTCTTGAAATAATAGTAGAAAATGAAAGTAACAATTTAATTGGTTGTCAATTCTAACACTTCATATGTGTTTCTGTCATGTAATTTACCTCAGGATATTTAGTCAGGCCTACAGCATCATTTTCTCAATGGAATTCCATCAAATTTGGGTAAATGGTAGGGACTGCTATGTAGTAGGGCCTATTCTATATTTGATGAAAGTGTCTCCAGTGGTTTTTTTGTAAATTACTTTTCCACCTTTTTTTAGTGAGCGCTCACCGGTGCGCGGCCCGGTACGCGTACCGGCAGCGTTACGGGAGTCCTCCACATAAGACGCATCACGCGGCAACGCGATACGTCGCGCTTACGCGACGCGTCACGATGTTGTTTTCTAACGCGGCAGTTGCGCTAACGGAACGTTTACCGGTTCGCGGACCGGGTCGCGGCACCAAATTGAGCTAACGGGAAGCTACCCGGTGCGCGGACCAGTAGCGAAACAAAAAAAAAGATAATAAAAAAATATATATATTCATAAAAAAATTATATTAAAAACATATAAAATATATTTTTCCTTTAAAAGAAGAATACATTTTACAGCTTTTGAAATTTGCTATTAAAAAACCATTGAAATTCGCTGAAAAAAACCATAGGTTATAAACCATATATAGTTAGGAATTAGCATTTACAAAACCTTGAAAATTCACTGAAAAAACCATAGGTTATAGACCATATATAGTTAGGGATTAGCATTTACAAAACCTTATTTTACTCACACAACACCATTGAAATTCGTATATATAGTTAGTTGCACTAACTATATATCGTGCACCCGCAATCCACTGCTGATGATGTCACATATTACATCATTCATGACATGAATCCAAGCAGGTAAATCAAATACTCAAAAGAAATTGGAAGCTCCTACAATTGGACCCAGTGATAGGCAAAAGAATGGGAAACCATCCCATCTTAACATACAGAAGGGCCAGAAATCTCCAGGACCAGTTGATCCACAGTCACTTTCAATCAAACAGAAAAGGAAAGCCATGGCTACAAACCAAAGGGTTTGTAAAATGTTATAATTGCAAGGTCTGCGAAATTGCAAAACCAACTACAACAATAACCATGCCGAACAACAAAAGCTGGAAAATAAAGGAATGCATTACATGCAACAGTAAATACACTGTGTATATGATTGAGTGTCCTTGCAAGATGAGGTACATAGGGAGCACAATCTGTGAGCTCAAAAAACGAATACTGGAACATGTTCGGGCCACTGTCCACAAGGACAGGGCCAACGCAATTGCAAAGCACATGGAACTGAGTCACAACGGTGATTGGAAACAACTTCGCTTTTGGGGCATTGAAACCATGAATTTGTCAGTAAGGGGTGGTCATCATGAGAAATCCCTCCGGCAAAAAGAATCCAAGCATATTTTGAGCTTCAGGACAATGACACCTTTCGGGCTGAACCAGTCAGAGGAATTGTACATACATTTGTAAATATGATTGCAGAAATCCAAAACTATGAACCTTTAAGCCTTCCATACAATGTCATCCTGCCGCCATGATTCACTTGAATATAATTTGTCCCCTCACACACCACTACCTCACAAATTTTCTCACCCTTGTAAATAGCTCACAGTTTATTGATTGTTTTTGGTTTTGTTGGTAACCTTCAATAAGTTTGCCCACTGGAGGGCTGTACTTGGATATAGAAACTGAATGGGCAATTCATGAATAGCCCACTGGAGGGCAGTATTCCCAGTTTCAATCATAGATTGCACTTTATTCCATCATGAATGATGAATGCTAATTGATTGCCTTGTTTTATAATTTAAAGTTTGACAAAATCAACTGTATTAATTATGGGCACAACGGCACACTCCCTTAACTTTGCCACAAACCTTGGTTATAAATTAGAGAAACCAACAGGGATGGCCAAAGAACTACATGTCCCAGAATGCTTAGTGTAAGTGGGTGGACGTGGCCAAAAAGAGGTGTGTTTTAAAATATACATTGTCCCTTTAAGACTGTGAGTCCCAAGCACCAAACTGACCGTGACCAAGGCAGCGGACGCTGCCGAAACGCGTCGGTTGTTTTTTGTTTGACCCCCCATGGATTTGTAAAGGAAAATAAACATCACTATAAAGCAACAAAGCGATTGATAGTCCTTCTTGTCTGCGACTCCACGTATCCCCGGAATCGGGGAAAACCCTGTTTGAAATATATATATATATATATATATATTCAATGTGTTTCTATTTTGAATTTATTTTTGCAATTTATTTCAAAAGAAAGATTGCGTTTGAATTCTAACTAAATTTCATTTTATTTCCTGTAGATGGCAATGTTGCTTCATTTACGACGTGCACACACACAAGAAAAAACAACTCGGTACCTCATTTCTTGAGTGTGTATATTCTGAAAAACTAAAGTTGAAAGTAACATTATAGTTGTTGGGGGGGGGGAAAAAGCTTTGAAATTCACCCCAAAAAATCAAAGCTTATAGTATTGTTATAGTTAGGTGAATTTGTCAATGAGAACATTAACATTTTAAATTAAAACAAACTCAGAATTCACCAGTTATAGTAAGCAGCACTAACTTTAACTTGTGCCTCCGCCATGCGCTGCTTCAGACTTCACATGACATCACTCATGACATCTCAAATTACATCATTGATGACATCACTGATGTCATTATCCAATGAGTGTGTCAGTTTGTTTTATAGTTTACATAATGCCAGATGACTATGATATTGTACAGATTGAGTCCAGCCAATGGGTATGTGTTTACAAAACACATGTGCTCCTAATACACCACAGGTGTGTAGAGGTATTGAACACATTATAATTCTTTGTATTGAAGTGTAACTGTGTGTGCAGGTGACATTTTACTTGTGTTCATTATGTTCCACACACATTTTTTGGTTCTACAGAAAAAGTTTCCATAGGAGAAAGATTCTACATAGTAGATAGTAACAGCACGACAATTTCTACTTAATATAGATAACTGCGTGCACCAGGTACTAACATTCTAGCTTCAGAAAATACTCTATCTGAATAGTTTTTATCACAGTATGAAGGGTGCAGGTAGTATGATCTTTCGCTCCTTCAGATTTTGGTTAATTTTTAGCAAATACTGTCTTTTTTTTTTTACAACTTTTGCATAGAGTGTACTCTGTTCTTAGTAGATTCTTTTTAATACTCTGTGGTGTATGTAGGAAAGTAGGATCTGCTTTCAAAGTTAACCCATTTTTGCTTGGTGTCAGTATTTTTTTGACCTAGTTTGACTGGGATCCTGCGAATCAATGTTGCACATAACACTTGCGTTCTACACATAAGGGAGTTGTATCTGTGATGGCCCTAATGATGCCCGATAGTCTCCTGAGATATTTTGTATTTACTGTCAGGCCTCAAATGCCACAGTAATTTAAAGAGCAATATACATGGACATGAAACTTGGATGATATTATCAATGATGTTATCAATGATGTCATTTGAGATTTAATCAGTGATGTCATAAATGATGTAATTGAACATGTCATGAGTGGGGAGTTTCAGTTAAAATATATAGAAAAATATAAATAAATTTCCCTAGATATTACCACAAGGGTAATAGGTAGGGAAGCCGCCTTCAAATCGCTTAGTTTGGATACGTCCTGTTGGGAATCCCGGCGGCTGCCCCCTGGTCGGCAAGCTACAAACGAAACACTGAGGCGCGTTGGCGGTTGAACTGCGGTGTGGTTCGTGTCGGAGGGCGCGGCATACCGAGCGGATCCTGCCTCTGCTAATCGGTGAGTAAACGGAGCCTGTACCAGGTGGGGAAGTCTCACAGCATAACTCTTTGTGTGTGCACGCCACGGAAACCGGGTGGCCATCCGGTGTTAGACTGAACGTGCTACACTAATTCGGATAACATAAAACACAGAAAGAAAAACAATATGTCAGACGAGCTTGACAAACAGCGAGAGGAAGCTGCCGTTAACATGTTTAACGATGTAACTAACGAGAGTAGCAATACCAGTGTGCCTAACAGAACTACTCAAACTGAACAAACAAAAAATTTGAAAACGATATTCAAAGAGTTAGAAAAATTGAAGAAACTTGAGTGCACAAAGTGGTGGGAGCATAAATCTCTAAGCAAGTATGAGGAGGTTGGACGGGTCCCCCGTGGGCTACGTATCCTTTTGGCCCCAAGCTTTGAGAAACCAGATCCCGTCATGTTGCAGGAATGGGGGGAAAGTAATTTGGCGGCCTCTATGAACTTGGTCTGTATTCTAATAAATTATGCGGCTAAAGACCGAATCAGGCTGCTTGAGGAGATCAGAGCTTTGGAAACCGAACTATCCACTTATGCTGAGGGGGAAGAAATGAAAAAACTATCGGATACTGTGAATGAGAGGTTAAAAAAGCACGAGGAAAAAATTAAAATTCGAAAGGCAACTAAGTTTACCCGTGACGCCAACGATTACCGTGATGGGAAAATATTTACATTTTCACGGAAGTATGATTCAGTCAAAAGACAAGCTTTTAGCAAAAAGAAAAATGCCATTGATGGATCTACTACGGCTAAAGCGGGCGCTACTATGAAGACCAGGACAAATGCTGGCTTATATAGTGGCAGTGTACAATCTACCAGCACGGGTGGAAATGCACAAAATGATGAAACTGTGGAGAGCAGTAGCTTGGACTCCGATGCGAGCTCATTGATAAGCAACTCCAGTGAAAACGTAACCTCCTCTTCCTCTATAAATTCGGATTTAAACTTGGAAGGACTAACCAAACTCAGCTTGCAACAGGAAATGGATTTTATAGTGGAGGAAAGGTTACAGACTTTGAGGCCAGGGCCAAGGCAAAAATTACCGCCAACAGACAAAGAAGGAACAAGCGAAGAAAAGAAAGGCGCAAGCGGCAACAATGGCGCCCAAACACAAACCAGAAAAAAGAAACCATGGGTAAAACGCCGCTAAATGATAATACGATAATAAACCTTTCTAATGTAACACTAACCAAAGCAGAGAAACAACTGCTATCGTTAGGCTTGAATTTTTGCCCTGTTCAGAGTTTTAATTACACAATGACCAGAGTTGATCTGTTCTTCTTCATAAGAAAATTAAAACTAAAGAAACATTTTGCGCTCAAAACCATCAAAGACTCATCCAATGACAATGACAATGATACATCTGAGGAATCCATGATTGACAATTTGAATATGTTATCAGCATCGGATGTACATACTTTCTTGGATGCAAATGACCTAAATTCCTCCACTAATGACACTGAGGTGGATTTAGACGCTTCCACACAGGCAAGGCTTAGCAGGATATCTGTCTTGCAAAAAGGAGCGGGCCTCAGTCCGTTTAAAAGCAAATCCAAATTTGTTCCCGTAACACCTAAAGACGCTATCGACGTCTTCCATGACTGTGTAATAAGTGACATTAAGAAATTATACAAGCAAACTAATTCCAAATCGAAAAGGAAAGTTTCATTTATGAGAAGAGAATATGGCAAACTAATAAAGAAACTTGGAGAAAATCATGAAATAGTCATAAAAAAATCTGACAAGGGTGGTAATCTCGTGATTTGGCCCAAGCAAGATTACATTTCAGAGGCCAAACGACAACTTTCAGATCCCTTGTGTTACAAAGTCTCCAGGCAGAAAGAATACCTCTATGCCAAAAGTGAACTACAACGGTTGCTATCCCAATGGAAGAGAGAAGGACTGATTTCAACCGAGGAATACAAATTCATGAACACAGAATTTCCAATAATGCCATCTTTGTATTTGATTCCGAAGGTGCATAAAGGAGTTACACCAGTACCGGGGGAGGCCAATTGTTTCTGCCATTAAAAGCATGGGCGAAAACGTTGGCCAATATATTGACTTCTTTCTCCAAGACATTGTGAAAAATCTTGATAGCTATGTTCGCGACACCAGTGATTTCTTGGACAAGATTGCCTGTATTGATTGGGAAGACAACATGTGGCTTATCTCGTTGGACGTTGACTCGTTATACACGAGTATCAACCACGAACAAGGCATGAATGCAATTAAATATTTCTTGGACAAGAAACCCATGGCTTTTTACGAGCATAACAAGGTCATATTGGGACTAATTCACTGGTGTTTACATAATAATTTCTTCACATTTGGCAAAGACATTTATAGACAAATGAGAGGGGTGGCGATGGGGGCCTGTTTCTCCCCCAGCTATGCGTGTTTACACGTAGGCTGGTGGGAGGAGCAGGTCCTCACCGCTTTACACTCCACCACCATGAGGGAACATGTTGTTTGTTATCTGGGTTATATAGATAACATATTCATGGTGTGGAAAGGGTCCAAAGATGAGGCTTTGTTGTTTATAGAAGATATGAATGATAACTCCATGAATCTAAAGTTTTCTGTTAACATCAGCCAAATCAGGATGCAATTTTTGGACGTGGAGATCTATGTGTCAGATGCCAAGCTTAGCACTACACTCTATAGGAAGTCCACTGCTGGCAACATGACCTTACACGCTGCCAGTATGCACCCCAAACATACCATCACGGGGATACCCTATGGAGAGATACTAAGACTCAAACGAATCTGCAGTTCCCCCGCTGACTACAAACAATGTTTAGATGAATTGTTAGTACGATTAAAAGTCAGGGGTTATTCTGATAATATTCTTAGGAAAGCAGTGGAAAAATCAGAACTTAGATCTAGGGAAAGTCTATTTCCTTCCCCTCAGACACAGTCAGAAGGTAGCAAAATTCCTGATACCCAACAAGATGGCCCAAGGATGATCACAGCTTTTAGCAGCGAGGACAGGAAATTAAAGGCAATTTTTAAAAAGAATTGGCCTATAGTGTTAAGTGACCATATACTGAATACCAGGTTGCCAGCCAATCCTATCATCACTTTCAGACGGGCGAAAAGTATGGGGTCCGCTTTGGACACACCTGCCCCTGAATTGAAAACTAAAACCCCTTGGTTAAAACCTTCAAAAGGTTTTTTCAAGTGCTCCAGCTGCCGCGCTTGTAGATTTGGCATTAACACCTCGCAATACTTAACTCCTTTTGCTACAGAGCCAAAAAAGATCACAGGCAATTTCAATTGCAAAACAGACTTTGCCGTGTATGTCCTGACGTGTACCTGCGGTTTACGATATGTTGGTAGTACCAAGCTGCAGGTACACGTCAGGATTCTACAACATTTGCGCGCGATTTTGCACAGTGACCCTGCCTATCCGGTGGCCCGGCATTTTAAAAGAGCACACAACAAAGATTTATTGTGTTTAAAGTACTTTGTGATCGGTGCTATACCACCCCTGAAAAGAGGAGGAGACAGGGAATCACTTCTGAGAATGCTGGAGACTAGGATGATATTAGAGCTAGATACACGTTGGCCGAACGGATTGAACAATATTAATGAGATGCATCACTTTTTGTAATATATTGTTTTGTTCTTCCGTCTATTTTTGCCTGCATATTTCATCAGACCCGTACCCATCATCTTTCCCTCCCTCTTAGTTAGGTTCCCTATTTTGAGGTTGAGGGCGGGTCTGAAAACATTTCAACCTTGCTGCTACATGTAAATAATTCGATGAAACTGTTCCTTTTTGTAAATATGAAGATGTAGATATTTTGTACAAATATATTTTTCATATGTCTATATCTATATATACTTGTATTTTTCTATTTTTCTATTTTTCTACTTTTCTACATTGCATTCTATCTTTCTATATTGTTTTCTACTTGATTGGATGTAGGATATCCTAGATACAGACATAAAAAATTACCATATATAAATTTTGTGGGTTTTACATTCGCTAATAGAGGTGTATATATATGCTATTTAAATTTTTGTATATATATCATCAATTGATTATCACTAATCTAGGTGTATTTATAGGATTTCATAATGTTTTTAACTATTTATGCTATTTATTATTATTAAGGTACGAACCATGCACATAGAATGGAGTGGTAATCAATTATACCCATATGAAACTAGGTTGTGCTTAGATATGGTCTTTCGTACATGTATTAATGAATGGTATTGCACTTGATCTCGTACAGCTTTCTCTCCCTCGCACTTTTTTCAACTTTGCACTTTATCTTTAACCTTCACTTAGCACTTTATCAACTGCCATGGTTATATGATCAGACAAACTAGTTGTACATTTATTTAATGAGGGAGTTTCCCAGCTTCAGTAACTTGTAGGTATTCTCACAAGGAATGAGGTCTTGTCATATTGAGACATTATGTGATGTAAATAGTCTTAAATACATTGACTGCCTAGAAATGTACATTTATGATTATGGATTTAACCAGTGATTTATCTTATTTGTTATTACTGTCTGATTATGGATTTAACCGGTGATTTACTTTTGTGGTATGTTACCGTCAGATATATTTATATATACTATGGCAGTATGTTTTCACTATCCATTAAGTCACATGACTCACTACGTCACTGTGAAGGGGTGGTCACTTTTTGAAATTGCATTTAAAAAAGCATTGAGTCCTATGTACATGTTGCAGCGTGAACAAGGGCATACCTTGCCAGAAACGCGTAGCTGCTTTCTGTGTACCGAATAAAATACCGATATGCTGATGTTGCGTGGTCCGTCTCCCTTCTGTTTGCTGGTGTGCTGAGCAGGCGCCGGAAACACCGAGAAATCCAGAGGAGTCACGTGTTGCATATATATATATATATATATTGCGTTAGTCGTCACCAAATCAACAGAAAGCTTCTGCAAGATCCCAAATGACGAAGAGTCGACCCAGAAAGTGTTGGTGCAACAGGTTTATTCAGTAAAAGCCAGCGCTGCCGCCATAATATATATATATGTTTTGCAAAACGCCCTTGCGCTCGAGTGGGCACACAACGCTGTCCTGACCTTACGGTAGTATTTGCCTCATGCAGCTCGCTCACATTCAGTTCAGAGCTATTTCCATGCTCGACGCGTTTCGAGGCACCACGCCTCTTAATCATGAGCTCGATTCAGGGCACAGATAACATCACCTGTTCATTGCTCAGTTCTGTTTTATTTTATAAGACCGCCTTAAGTGGGTGTGGCTGGTTGTTTTGGTCTTCTGGTAATTGTAGTTCATCAGGTGACTTTTCTTAGTATTCCCTATAGTAGGTTCTGTGTCTCTGTTTCGAATTAAAAAGCATTATTAACCTTTAGTAGGAAGGAACTTATTGCAAGTGGGCTCGTCTTTGCATCCAGGCAGCGTGCTTTACACAGAGGGACGTTGTTCTCCGCAGCCTTTCAAACCTTCAGAAATGGTGCTCCTCTCGTTACCGCGGCTCGGGCAGCCGCGTTCCAAATTTGTTTTGCAAAACGCCCTTGCGCTCGAGTGGGCACACAACGCTGTCCTGACCTTACGGTAGTATTTGCCTCATGCAGCTCGCTCGCATTCAGTTCAGAGCTATTTCCATGCTCGACGCGTTTCGAGGCACCACACCTCTTAATCATGAGCTCGATTCAGGGCACAGATAACATCACCTGTTCATTGCTCAGTTCTGTTTTGCGCATGCGCGGCCGCCCGCGCATGCGCATTAGTACCCAAGACGGCAGCGATGAAAAGAGCGAGCCCCGGGGACGCGGCGGGCAAGGTAAGTGCATTTTAATTCTTTTGCACATTTAATTTAAAGTATTTAGGGAGGGCGGGAGGGAGGCGGGTGGCGGCCAGCTACGCACTGTCTGCGGAGCGTGCGTAGTGCCGAATTCTACGCCTGCTACGCAAAATGCGTAGAAGCCGGCACTACGCACACTCCGTGCACGGAGCGTAGCTGCCCGCCCACCCTTAGTGATGTCTGCGGATGGCGTCCTTATGGGCTGCGTGGCTGTCTGGTGTGTGGTCATAGAGCCATTTCTTCTCCAGCTTCCGGCATGTACGTTTGGAGTTCTGGAGTTCTTCGGTGAACCAGGCGGTTTTCTTGCTGGGGTGGTTGATGGAGGGTTTCTTGAGCGGGACCACAGTGTTGGCGCAGTCGTCGATCCACTGTCTGAAGTTACGGGCGGCGGCATCTGTGTCGGCGGGGTCAGTGGGTAGGTTCTGGGCGAGGGTGGAGGTCAGCTGGTCTTCGGTGACTTTGCTTCAGCAGCGACGAGGCAGCATTGGGTGAGGTGGTGTGTGGTTCGTTTCTTGAAGGTGAAGTGGATGCAGTGGTGGTCGGTCCAGTGGAGTTTGGTGGTGTGGTTGAAGGCGATGTGGGTGCTTGTGGAGAAGACGGGGTCGAGCGTGTGGCCGGCAGCGTGGTTGGGTTCAGTGACGAGTTGTCAGAGGCCGAGGTTGGCGAGGTTGTCGATCAGGGTGGCAGAGTTGGCGTCGTTGTTCTCGAGATGGAAGTTCAGGTCCCCGAGGAGGATGTAGTCCGTGGAGGCGAGTGCGTGGGTGCTGGGGAGGTCGGCGATGGAGTCACTGAAGAGGGTCCGGGAGGTCTGTAGACGAGTGTTCCTCTGAGGGTGGTGTTTGGGTTGGTTTGGATCCGGAAGTGAAGGTGTTCGGCGGAGTTGAGGGAGTCGTCTGCGAGGGTGTGGACCTGGAGGGTGGACTTGTGGACGATGGCTATTCCTCCTCCAATTCCCTTGGTGCGGTCTCTGTGGGAGATCTTGTAGCTGTCCGGGATGGCTATGGCGATATCAGGTGCCGAGGAGTCATTCCACCAGGTCTCGGTCAGGAAGGCCACGTCTGGGGCGGAGGTGTCGAGTAGGTCCCAGAGATCGACGGTGTGTTTGCGTGCGGAGCAGGTGTTGAGGAGTATGCAGCGGAAGTGGTTGGGACCGGTCCTTGAAGGTTTGGTGGTTCTGTCGCAGGTGAAGTTGCAGGTGTGGCAGGAGAAGGGTCCGTGGGTGCGTTTCATGGCGACCCGGAAGCAGCGGTGGTCTCGGCTGGTGTCGAGAGCGTGGAGGGTGTTGGCATCATATCAGAGTTTGGCGTTGTGGCGGGTGCGGGGTCCAGGGGTTCTGGTGCTAGGCGCGGTCCAGGCGCAAACGGGCTTGTATATGAGGAGGCTTGGGAGGGAGGAGGAGCTGGGAGGCGGGGCGGGGAGGCCAATGGGTGTGCTGGGGGGCGGGGTCGCAGGGAGGCAGCGGCAGGAAGGCTGTGATGGGGGTGGTGGGGAAAAACAAACTGGGGCACAGGGGGAGGGAAGCCCAGGAACCAGGAGGCGGCAGCAGAGTCACAGGATCAGCCGGTGGCGAGTGGCGGCGACCTGCCTGCAAGCAGGGTCAAAGGTCGCTCCCGCTGCCGTCACTCGGCTGGTATTTCAGGAGGCCTGGGAGGGAGAAGCAGCTGAGAGGCGGGAGCGGGGAGGCCAATGAGCGTGCTGGAGGGCGGGGCCGCAGGGAGGCAGCGGCGGGAAGGATGTGATAGGGGCGGTGGGGGGTGGGGGAATAAGAGAAACTGGTGCGCAGGGCGAGGGAAGCCCGGGGACCAGGAGGCGGCAGCAGGGGCACAGGAGCAGCCGGTGACGAGTGGCGGTGTGGGGGCAACCTGCCGGCAAGCAGGGTCAAAGGTCGCTCCCGCTGCAGTCACAAGGCTGGTATTTCAGGAGGCCTGTTTGGGAGGAGCAGCTGGGAGGTGGGAGCGGGAGAGGCCAATGGGTGTGCTGAGGGGTGGGCCGCAGGGAGGCAGCGGCGGGAAGGCTGTGACGGGGGCGGTGGGGGGAAAAAGAAACTGGTGCATAGGGCGAGGGAAGCCTAGGGACCAGGAGGTGGCAGCAGGGGCACATGATCAGCCGGTGACGAGTGGCGGTGTGGGGGCGACCTGCTGCAAGCAGGGTCAAAGGTCGCTCACACTGCCGTTACTCGGCTGGTATTTTAGAAGGCCTGGGAGGGAGGAGCAGTTGGGAGGCGGGAGCGGGGAGGCCAATGGGTGTGCTGGGGGGCAGGGCGGCAGAGAGGCAGCGGCGGGAAGGCTGTGATGGAGCGGTGGGGGACGGGGGAAAAAGAAACTGGGGCGCAGAGCGAGTGAAGCCCAGGGACAAGGAGGCAGCAGCAGGGGCACAGGATCAGCCGGTGACGAGTGGCGGTGTGGGGGCGACCTGCCTGCAAGCAGAGTCAAAGGTTGCTCCCGCTGCCGTTACTTGGCTGGTATTTCAAGATGCCTGGGAGGGAGGAGCAGCTGGGTGGTGGGAGCGGAGAGTCCAATGGGTGTGCTGGGGGGCGGGGCTGCAGGGAGGCAGCGGCGGGAAGGCTGTGACTGGGGCGGTGGGGAAAAAGAAACTGGCGCTCAGGGTGAGGGAAGCCCAGGGACCAGGAGGCGGCAGCAAGGGCACAGGATCAGCCGGTGATGAGTGGCAGTGTGGGGGCGACCTGCCTGCAATATTCTACTTGCTGTCACCAGCATGTAGTTATAGTTACAACCATGCTTCCATAGGAAAAGCATGGAAAGTTTCGGGATAATCTGTCAACAGGGGTTAAGAAAAAGGGGTCCATCACCTCCGAGGGGCTATTTTCTGTGGAATGGGGGTGCCTCATGGACCCCTCCGGAACCTGGGGGCCATCGTCTTCCCAGGGCCAAATTGTATTCTTAAAATGGAAGGGTGGGCACTTCCCCAGGGCAGGCCCTACTGAATGAAAGGATAGAGGCCGTGCAGCTCCCCTCCTGGAGTCATAGATGGCCCAGGGAATCGGCACCACTCCAGGGCCGCTCGTGCTATGTCTTGGGGCGCCCACCCCCGGGATACAGCTGTTTGCTGTGGCTTGGCAGGAGCTTTAACCACTCCCGCAAAGCTACATCAAACACTCGCTTTCAGCAAACAAGAGCAGAGAAATGCTCTTGCTTGCTGGAAGCAAAGCATTCGTCTGTTTCCCGGCCTGCTGTCAAGTAAGCAGGGAAACTGACGAATTGCTTTCAGGTCGGAGTCCCTGCCCCCTTTTTCTACCGCTCTCCCAATGCAGCTTGTGGTGCACTACTGGTTGGGGGATGAAGTTTCCTTGGATGCTGAGGGTCTTTGGGTGCCAAGAACCTCTTCTGTTACCTACAGTGAGTCACAAACAGCTGGATTGCTGAGAGCTGGTCGGAGGCCCCGCTTCCTTTGTCCACAACTCTGCAAAATTGCCTAGTGATTAAAAAAAAACATAGAAATGTACTTAAAAAAAACAAAGGTTACAGGGACTTTATAGTTAGGAAATAGAATTTAAAAAACCTTACAAATTCACTTAAAAAGACAAAGGGTACAGGGATGTTATAGTTAGAAAATAGAAAAAAGAAACCTTAGAAATTCAGTGAAAAAAACAAAGGTTACAGAGATGTTATAGTTACGCTTAGTTTTAACTCATACAAAACTATAGAAATTCACTAGTTATAGTTACCTTAGTGAACTATAACAGATGTCCCAGCAATGCACTGCTCATGACCTCACATATTACATCACTCATGACATGATTAGTGACAACACTGATGATATCTGAACTGATGTCTCTGTAACATTTGTTTTTTCAGTGAATATATGTATATATATATATATATATATATATATATATATATATATATGTATATATATAAATATATCCAACAAATATCTCCGCCGAAGAAAAGAATGAGGGCCACAGCAAGGTAACACAAAGAGACAACTTTATTGCAAGCTTGGCGCATGCATTTCGGTTTCAGGTAAGCCTTCTTCAGCGCCAGATGATTGCAGGAGCAAATGAGCACACTTGTGGTTGGCTGTTATTAAAAGTGTCCTGCCTTCAACACATTGGTTGCTGCCTGCTCCGCCCCTCAGCTAGTGCATAGTTTCACCTGCTGCATGCCATTAGAACGCAGGTGAACTACCATACCCAGAATGCAATATGGTTTCCTGGTAGGTCTCGGTTTCGGCGGAGATCTTCCTCTGCAAACAGGGCACCACAGAGTTTGATAAATGCTGCTCTCTGCATGCAAACAAAGCCCCCTCAAGTCCCCAACCGCAACAACCACCAATGCCACGGAGTCCAAATAGCGGGGGCAAGAGTGAAAGTTCACCTTGCCCAGCGAGGAGCCGGATAGCCCCTACACCGCTGCTGTCATCCTGGCCAGGGGGTGGGTCTCAGCCATTATAGACACATGCACAGTCCCAATTTTCACAGAAGTGAAAGAACCAGCAGATCTGAGTCCTCTTGACGTTGCGGGGGCCCCCAAGCGCGCTACTGGAACTCGTGCTAACAATATCCAACAAACATCTCCTCCAAAGAAAAGAATGAGGGCCACAGCAGGGGAACACAAAGAGGCAACTTTATTGCAAGCATGGCGAATGCATTTCAGCTTCAGGGAAGCCTTCTCCAGCGCCAGATGATTGCAGGAGCAAATGAGCACACTTGTGGTTGGCTGTTATTAAAAGTGTCCTGCTGTCAACACATTGGTTGCTGCCTGCTCCGCCCCTCAGCTAGCGCATAGTTTGACCTGCTGCATGCCATTAGAACGCAGGCGAACTACCATACCCGGAATGCAATATGGTTTCCAGGTAGGTCTCGGTTTCGGCGGAGATCTTCTTCGGCAAACAGGGCACCACAGAGTTTGATAAATGCTGCTCTCTGTATGCACACAAAGCCCCCTCAAGTCCCCAACCGCAACAGCCACCAATGCCACGGAGTGTAATAAGCAGGGGCAAGTGTGAAAGTTCACCTCGCCGAGCGAGGAGCCGGATAGCCCCTACACCACTGCTGTCTTCCTGGCTGAGGGGGTGGGTCTCAGCCATTCCAGACACCTGTACAGTCCCAATTTTCACAGAAGTAAAAGAATCAGGGGGTCTGAATCCTCTTGATATTGCGGGGGGCCCGAAGTGCGCCACTGGAACTCGCGCTAACAATATCCAACAAACATCTCCTCCGAAGAAAAGAATGAGGGCCACAGCAGGGGAACACAAAGAGGCAACTTTATTGCAAGCTTAGCGAATGCATTTCGGCTTCAGGTAAGCCTTCTTCAGCGCCAGATGATTGCAGGAGCAAATGAGCACACTTGAGGTTGGCTGTTATTAAAAGTGTCCTGCTGTCAACACATTGGTTGCTGCCTGCTCCGCCCCTCAGCTAGCGCATAGTTTCACCTGCTGCATGCCATTAGAACGCAGGCGAACTACCATACCCAGAATGCAATATGGTTTCCTGGTAGGTCTCGGTTTCGGTGGAGATCTTCCTCTGCAAACAGGGCACCACAGAGTTTGATAAATGCTGCTCTCTGTATGCACACAAAGCCCGCTCAAGTCCCCAACCACAACAACCACCAATGCCACTGAGTCCAAATAGCGGGGGCAAGTGTGAAAGTTCACCTCGCCCAGCGAGGAGCCGGATAGCCCCTACACCACTGCTGTCTTCCTGGCTGAGGGGGTGGGTCTCAGCCATTCCAGACACCTGTACAGTCCCAATTTTCACGGAAGTAAAAGAATCAGGGGGTCTGAATCCTCTTGATATTGCGGGGGGCCCGAAGTGCGCCACTGGAACTCGCGCTAACAATATCCAACAAACATCTCCTCCGAAAAAAAGAATGAGGGCCACAGCAGGGGGAACACAAAGAGGCAACTTTATTGCAATCTTAGCGAATGCATTTCGGTTTCAGGTAAGCCTTCTTCAGCGTCAGATGATTGCAGGAGCAAATGAGCACAGTGTGGTTGGCTGTTATTAAAAGTGTCCCGCCTTCAACACATTGGTTTCTACCTGCTCCGCCCCTCAGCTAGTGCATAGTTTCACCTGGTGCATGCCATTAGAACGCAGGCGAACTACCATACCCAGAATGCAATATGGTTCCAGGTAGGTCTCGGTTTCGGCGGAGATCTTCCTCGGCAAACAGGGCACCACAGAGTTTGATAAATGCCGCTCTCTGCATGCAAACAAAGCCCACTCAAGTCCCCAAAGGTAACAACCACCAATGCCACTGAGTCCAAATAGCGGGGGCAAGTGTGAAAGTTCATCTCGCCCAGCGAGGAGCCGGATAGCCCCTACACCGCTGCTGTCTTCCTGGCCAGGGGGTGGGTCTCAGCCATTCTAGACACCTGGACAGTCACAATTTTCACAGAAGTGAAAGAACCAGCGGGTCTGAGTCCTCTTGACGTTGCAGGGGCCCCCAAGCGTGCCACTGGAACTCGCGCTAACAATATCCAACAAACATCTCCTCCGAAGAAAAGAATGAGGGCCACAGCAGGGGAACACAACGAGGCAACTTTATTGCAAGCTTAGCGAATGCATTTCGGTTTCAGGTAAGCCTTCTTCAGTGCCAGATGATTGCAGGAGCAAATGAGCACACTTGTGGTTGGCTGTTATTAAAAGTGTCCTGCCTTCAACACATTGGTTGCTGCCTTCTCCGCCCCTCAGCTAGTGCATAGTTTCACCTGCTGCATGCCATGTAAATGTAAATGTAAATGTAAATGTATTGGCATTTATATAGCGCACTACTTACCCGTAGGGTCCCAAGGCGCTTCGACCGCTGCGAAACCCTTCCTGGCTTCCCTGAGAGATGGTCCCTTAATGGGTATCTCCAGGGTGAGACCAGGCATCCCCGGCGGTCTGGTGGGGCCGTTAGTGAAGATGAGGCAAGCTAATGCCCAGAGTTGCCGAGTGTGATCGCTGATCAGAGTGGGCACCGAGGCGAGAGAATTATCGAGTCCGCTGACCCTGGTCCAGAAACCTGCCGCGCCGGGAATCGAACCCTGGTCCCGGGCCGTCCTCTGCTCTCGGGTCTGCCGCCTCTAACCAGTGAGCCACACTACTTCACATTAGAACGCAGCCGAACTACCATACCAGGAATGCAATATGGTTTCCAGGTAGGTCTCGGTTTCGGGAGAGATCTTCCTCGGCAAACAGGGCACCACAGAGTTTGATAAATGCCGCTCTCTGCATGCAAACAAAGCCCCCTCAAGTCCCCAACCGCAACAACCACCAATGCCACGGAGTCCAAATAGCGGGGGCAAGTGTGAAAGTTCACCTCACCAGGCGAGGAGCCGGATAGCCCCTACACCGCTGCTGTCTTCCTGGCCAGGGGGTGGGTCTCAGCCATTCCAGACACCTGGACAGTCCCAATTTTCACGGAAGTGAAACAATCAGCGGGTCTGAGTCCTCTTGATGTTGCGGGGGCCCCCAAGTGCGCCACTGGAACTCGCGCTAACAATATCCAACAAACATCTCCTCCGAAGAAAATAATTATGGCCACAGCAGGGGAACAAAAAGAGGCAACTTTATTGCAAGCTTGGCGAATGCATTTCGGCTTCAGGTAAGCCTTCTTCAGCGCCAGATGTTTGCAGGAGCAAATGAGCACACTTGTGGTTGGCTGTTATTAAAAGTGTCCTGCCTTCAACACATTGGTTGCTACTTGCTCCGCCCCTCAGCTAGTGCATAGTTTCACCTGCTGCATGCCATTAGAACGCAGGCGAACTACCATACCCAGAATGCAATATGGTTTCCTGGTAGGTCTCGGTTTCGGCGGAGATCTTCCTCTGCAAACAGGGAACCACAGAGTTTGATAAATGCTGCTCTCAGCATGCAAACAAAGCCCCCTCAAGTCCCCAACCGCAACAACCACCAATGCCACGGAGTCCAAATAGCGGGGGCAAGAGTGAAAGTTCACCTTGCCCAGCGAGGAGCCGGATAGCCCCTACACCGCTGCTGTCATCCTGGCCAGGGGGTGGGTCTCAGCCATTCCAGACACCTGGACAGTCCCAATTTTCACGGAAGTGAAAGAACCAGCAGATCTGAGTCCTCTTGACGTTGCGGGGGCCCCCAAGCGCGCCACTGGAACTCGCGCTAACAATATCCATCAAACATCTCCTCCGAAGAAAAAAATGAGGACCACAGCAGGGGAAAACAAAGAGGCAACTTTATTGCAAGCATGGCGAATGCATTTCAGCTTCACGTAAGCCTTCTTCAGCGCCAGATGATTGCAGGAGCAAATGAGCACACTTGTGATTGGCTGTTATTAAAAGTGTCCTGCCTTCAACACATTGGTTGCTGCCTGCTCCTCCCCTCAGCTAGTGCATAGTTTCACCTGCTGCATGCCATTAGAACGCAGGCGAACTAAAATACCGGGAATGCAATATGGTTTCCAGGTAGGTCTCGGTTTCGGCGGAGATCTTCTTCAGCAAACAGGGCACCACAGAGTTTGATAATTGCTGCTCTCTGTATGCACACAAAGCCCCCTCAAGTCCCTACCGCAACAACCACCAATGCCACGGAGTGCAAATAGCAGGGGCAAGTGTGAAAGTTCACCTCGCCCAGCGAGGAGCCGGATAGCCCCTACACCACTGCTGTCTTCCTGGCTGAGGGGGTGGGTCTCAGCCATTCCAGACACCTGTACAGTCCCAATTTTCACAGAAGTAAAAGAATCAGGGGGTCTGAATCCTCTTGATATTGCGGGGGGCCCGAAGTGCGCCACTGGAACTCGCGCTAACAATATCCAACAAACATCTCCTCTGAAGAAAAGAATGAGGGCCACAGCAGGGGGAACACAAAGAGGCAACTTTATTGCAGCAAATGCATTTCGGTTTCAGGTAAGCCTTCTTCAGCGTCAGATGTTTGCAGGAGCAAATGAGCACAGTGTGGTTGGCTGTTATTAAAAGTGTCCCGCCTTCAACACATTGGTTTCTACCTGCTCCGCCCCTCAGCTAGTGCATAGTTTCACCTGGTGCATGCCATTAGAACGCATGCGAACTACCATACCCAGAATGCAATATGGTTCCAGGTAGGTCTCGGTTTCGGCGGAGATCTTCCTCGGCAAACAGGGCACCACAGAGTTTGATAAATGCTGCTCTCTGCATGCAAACAAAGCCCACTCAAGTCCCCAACCGTAACAACCACCAATGCCACGGAGTCCAAATAGCGGGGGCAAGTGTGAAAGTTCATCTCGCCCAGCAAGGAGCTGGATAGCCCCTACACCGCTGCTGTCTTCCTGGCCAGGGGGTGGGTCTCAGCCATACCAGACACCTGAAGAGTCCTAATTTTCACGCAAGTGAAACAATCAGCGGGTCTGAGTCCTCTTGATGTAGCAGGGGCCCATAAGCGCGCCACTGGAACTCGCGCTAAAAATATCCAACAAACATCTCCTCTGAAGAAAAGAATTAGGGCCACAGCAGGGGAACAAAAGGAGGCAACTTTATTGCAAGCTTGGCGAATGCATTTCGGCTTCAGGTAAGCCTTCTTCAGCGCCTGATGATTGCAGGAGCAAATGAGCACACTTGTGGTTGGCTGTTATTAAAAGTGTCCTGCCTTCAACACATTGGTTGCTGCCTGCTCCGCTCCTCAGCTAGTGCATAGTTTCAGCTGGTGCATGCCATTAGAACGCATGCGAACTACCATACCCAGAATGCAATATGGTTCCAGGTAGGTCTCGGTTTCGGCGGAGATCTTCCTCGGCAAACAGGGCACCACAGAGTTTGATAAATGCCGCTCTCTGCATGCAACAAAGCCTCCTCAAGTCCCCAACTGCAACAACCACCAATGCCGCGGAGTCCTAATAGCGGGGGCAAGTGTGAAAGTTCACCTCGCCCAGCAGATAGCCCCTACACCGCTGCTGTCTTCCTGGCCAGGGGGTGGGTCTCAGCCATTCTAGACACCTGGACAGTCACAATTTTCACAGAAGTGAAAGAACCAGCGGGTCTGAGTCCTCTTGACGTTGCAGGGGCCCCCAAGTGTGCCACTGGAACTCACGCTAACAATATCCAACAAACATCTCCTCGGAAGAAAAGAATGAGGGCCACAGCAGGGGAACACAAAGAGGCAACTTTATTGCAAGCTTAGCGAATGCATTTCGGTTTCAGGTAAGCCTTCTTCAGCGCCAGATGATTGCAGGAGCAAATGAGCACACTTGTGGTTGGCTGTTATTAAAAGTGTCCTGCCTTCAACACATTGGTTGCTGCCTGCTCCGCCCCTCAGCTAGTGCATAGTTTCACCTGCTGCATGCCATTAGAACGCAGCCGAACTACCATACCAGGAATGCAATATGGTTTCCAGGTAGGTCTCGGTTTCGGGAGAGATCTTCCTCGGCAAACAGGGCACCACAGAGTTTGATAAATGCCGCTCTCTGCATGCAAACAAAGCCCCCTCAAGTCCCCAACCGCAACAACCACCAATGCCACAGAGTCCAAATAGCGGGGGCAAGTGTGAAAGTTCACCTCACCAGGCGAGGAGCCGGATAGCCCCTACACCGCTGCTGTCTTCCTGGCCAGGGGTTGGGTCTCAGCCATTCCAGACACCAGGACAGTCCCAATTTTCATGGAAGTGAAACAATCAGCGGGTCTGAGTCCTCTTGATGTTGCGGGGGCCCCCAAGCGTGCCACTGGAACTCGCGCTAGCAATATGCAACAAACATCTCCTCCGAAGAAAAGAATGAGGGCCACAGCAGGGGAACACAAAGAGGCAACTTTATTGCAAGCATGGCGAATGCATTTCAGCTTCAGGTAAGCCTTCTTTAGCGCCGGATGATTGCAGGAGCAAATGAGCACACTTGTGGTTGGCTGTTATTAAAAGTGTCCTGCCTTCAACACATTGGTGGCTACCTGCTCCGCCCCTCAGCTAGTGCATAGTTTCACCTGCTGCATGCCATTAGAACGCAGGCGAACTACCATACCCAGAATACAATATGGTTTCCAGGTAGGGCTCGGTTTCGGCGAAGATCTTCCTCGGCAAACAGGGCACCACAGAGTTTGATAAATGCCGCTCTCTGCATGCAAACAAAGCCTCCTCAAGTCCCCAACCGCAACAACCACCAATGCCACAGAGTCAAAATAACGGGGGCAAGTGTGAAAGTTCACCTCGCCCAGCGAGAAGCCGCATAGCCCCTACACCGCTGCTGTCTTCCTGGCCAGGGGGTGGGTCTCAGCCATTCCAGACACCCGGACAGTCCCAATTTTCACGGAAGTGAAAGAACCAGCGGTTCTGAGTCCTCTTGACGTTGCGGGGGCCCCCAAGCGCGCCACTGGAACTCGCGCTAACAATATCCAACAAACATCTCCTCCGAAGAAAAGAATGAGGGCCACAGCAGGGAACACAAAGAGGCAACTTTATTGCAAGCTGGGCGAATGCATTTCGGCTTCAGGTAAGCCTTCTTCAGCGCCAGATGATTGCAGGAGCAAAATTAGCACACTTGTGGTTGGCTGCTATTAAAAGTGTACTGCCTTCAACACATTGGTTGCTGCCTGCTCCGCCCCTCAGCTAGTGCATAGTTTCACCTGCTGCATGCCATTGGAACGCATGTGAATTACCATACCCAGAGTGCAATATGGTTTCCAGGTAGGTCTCGGTTTCGGGGGAGATCTTCCTCGGCAAACAGGGCACCACAGAGTTTGATAAATGCCGCTCTCTGCATGCAAACAAAGCCTCCTAAAGTCCCCAACCGCAACAACCACCAATGCCACGGAGTCCAAATAGAGGGGGCAAGTGTGAAAGTTCACCTCTCCCAGCGGATAGCCCCTACACCGCTGCTGTCTTCCTGGCCAGGGGGTGGGTCTCAGGCATTCCAGACACCTGGACAGTCTCAATTTTGACAGAAGTGAAAGAACCAGCGGGTCTGAGTCCTCTTGACGTTGCAGGGGCCCCCAAGCTTGCCACTGGAACTCGCGCTAACAATATCCAACAAACATCTCCTCTGAAGAAAAGAATGAGGGCCACAGCAGGGGAACACAAAGAGGCAACTTTATTGCAAGCTTAGCGAATGCATTTCGGTTTCGGGTAAGCCTTCTTCAGCGCCAGATGATTGCAGGAGCAAATGAGCAAACGTGTGGTTGGCTGTTATTAAAAGTGTCCTGCCTTCAACACATTGGTTGCTGCCTGCTCCCCCCGTCAGCTAGTGCATAGTTTCACCTGCTGCATGCCATTAGAATGCAGGTGAACTACCATACCTAGAATGCAATATGGTTTCCAGGTAGGTCTCGGTTTCGCAGGAGATCTTCCTTGGCAAATAGTGCACCACAGAGTTTGATAAATGCCGCTCTCTGCATGCAAACAAAGCCCCCTCAAGTCCCCAACCACAACAACCACCAATGCCACGGAGTCCAAATAGCGGGGGCAAGTGTGAAAGTTCACCTCGCCCAGCGAGGAGCCGGATAGCCCCTACACCGCTGCTGTCTTCCTGGCCAGGGGGTGGTTCTCAGCCATTCCAGACACCTGGACAGTCCCAATTTTCACGGAAGTGAAACAATCAGCGGGTCTGTGTCCTCTTGATGTTGCGGGGGCCTCCAAGCGCACCACTGGAACTCACGCTAACAATATCCAACAAACATCTCCTCTGAAGAAAAGAATGAGGGCCACAGCAGGGGAACACAAAGAGGCAACTTTATTGCAAGCTTAGCGAATGCATTTCGGTTTCGGGTAAGCCTTCTTCAGCGCCAGATGATTGCAGGAGCAAATGAGCAAACGTGTGGTTGGCTGTTATTAAAAGTGTCCTGCCTTCAACACATTGGTTGCTGCCTGCTCCGCCCCTCAGCTAGTGCATAGTTTCACCTGCTGCATGCCATTAGAACGCAGGCGAACTACCATACCCAGAATGCAATATGGTTTCCAGGTAGGTCTCGGTTTCAGCGGAGATCTTCCTCGGCAAACAGAGCACCACTGAGTTTGATAAATGCCACTCTCTGCATGCAAACAAAGCCTCCTCAAGTCCCCAACCGCAACAACCACCAACGCCACGGAGTCCAAATAGCGGGGGCAAGTGTGAAAGTTCACCTTGCCCAGCGAGGAGCCGGATAGCCCCTACACCGCTGCTGTCTTCCTGGCCAGGGGGTGGGTCTTAGCCATTCCAGACACCTGGACAGTCCCAGTTTTCACGGAAGTGAAAAAACCAGCGGGTGTGAGTCCTCTTGACGTTGCAGGGGCCCCCAAGCGCGCCACTGAAACTCGCGCTAACAATATCCAACAAACATCTCCTCCGAAGAAAAGAATGAGGGCCACAGCAGGGGAACTCAAAGAGGCAACTTTATTGCAAGCTTGGCGAATGCATTTCGGCTTCACTGCCTGCTCCGCCCCTTCAGCTAGTGCATAGTTTCACCTGCTGCATGCCCTTAGAACGCAGGCAAACTACCATACCCAGAAAGCAATATGGTTTCCAGGTAGGTCTCGGTTTCTGCGGAGATCTTCCTCGGCAAACAGGGCACTACAGAGTTTGATAAATGCCGCTCTCTGCATGCAAACAAAGCCCCCTCAAGTGCCCAACCGCAACAACCACCAATGCCACGGAGTCCAAATAGCGGGGGCAAGTGTGAAAGTTCACCTTGCCCAGCGAGGAACCGGATAGCCCCTACACCGCTGCTGTCTTCCTGGCCAGGGGTTGGGTCTCAGCCATTCCAGACACCTTGACAGTCCCAATTTTCACAGAAGTGAAAGAACCAGCGGGTCTGAGTCCTCTTGACGTTGCGGGGGCCCCCAAGCACGCCACTGGAACTCGCGCTATCAATATCCAACAAACATCTCCTCCGAAGAAAAGAATGAGGGCCACAGCAGGGGAACACAAAGAGGCAACTTTATTGCAAGCTTGGCAAATGCATTTCGGCTTCACATAAGCCTTCTTCAGCACCAGATGATTTCAGGAGCAAATGAGCACACTTGTGGTTGGCTGTTATTAAAAGTGTCCTTTCTTCAACACATCGGTTGCTGCCTGCTCCACCCCTCAGCTAGTGCATAGTTTCACCTGCTGCATGCCATTAGAACGCAGGCGAACTACCATACCCAGAATGCAATATGGTTTGCCACGCAAACAAGCCCGAACATCCAGGGGCAGCCAGTGCATCTGGTGCGAGGCTTCCAGTAAACATACCACCCTGTGGGAGCGCGGGTCTAATATACAGGCGAGGAGGCTGAATAAATTTTCGAACAGGTATCGGTTTATTTTGAACAAGGGTAGGATCAGGTAAAACAGATGTTCGGGCGTCACGGTAGTCTTCCTCTTGAGAGTCCTCTTCGGATCCTGGCAATGGTCCTGGCTCGTCGTCTTCGGAATCGAAGGGTGTTCCCCGGAGGCTCATAAAAAGAGGAAAGATAGGGAGTCGTCAGAACACTAGTTTACCCTATAACAGGGAATCTAACCCGTCACCGCACCACAGTTGTGCTTAGGAAAAAGGGTTGTGGTTTTAAACTAAGAAAGGGTGGGGCATAGGGACTCATGAATAAGTAAAGCAAAAAGGATAGTGAGGTTCCCTCACTTAAGAGAAATAGTTTCCCGTCTTATTGAGTGATTGGTTTCTAAGACAGTTTCTACGTAAATGCAATCAGACGACAATGTTTTTCCTATGAGACTAACTTCAGTTTACTTAGGCATATGAAACCACCTTTACTCATTAGCAGCAAAAGGATCACTAAAACTCCGTCTTTAACAGGTATAACGAAAGTTTCAAGGATGGAAGCGGTTCTCTGTGCAGAATAGTAAAAACATATACACTAACTGCCACCCGCCACTCTTACAGAAACCACCCGTTACCCTCACGTGTAGTAAGTGAAAACCCTTAACTCACCGACTCCTGCCGCAAACTCTCCTGAGTCCGCGGCCGCTCTTCAGCATCCTCCGGTGGAATCCACCACTCCTCAGTCCAGGGCTCGTCTGCCTCCTTGTCCTGGGTTTCTCTCTCCTCGGTCTTCTCTTCGTAGTCCTCTCGGCTCCGGTATGGAGTTTCTCCTCGCGTCCTCTCGGCCGGCGTCCTCTTCCGGTCTTCTCCTTCTCTCCCAAACCCTCCTCCGTGCTCAGTTTTCATTGGTTTTCGTAGACCGTTTCCGGTGTTACCGTCATTCACTTCCGGGCTACGTTTTCCGGCTCTCTGTAATGAGAGGAAAAGACGGCATGGATCCGGATTGGGTGTTGTCGTTTGTGGAGTCCGTTGGATGTTATCGACCCATGGGATTACATCGGTGAGCATTTCCTCACATCCCCTTTCCCTTGCTGTCCTTCTACTCGGGGTTGTATCTTGAGGAAATCTAGATAAGTAGTCCGCATTTCCTTGTTCGCTTCCTTTCCTATGTTTGGTTCGAAATCGATAAGGTTGTAGTGACAGGAACCATCGAAGTACTCGTTCATTATGGCCCTTGTTTTTGGCTAACCATTCTAGAGGGGCATGATCGGTGTACAAAGTAAACTCCCTACCTTCTAGATAGTATCTTAAGGTTTCTATCGCCCATTTTATGGCTAATGCTTCTTTTTCTATAGTGGCATAATTCTTTTCACGGGGAAACAGTTTCCGACTAATGTACAATATGGGCTTCTCTCCCTGGGACGTTTCTTGGGATAGAACAGCCCCAAGTCCTTGATCTGAAGCATCCGTTTGTAACACAAATGGAAGGGTGTAATCTGGACTGGTTAGCACCGAGTCGGATGTCAAAGCCTGTTTCAGGGTTTCAAATGCTTGTACTACCTCTAAGGAAGGATGTTGTAACTGCTCTTCTGTTTTGCAATGTTTTTGCAGTAAGTCAGTTAAAGGAGCAGCCGTCTGGGAAAACTGTGGAATAAATCTTCTGTAGTATCCTAATAATCCCAGAAAGGCTCGTAAATCTTTTTTTGTGCGGGGTAAAGGGATTTGTGAAATGGCTGCCAGTTTGGAAGCTTGTGGTCTAATTACACCATCCCCCAACAAGTATCCCAAATATTTAACACTTTGGGCGGCCAGATAGCTTTTTGCAGGATTGATTTTTAAGCCATACTGACCCAGTGCTTGGATCATATTCGAAAGGTGACAGAGATGTTGTTCCCAAGTATTACTATAAATGATTATATCATCAATGTAAGCACCGGCATATGTTTCATAGGGCCTGAGAATGATATTCATAGCCCTCTGAAAAGTTGCTGGAGCTCCATGTAACACGAAGGGTAAAACTTTAAACTGATATAATCCATCAGGAGTGGAAAATGCAGTTTTTTCTTGATCTTCTGCTCTTAAGGGTATTTGCCAGTAGCCTTTACACAAATGGAGTGTGCTGATATATTTGGCTTGGCCTATCCTTTCTATCATTTCATCAACCCGTGGAAGGGGATAGGTATCGAACTCTGAAATCTTGTTAACTTCCCTGAAGTCAATGCAAAACCGCACTGACTCATCCGGTTTTGGCACCAAAACTATTGGGGAATTCCACTCACTTACGGAAGGTTCTATAATGTCCATTTCTAACATTTTTTGGACTTCCTCCCGTATTGTTTGCCTCCGAGCTTCGGGAATGCGATAAGGTCGAAGTCTGACCTTCTTTCCTGGAGCAGTTTTTATCGCATGTTCAAGAAATGTGGTTCTGCCTGGCGTGGTGGAAAAGGTATCTTCAATCGGTTTTAACATCTGGGTTAGACATTCTTTTAAATGGTCTGGCAACCCGGGATCTATACATTGTTCAAATGGAGCAGATGCATTCTGAACCATACTCACAGTGGTTGGGACGGGTCCTTCCCATTTTTTAAGTAAATTGATTTGATATACCTGAGACGTGTGTTTTACTGGATCTAACTCAATCCTGTATGTGACAGGGGTAACCTGATCAATTACGGTATAAGGGCCTTGCCACTGGCCCAACAGCTTATGATCAGAGGAAGACATCATGAGTAGTACAGAGTCTCCTACCTTAAAAGACCTTTCTTTTGTACCCTTATCGTACTGTTTCTTTTGTGACTCTTGAGCTTCTTCTAGATTATTCTTAACAATGGTCCTGATCTGTCCTAGGTGTGTACGTAGATTCGACACATATTCAGTGATGGGTTTAGTGTCATGGGGTTCATTTTCCCATCTTTCCTGTGCCATCTCCAGTAAAGTACGTGGTTTATGACCATACAGCAACTCAAAAGGTGAGTATCCCGTACTTTTCTGTTCCTTGCACCTGATGGCAAACAAAGCCAATGGCAGCATGTCTTCCCATTTCCTGGATTCCAAGGCAAGAAGTTTTTTCAGGGTACTTTTTATGGTGGCATTATATCTCTCGAGTAATCCATCCGTTTGGGGATGGTAAGCCGAGGTACGGATTTGTTTGACTCCTAACTGAGTACACACTTGTTTCATCAGTCGTGACACAAAGGGGGTTCCCTGGTCAGACAAGATTTCTTTCGGGAATCCGACTCTAGAAAATACTGTGATCATCGCTTTAGCAATATTAGTCGCATCCGGCCTTCGTAAAGGTATGGCCTCGGGAAATCTCGTGGCATAATCTACAATCACAAGTATATATCGACAGCCACTCCGGGAGGGAAGCAAAGGCCCTATTATATCCATCCCTACTCTCTGGAAAGGTTCATCAATTATTGGAAGTGGTCTAAGGGGAACTCGTGGTGGATGGTATCTACTATTCCTCTGACAAACTGGACACTCTCTACAATATCTTTTCTCTACAATATCTTTTCACCTGTTGGTAAATTCCGGGCCAATAAAAGAGTTCTAGAATCTGTTTTTCAGTCTTATCAGCCCCAAAATGACCCCCAAGAAGATGGCTATGGGCTAAATATAATACTTTGTCTCTAAAGGGCCCTGGAACCAAGAGTTGAGCTTTCTGATTTGGTTTTCCCTTCCGGTATAATAGCCCATTTTTCGTAAAAAAATATGGACCTACGTGTTGAGGATCTTCATCCGGTAAGGCCTGATTCCAAGCTTCTTGTAAGACCGGATCTTCATGTTGTGCTGCATGAAAACTTCTATCAGTTTCCCATGGATTTTCATCTTGAAAGACTGGAAACACATTTTGTGACCTGTTCTTCTCTGCTCTCCTTTGTCTTTTACTTTTACGTTCCTTTGATGGTGGCCATTCTTTCTCCTCATCTTGAGCAAATGGGGCATTGGCCAACCACTCTTTGGTACTGTCAGGTGTATCCTTTAACAACTGTGACAATTTGGGATAATCATTCCCTAGAATTGCTTGTTCGGGTAACTTAGGGATCAATCCCACGGTAAGGGTGGTGCCACTATCACCAGCGTGTTGAATCTGTACCTGCGCAGTAGGATAAGGTTTAGTATCCCCATGAACACATCTTATCGCAACTGCCCCATCAGTTGGACCGATATTAGGCCCTAAGTCTTGTGGACGTACCACGCTGTGCAGACACCCTGTATCAGCCAAAGCAGTCACTGGTCGTCCATTTACTGACACCGTACAATGATAAGGAGGTTGTCTCTTTTCCGACGGGGAACAATAATAATTTCGAACAACTCCAATTTCCATAGGCTCCTCCTTTTCTCTTTGTGGACAAAATCTCGCTATGTGTCCCATACCCCCACACTGGAAACATTGGGGTCCCATAGGGGCTCGGAAAACAGGAGGTCCGGGAACAATGGATATGGGTTCTGGTTTTTTAACCATCGGTGGTCGAGGAGCCCTATGAGGTATCTGACCACCTACTCGTCCATGATAGTCCTCCTTACCTTTCTGTAAATCTTGTGCCCTACTAAAAGCGCTGGCTATCTCTACTGCTGTCTCTAGAGTAAGATTAGCTTGTTGGCGTACCCATTTTTGAATAGGTGGATGTAGGGATGTTCAATATTGTTCTAAATAGATTTTAGCCATGATACCATCTTTGTCGGTGGTGGCAGGTTTTAGCCATCTGTCGGCCATATCTTTGACTCGGAAGTACAACGCTCTCGGGGTTTCTTGTGGTCCTTCTTTCATTTGTCTGAGTTTAAGTCTATACGACTCATCATCAACTCCTAGTTGCTCCATAATACATTTCTTAATGTCAGGATAAGTTACTCCCGCTTGTACTGTCGCAGCTTGATATGCTGCTTGTAAGTCTCCTGATAATAAAGGTCCTAAATATTGTGCCCATTTGTCGGGTGGCCATGATGCTGCTGTGGCCATCCTTTCAAAATTGTTGAAAAAGAAATCAGGATCTTCTCCACTTACATATCTTTGTAGCACTACTGAGGGAAGGGTCGTAGGACCTCTCTGTTGTCCAAGTGCCTCCGTTAGTTTAGTCAGGGCGGTATCATGAGTTTGGCCTTGTCCGGAAAGTACTTGCTGTATTTTGCCTCGATCTTCTTCCACGACAGTCAAGAAACGCTCCATCACTTTTCCCAGGTGTTCTTGATTTTCTGCCATTTTAGCAAGTGCGGCCTCCATGGCGCCTTCAGATCCCACTTCTGACACCACTTGTGGGAGCACGGGTCTAATATACAGGCGAGGAGGCTGAATAAATTTTCGAACAGGTATCGGTTTATTTTGAACAAGGGTAGGATCAGGTAAAACAGATGTTCGGGCGTCACGGTAGTCTTCCTCTTGAGAGTCCTCTTCGGATCCTGGCAATGGTCCTGGCTCGTCGTCTTCGGAATCGAAGGGTGTTCCCCGGAGGCTCATAAAAAGAGGAAAGATAGGGAGTCGTCAGAACACTAGTTTACCCTATAACAGGGAATCTAACCCGTCACCGCACCACAGTTGTGCTTAGGAAAAAGGGTTGTGGTTTTAAACTAAGAAAGGGTGGGGCATAGGGACTCATGAATAAGTAAAGCAAAAAGGATAGTGAGGTTCCCTCACTTAAGAGAAATAGTTTCCCGTCTTATTGAGTGATTGGTTTCTAAGACAGTTTCTACGTAAATGCAATCAGATGACAATGTTTTTCCTATGAGACTAACTTCAGTTTACTTAGGCATATGAAACCACCTTTACTCATTAGCAGCAAAAGGATCACTAAAACACCGTCTTTAACAGGTATAACGAAAGTTTCAAGGATGGAAGCAGTTCTCTGTGCAGAATAGTAAAAACAGATACACTAACTGCCACCCGCCACTCTTACAGAAACCACCCGTTACCCTCACGTGTAGTAAGTGAAAACCCTTAACTCACTGACTCCTGCCGCAAACTCTCCTGAGTCCGCGGCCGCTCTTCAGCATCCTCCGGTGGAATCCACCACTCCTCAGTCCAGGGCTCGTCTGCTTCCTTGTCCTGGGTTTCTCTCTCCTCGGTCTTCTCTTCGTAGTCCTCTCGGCTCCGGTATGGAGTTTCTCCTCGCGTCCTCTCGGCCGGCGTCCTCTTCCGGTCTTCTCCTTCTCTCCCAAACCCTCCTCCGTGCTCAGTTTTCATTGGTTTTCGTAGACCGTTTCCGGTGTTACCGTCATTCACTTCCGGGCTACGTTTTCCAGCTCTCTGTAATGAGAGGAAAAGATGGCATGGATCCGGATTGGGTGTTGTCGTTTGTGGAGTCCGTTGGATGTTATCGACCCACGGGATTACATCGGTGAGCATTTCCTCACACACCCATTCCTCCTCTCATGTAAAAAAAGTGGTGCACCGACACTGGCTGGGTTGAAAATCAACACTGCTTTAATGGTGGAATGGTACAAAAGGGGGTGAAAAAGGGGAGTGGCGATGGACGGAGCATCTGAATCAATCAAACACTCACACCCAGTCAAAAGATCTGGGTTTAATCCATCACCGTTCTTTAGCCCACTCTGCCACCCCAGTTCACATATGGCTATATGCAAATCAGTCTGACCCTGTGCCTCATGGGAACAGTCCAGCCCGAATCCCCTTTTGTACCGCTTTTGGCCGCCATCACCACCCCCTTTTGTACCGCTTTTGGCCTCCATCACCACCCCCTTTTGTACCGCTTTTGGCCGCCATCACCACCCCCTTTTGTACCGCTTTTAGCCGCCATAAGATGGCAGGGTATGCTCAGACGTGAGTCCCTTGCTCACTTTGCCACTGGATTCAAGCAAGCCGGGCTGAAGATGGCTGGAATGCCAGAAACCGGTCCTCGGAAGCTTGTTTCCGGTCCAGGGAAGTCATGGCTTGGCAGTTCGGGCTGGACTGTTCCCATGAGGCACAGGGTCAGACTGATTTGCATATAGCCATGTCTGAACTGGGGTGGCAGAGTGGGCTAAAGAACGGTGATGGATTAAACCCAGATCTTTTGACTGGGTGTGAGTGTTTGATTGATTCAGATGCTCCGTCCATCACCACCCCCTTTTGTACCGCTTTTGGCCACCATAAGTGTGGCAGGGTATGCTCAGACGTGAGTCCCTTGCTCACTTTCCCACTGGATTCAAGCAAGCCGGGCTGAAGACGGCTGGAATGCCAGAAACTGGTCCTCAGAAGCTTGTTTCCGGTCCGGGGAAGGCATGGCTTGGCAGTTCGGGCTGGACTGTTCCCATGAGGCACAGGGTCAGACTGATTTGCATATAGCCATGTCTGAACAGGGGTGGCAGAGTGGGCTAAAGAACAGTGATGGATTAAACCCAGATCTTTTGACTGGGTGTGAGTGTTTGATTGATTCAGAGGCTCCGTCCATCACCACCCCCTTTTGTACCGCTTTTGGCCGCCATAAGTGTGGCAGGGTATGCTCAGACGTGAGTCCCTCACTCACTTTGCCACTGGATTCAAGCAAGCCTGGCTGAAGACGGCTGGAATGCCAGAAACCGGTCCTCGGAAACTTGTTTCCAGTCCAGGGAAGGCATGGCTTGGCAGTTCGGGCTGGACTGTTCCCATGAGGCACAGGGTCAGACTGATTTGCATATAGCCATGTCTGAACTGGGGTGGCAGAGTGGGCTAAAGAACGGTGATGGATTAAACCGAGATCTTTTGACTGGGTGTGAGTGTTTGATTGATTCAGATGCTCCGTCCATCACCACCCCCTTTTGTACCGCTTAAAGGTGGAACAGCACGAAGGACATGAGGCTTCCTAATACCAACGTTCCAGCTCATGCACGCCTTGATCACGGGAGGCAGTCTCTCTGAATTCTGAACAGCCCAATGGGTGGTATGTTTACTGGAAGCCTCGCACCAGATGCAATGGCCGCCCCTGGAAGTTCAGGCTTGTTTGCGTTGCAAAATTTGTTTGGACTGTTTATCTTTGAAGCCCGACCTGCTTGCCCCCTGCGTATGCAGAGTGTTGCGAGTTGGGGAGCAAAAGGAAGATATTCCAATATTGCAGGCTGGTCAAAGAAGTGAGTGGAAATGAAAAACAAACTGTGCCATGAGGCTGACTTTATTTATGTGCTAAGGGAATGACTTATAATGAAAAGAAGTTTGGAGCGCATTTTGTCATTCATGATTATTGAAAGGACAGTGTTTGGCATTCATGAACATTGAAAGGATAGCGTTCTTTACCTTTTAAATGACAGAATTTTTCCTGGTGCGCACTCTGTGTGATATTACGGCCCGCGCTGATAAAAGGAAGTCACGTGGGCTCATCCCTCCCACCTAAGGATGAGGAAGACCATCCTCCTCACTCTCAGACGGATTTCCACTCAGGCCCCCCTGAATATATCCTTGAGGACTTCTCACCCATTGTAGGAGAGTAGGGTCTGCAATCCTATGATCACCCAGATTTTTTGCTTTTGTTTCACTGGTTTACGACTTTCTCTGGCTGTGGGCCTGCTAATCAGACCCACAGCCTGGCTGTTCTCTTTCTAAATTACGATATGTACCCTAGGTGCATTTACCAATTGGTGCTGGGCCACCTTATCAGACCCCGTAACGCAGGGCATAGGTGTACCCAGGGCCGCCAGGGGCTGAAGCACGTATTATGCCACCCCTGGCTGGCCTCCTAAATTTGACACAACTGGCTGCACGACAGCTGGGGCGAAGACGTGTAACCACCCTTCGCTTTAGGTATAGTAGCTCTATATCTAACCATACAATGGACACCCGAGTTCCTATCAGTCACTCCTATGGCAGGCCTTAACGATCCTGAAGGCAGAGTGCGTGGGCTCGTGTGAGCTAGGTTCAGGCCCGAGCCGAGCCCGGTTGCAGCTTGCGGAATCAAGACCCAATAGCTGTTCCATGATAACGCGTACCATATCGGTAACTCCGGTGTCGCGTTATCAAGGCATGTCGAGTAAGGTGTCATACGAATCGGGGTGCTGCCCTCTCACCAATGCTGGCGATGAGGTTGGCATCCCACCCTTCTAGAGGGACACGACATGTGCGTAACTGTGAACCCCGGTTAAAGTTAACTGAAGCCTCAGCTCCACAAAATGGATGCTGCCACCACAGACACGAGTCTGACCTCCTGCTGCTGGGAGTCCTTCCAGCGAGGAGCACTTGGACAAAGGGTTTCCTGTCGAGGGCGGTGTTCGCACCGTCCCAGACAGGGTTTGTGTATTCTGGGTAGGTAGGGCTTTTGGCGAGAAGGTGACTGCGGAGTGGCACCCCGGTGCTCACTACGCATCTGCCGGTTAGAACCAGTTCCAGGGGCGACAGCCCTGGCCTGGGGAAAGTCCAGCAGGGGAGAGGGGCGTAACTACCCCCCTTCCTGGTCCCACCCTTAGGGCAGGACCTAGTCATGTACCCACCCCTTTCTTTAGAATAAAGACCGGAGCGGGGACCCTTCCAAATTAGATCATCTTTGATTCAAGAACTACTTTCTACGAAAGGACATTCAAGACTCTTCTCAAGATTTCTCCCTTGTGACTAAGGAGTAGTCACCCTGCATCAGCGGGCACCAACTAAGAACTCTGCGGTTTGCTGTAAGTCCTTCCTCAAGGAATCCGACGGCCCAGCTCGACGAGAACCGGCTTCCCTGGCACCTCTGACCTCTACCCACGTCATCAGCTCAGCTGTGATCTGTGGGTGCGACGAGACCTCGAGGGACCGGCCATCATCAGAACCTGCACGCTCTTAAAACCAGCACGACCATCGAGGTAACTCTCTGGTGAGTGCTCTGGGGTCCGAGAAGCCCCGACCCTGAGCCGCTCCAGCACCGAAGTGCAGTCTCCCAGCATCTCCACGATCTGCGTGGGGCCCTTCTGCTCGCTGCTCAGCACGTTGTCTGGTCACTAGCCGCTGGCTTGTGCCCTTCTGTGACGACATCCGAGAATCATCACTGCTGGTCTGGTTGCTCCAGACTGGCCCTTGCTTCCATCTTTACGAGAAGCACCCCGGACCCTCCTGGTCCACTCAAGACGCCATCTTAGGTCCACCGCGTGGCCCTGAGATCTGCCAAGGCTTGTTGCCCCATCCTGGGCCCAGCGACGCCGACAGCATCATCCTTCGTGGGACAGCTCGCACCTCCACCGTGGTCGCCGACAACGCCTCCTGGTCCGTGAGACTGCAGAGCCTAGCGTCGCCCACTCACCTGGTCGAGGTGACGGCCAACCGGTGCCTTCCTGGTACCCTCTGACTACTGGCTAGTAGTACGAACTTGGTCCCCTCTTCTTTCAGGTTTCATCAATCTCCGATCCAGGCTTGGATCTCTACGAACTATTCAGCACTGGTCGCCGGCCAGCAACTCCTTTTCTTCCGGCTCCTGGCTCGTCAGCGAAGACCCCGACGCCTGTAAGACTTGTGCAGCCGCAGCCCTCGTGGCTAGGTAACTCGGCATTTCGGTGCCTGCATAGCCTCCTTACTCTAGGGTCCTGGGTCCCTCGCTTCCGACTTGCCTTATCGGGTCCGCCCGAGACCTTAATCTTTCCGTGTCCTCGGACACTTGTTTTAATTGTGCACTTGAAGTATTTGCTAAAGAGATTTGGTTTGTGCTCAGTACCCTGTCCTCATAAAGAGTACAGGGCTGTTGTGATTCTTAATAAATATACTGTTTATTTTTCATAACACTTGTGTGGTGTCCTTTCACTGGGTGTTCAAGGGGTACATGTGTGGTAAACAGCTGGCTTAACGCGCCCTCTCGAGTCTTTAGCCTTAGACTGCTCGTATCCACGCTACTAGGATAGCTGGTCTATAGGTTGACTTACAACCAAACACCATAAGGGTCGTTGGAACGATACATAGCGGTCGCTAGAATAGCGAACGTTGCATATCGGGCCAACTTCTCACATTGGTGAGCAGCGGTTGGGATTTGAGCTTGCTGTTGTTTTACCACACGTATCCTAAGAATATCTTGTTGAAAGATCGCACAAGTACTGTTAGTACATATAACTAAAAGCTTAGAATACTCTGAGTTCTACTGAACCAGCTGTTGTAGCTCCTCAAGGCTTAGCACACCTTGGCTACAACTCTTAGCAAGGGTACAGTAGGTAAACACGTAGTGTAGGTAGGTGCATCACTTACACCACACTAGAAACAGTATGTCGGACAAAGGAGGAAACTCTGGGTCTCCCCTTGTGTCAGTTGACCCTCCACAGGTCATCCCTTCAGGATATACTGTGCTGAGCTTCAAGGAGTTAAGACGACTGTGTCACTCCAGGAAGATTCAGCAGGGGTCTAACCCCACAACGTCCTTTCTGATTTGTCTCTTGGAGACTTATGATGCCAGAAGAGCTGAGAAACTTCGTAGCTCTTCTAATCCAGAAGGAGACATGCCTCCCCTCGAGGGAACCCGAGACGATCCTGACCTCATCCACCTCGCAACTGAGAACGAAGATGTGGAGGAGGATGAGGATGAGGATCTCTCTGGGGATGAGGCAGATAAGGGACAGGTAGAAGTCGTCAGACTAAGCAGGTCCAACTTAAGCAAACATGATAGCGGTACTGGGGGACCCCTGGGGCCACTATCAGGTCAGCTTAACATTGGGAATGGACGAGCCCGATCTCTGTCAAGAGACTCTGGCAGATCCCTTCAAACCAATGGCTCTCACAACTCTTCTCGGAGAGGGATGACGTCCCCTCAGAGGAGAGTGTACGAAGCTAAGGAAAGGGCAGCCAATCTAAGGATTGAAAGGGAAGAACTTGCCCTGGCCAAAGAAAGGCTTGCCTTTGCTAGAGAGCAACAGTTAAGTGGGGCAGTCCCCACTGGTGGCAGCAATGTACCTAGTAATAGGGAAAAGAGTTTCGATACGAAACACCTTGGTAAGATAGTGCCCCCCTTTAAACAAGGGGACGACATCCACAAATGGATTACTGCTTTGGAGAGGGCCTGCACTGTGCAGGGTGTTCCCCAGAGTCAGTGGGCAGCTATCTTGTGGCTCTCCTTTGAAGGAAAAGGAAGAGACAAGCTCCTCACCACAAGGGTGGAGGATGCTAACAATTACCAAATCTTGAAAAATACACTCGTTGAAGGGTTCGGCCTAACCACTGAGCAGTACAGGGTGCTGTTCAGGGATACCCAGAAAACGCAGTCTCAAGATTGGTCTGATTTTGTCGATTGTGCCACTAAGGCTTTTGAGGGCTGGTTGCTGGGCAGTAAGGTTACTGATTATCAAGGATTGTATAATTTGATGATGAGAGAACAAATTTTAAACAATTGTCAGAACCAGTTGTTGCATCAGCATCTTGTCGACTCGGATCTGACCTCTCCCCAAGAATTGGGAAAGAAGGCAGACAGATGGGTTCGTACAAGAGTTAAACAGAACCAGGGCCAGAATCAAGGTGGTCAGAAGAAAGCAGACCAGAAGGGTAAAGATTCTAAAGGGGAACAAAATGACCAGAAGTCTTCGACAGGTCCCCAACAACCCAAAGAGGGTGGGGGTCAGGCTCCCCAAAAGAAGAAAGAAGGCCAATCCAAAAGATGGTGCCAGTACTGTAAAAGTAAATCTCACTGGTTTAGTGAGTGCACCAAGAAAGGAGGAGGGCAGACTCCTGCCACTGCAGCCCCTAAGGCACCTGTGCCCCCTAGTACAGTCAGCAGTGGTAGTGCGCCTCCCAAGGGTTTAGTAGGGTTAACCCTGGGTTCTGAGGGGCGTGACAACTTAGTTGGCACACTCACTCAGGCTGTCCTTGTCAGTACAGGGGACGCGGACGTATCCCCTGACGTAAGCCCCAATACTTTGGGCAAATACCGACAGACGCCTTTCATAAATGGAAAGATGGCTCAGGCCTATAGGGACACTTGTGCCAGCGTCACCATGGTGACGCCTAACTTTGTGGACCCTGGACAGATCATGCCAGGTACAGAATTCCTGGTGACCAATGCAAGCAATGTCACTACCAATCACAGTATGGCAATTGTAGCTTTCTCCTGGGGAGGGGTAACTGGCCAAAAGAAGGTTGTAGTTAGTCCAGACCTCCCAGTGGATTGTTTGTTGGGCAATGATTTGGAGTCGTCACAATGGTCAGAAGTCACATGGAAATGTTAGGTTTGCCAGCACATGTGTTCGCTGTGACTAGGTCACAGGTCAGGAAATGCCCCACTGAACAGGTGCTGGATCCTGGAACAACGGACCAGACACCTCCCAAGAAAAAGAGCAGTAGGGTTAAGGCTGCGCCTTCCCCCTTGCCCCAGGTCGAGGATCAAGTCTCAGAGGAGGCTGACCTACAGGAATTGAGGGAAACTGAGCCTAGGGAATTCGAACTTGATCAAGTTGAATTCTTGGGTTCAGGGGGACCCTCAAGGGAAGACATGGGGAAGGACCAGTTAGACTGCCCTTCTCTTGAACCCCTCAGACAGCAGGCTGCTGCTGAGGCTGCTGGGAACGCCACAGGTACCCACAAGGTATACTGGGAAGATGGACTCCTGTACACTGAGTCAAGAGACCCCAAGCCTGGCATGACCAGGAGGCTGGTTGTACCCTTGTCGCAGCGTGGTTTCCTACTTACCTTGGCCCACGAGATTCCCTTAGCAGGTCACTTAGGCCAGACGAAAACGTGGGACAGGCTTGTCTCACACTTTTCACTGGCCTCACATGAACGAAGATACCAAGGAGTTTTGCCGCTCCTGTGTCACTTGCCAAGCCAGTGGTAAGTCAGGTGGCACGACAAAGGCCCCCCTTATACCAATGCCTGTGGTGGGGGTGCCCTTTGAACGGGTGGGGATCGACATCGTCGGTCCCATGGAACCACCTACAGCATCAGGGCACAAGTTTATACTGGTGGTAGTGGATCATGCCACCAGGTATCCTGAAGCTATTCCCCTTAGGACCACTACAGCACCTGTTGTGGCAAGAGCCCTAGTTGGAGTGTTCTCCAGAGTGGGCTTCCCTAAGGAGGTCGTCTCCGACAGAGGTGCAAACTTTATGTCGAGCTACTTAACTGCTATGTGGAAGGAATGTGGTGTTAACTACAAGTTCACTACACCCTATCATCCACAATGCAATGGGCTTGTTGAGAGATTCAACCGGACCCTAAAAGGGATGATTCATGGACTACCGGAAAAGCTTCGGCGTAGATGGGACGTCCTGATCCCCTGCCTCTTGTTCGCCTACAGAGAAGTCCCGCAGAAGGGGGTTGGCTACAGCCCTTTTGAACTTTTGTACGGGCATCCTGTAAGGGGACCCCTGTGTTTGGTGAAGGAAGGATGGGAGAGACCTCTCAAAAAGCCTGCAGCCAACATAGTGGACTATGTGCTTGGCCTCCGCTCGCGGATGGCTGAATACATGGAAAAGGCATCTGAAAACCTTAAGGCCAGCCAAGAACTCCAAAAAGCTTGGCATGACCAAAAGGCTGTCTTGACTGTTTACCAGCCCGGACAGAAGGTGTGGGTGTTGGAGCCAGTGGCCCCAGCAGCACTCAAGGACAAATGGTCCGGGCCCTACACCATCCTGGAGAAAAAGGGAGAGGTCACCTACCTGGTCGACCTGGGAACTCCCCGGAGCCCCCACAGGGTGCTTCATGTCAACAGGCTAAAAGCATATGTCGACAGGAAGGACATGAGTTTGCTCATGGCCCTAGATGAGGGACAGGAAGAGGAGAGTGACCCTCTCCCCGACCTGCTCACTCAGAACCCTGACGATGGCTCGGTAGATGGTGTTGTCTTTTGTGGCAGCCTCTCCGAACATCAACAGAGCGACTGTAAACAGGTTCTTCAGTCGTTCAGACATATGTTTTCTCTAACACCCAGTCAGACCGATTGGTGCACCCATGAGGTTGACACTGGTGACAGCTTGCCCGTCAAGAGTAAAATCTACAGGCAGCCTGATCACGTTAGAGACTGCATCAAGAGTGAAGTGCAGAAAATGTTGGAGCTGGGAGTCATTGAACCCTCGGATAGCCCTTGGGCTAGTCCCGTAGTTCTAGTGCCGAAACCTCACACCCAGGGTGGTAAGAGAGAGATGAGGTTTTGCGTAGACTACAGGGGTCTCAATGCAGTCACTAAGACTGACGCCCACCCAATACCAAGGGCAGACGAGCTTATCGATAGATTGGCTTCGGCCAACTACTTAAGTACGTTTGACCTGACAGCTGGGTATTGGCAAATCAGGTTAGCTGAGGACGCCAAGCCTAAAACCGCATTTTCAACCCCTGGTGGGCATTATCAGTTCGTGGAAATGCCCTTTGGTCTGAAAAATGCACCTGCCACCTTCCAACGGTTGGTGAATCAAGTCCTTACTGGGCTGGATGACTTCTGTGCGGCGTATCTTGACGATATCGCTGTCTTTAGCTCCACCTGGGAGGATCACCTGGTCCACCTGCGGAAGACGTTAGAGGCACTGCAAGCAGCAGGTCTCACTATCAAGGCCACCAAGTGCCAGATAGGGCAGACACAGGTTGTATACCTGGGCCACCTTGTAGGTGGAGGTCAGGTTCAGCCACTGGAGAGCAAGATACAGTCAATCAGGGACTGGGCTCCTCCAACCACCCAGACTCAGGTTCGAGCTTTCTTGGGCCTGACTGGTTACTATAGGAAGTTTGTCAGGAACTATGGTTCCATTGTGACACCATTAAACGAACTGACAAGTAAGAAAATGCCAAAAAAGGTTCAGTGGACAGCGAGCTGTCAAAAAGCATTCGATGACCTAAAGCAGGCCATGTGCACGGCGCCTATCCTCAAGAGTCCGGACTACTCCAAACCATTCATTGTCCAAACAGATGCTTCTGAGTTGGGTGTGGGAGCTGTTCTTTCTCAACTGAATTTTGATGGTCAAGACCAGCCCATTGCTTTTATAAGCAGAAGGCTGACCCCTAGAGAGAAGAATAGGTCAGCTATTGAGAGGGAGGCCTTTGCTGTGGTTTGGGCCCTGAAGAAGCTGAGGCCATACTTGTTTGGCACTCACTTCAAGATTCAGACCGACCATAAGCCCCTCTTGTGGCTAAATCAGATGAAGGGTGAAAACCCCAAACTGCTTAGGTGGTCCATTTCCCTACAGGGGATGGACTTTACAGTGGAACATAGACCTGGTACTGATCATGGCAATGCCGATGGGCTCTCCAGATATTTCCACTTAGAACAAGAAGACTCACCTGGTCAAGGTTAGCTTATTGTTCCGACGTTTGGGGGGGGTCATGTAGGAGAGTAGGGTCTGCAATCCTATGATCACCCAGATTTTTTGCTTTTGTTTCACTGGTTTACGACTTTCTCTGGCTGTGGGCCTGCTAATCAGACCCACAGCCTGGCTGTTCTCTTTCTAAATTACGATATGTACCCTAGGTGCATTTACCAATTGGTGCTGGGCCACCTTATCAGACCCCGTAACGCAGGGCATAGGTGTACCCAGGGCCGCCAGGGGCTGAAGCACGTATTATGCCACCCCTGGCTGGCCTCCTAAATTTGACACAACTGGCTGCACGACAGCTGGGGCGAAGACGTGTAACCACCCTTCGCTTTAGGTATAGTAGCTCTATATCTAACCATACAATGGACACCCGAGTTCCTATCAGTCACTCCTATGGCAGGCCTTAACGATCCTGAAGGCAGAGTGCGTGGGCTCGTGTGAGCTAGGTTCAGGCCTGAGCCGAGCCCGGTTGCAGCTTGCGGAATCAAGACCCAATAGCTGTTCCATGATAACGCGTACCATATCGGTAACTCCGGTGTCGCGTTATCAAGGCATGTCGAGTAAGGTGTCATACGAATCGGGGTGCTGCCCTCTCACCAATGCTGGCGATGAGGTTGGCATCCCACCCTTCTAGAGGGACATGACATGTGCGTAACTGTGAACCCCGGTTAAAGTTAACTGAAGCCTCAGCTCCACAAAATGGATGCTGCCACCACAGACACGAGTCTGACCTCCTGCTGCTGGGAGTCCTTCCAGCGAGGAGCACTTGGACAAAGGGTTTCCTGTCGAGGGCGGTGTTCGCACCGTCCCAGACAGGGTTTGTGTATTCTGGGTAGGTAGGGCTTTTGGCGAGAAGGTGACTGCGGAGTGGCACCCCGGTGCTCACTACGCATCTGCCGGTTAGAACCAGTTCCAGGGGCGACAGCCCTGGCCTGGGGAAAGTCCGGCAGGGGAGAGGGGCGTAACTACCCCCCTTCCTGGTCCCACCCTTAGGGCAGGACCTAGTCATGTACCCACCCCTTTCTTTAGAATAAAGACCGGAGCGGGGACCCTTCCAAATTAGATCATCTTTGATTCAAGAACTACTTTCTACGAAAGGACATTCAAGACTCTTCTCAAGATTTCTCCCTTGTGACTAAGGAGTAGTCACCCTGCATCAGCGGGCACCAACTAAGAACTCTGCGGTTTGCTGTAAGTCCTTCCTCAAGGAATCCGACGGCCCAGCTCGACGAGAACCGGCTTCCCTGGCACCTCTGACCTCTACCCACGTCATCAGCTCAGCTGTGATCTGTGGGTGCGACGAGACCTCGAGGGACCGGCCATCATCAGAACCTGCACGCTCTTAAAACCAGCACGACCATCGAGGTAACTCTCTGGTGAGTGCTCTGGGGTCCGAGAAGCCCCGACCCTGAGCCGCTCCAGCACCGAAGTGCAGTCTCCCAGCATCTCCACGATCTGCGTGGGGCCCTTCTGCTCGCTGCTCAGCACGTTGTCTGGTCACTAGCCGCTGGCTTGTGCCCTTCTGTGACGACATCCGAGAATCATCACTGCTGGTCTGGTTGCTCCAGACTGGCCCTTGCTTCCATCTTTACGAGAAGCACCCCGGACCCTCCTGGTCCACTCAAGACGCCATCTTAGGTCCACCGCGTGGCCCTGAGATCTGCCAAGGCTTGTTGCCCCATCCTGGGCCCAGCGACGCCGACAGCATCATCCTTCGTGGGACAGCTCGCACCTCCACCGTGGTCGCCGACAACGCCTCCTGGTCCGTGAGACTGCAGAGCCTAGCGTCGCCCACTCACCTGGTCGAGGTGACGGCCAACCGGTGCCTTCCTGGTACCCTCTGACTACTGGCTAGTAGTACAAACTTGGTCCCCTCTGCTTTCAGGTTTCATCAATCTCCGATCCAGGCTTGGATCTCTACGAACTATTCAGCACTGGTCGCCGGCCAGCAACTCCTTTTCTTCCGGCTCCTGGCTCGTCAGCGAAGACCCCGACGCCTGTAAGACTTGTGCAGCCGCAGCCCTCGTGGCTAGGTAACTCGGCATTTCGGTGCCTGCATAGCCTCCTTACTCTAGGGTCCTGGGTCCCTCGCTTCCGACTTGCCTTATCGGGACCGCCCGAGACCTTAATCTTTCCGTGTCCTCGAAAACTTGTTTTAATTGTGCACTTGAAGTATTTGCTAAAGAGATTTGGTTTGTGCTTAGTACCCTGTCCTCATAAAGAGTACAGGGCTGTTGTGATTCTTAATAAATATACTGTTTATTTTTCATAACACTTGTGTGGTGTCCTTTCACTGGGTGTTCAAGGGGTACATGTGTGGTAAACAGCTGGCTTAACGCGCCCTCTCGAGTCTTTAGCCTTAGACTGCTCGTATCCACGCTACTAGGATAGCTGGTCTATAGGTTGACTTACAACCAAACACCATAAGGGTCGTTGGAACGATACATAGCGGTCGCTAGAATAGCGAACGTTGCATATCGGGCCAACTTCTCACACCCATGACTCAGGAAACCTTCACCTCCCTGTTGGCCACAGTACATTTTGAAACAGGTCTCTCCAATAATAGCCCCTAACTTGATAAACCTCATCAACGCCTCGCTAACCACTGGAATAGTCCCCTCCAGTGGAAAGAGGCAAGCGTTAAAGCTCTACTAAAAAAGCCCAATCTGGACCCGGTTGAAATGGGCAACTATCGCCCCATATCCCTTCTACCAGCCATAAGCAAGGTAACAGAGAAACCTGTTAACCTAACTCTTTTTGGGTTTCTCGAAAGCCATAGCCTGCTCCACCCTTCCCAAACCGGTTTCCGACCGCGCCAAAGCACCGAAACCGCTCTATTGGCTGTGGTGGAGGAAACTAGGAAAATCCTGGACTCAGGAAGTGCGGCAGCACTCTTGGACCTGAGCGCCGCATTTCATACGGTGAATCACTTGATTTTGATCCGGTGACTCAGGAGCATAGGAGTGGATGGCACGGCGCTCCAATGGCTATCCTCCTTTCTGGAGGGAAGAACCTTTCAGGTTTTTGAAGAAAACATTGCTTCTAAGCCCACCCACCTGCTGAGTGGGTGCCTCAGGGCCCCTCAGTCAGTCCGACTCTTTTTAATGTTTATTTGTCCCCTCTAGCAGCCAGATTAGCTCCACATGGAATCCGGATAGTCACCTACACCGATGACACTCAATTGGTGGTCGGGCTTAACCAAGCCGACCACAAAATCCCTACCCTCTACTCCTGTCTAAACGACATCACAAACTGGATGGATGACTCCCAGCTTCGGCTTAATGGAGGAAAAACAGAGTTTATGATTTTAGGCAACTCTCTCAACTTTAATCCCAGCTTGATGTGGCCCTTTTGCATGGGCCCAGTCCCAATCACGAAATCAGAAATTAAGATTCTTGGTGTATGGCTGGACCAGGACCTCAGTCGTAGGACCCAAGCCAGAAAAACAGCAGCTCTCTTCTACCGTCTACTTAGAATGGCCCGAAAGGTCCTGCCCCTCCTTCCCTTTGGGGCTAAGAAAGTACTGGTCCAATCATTAATACTCTCCAAACTGGATAACGGGAACGCCCTGTACCTGGGCGCCCCCATCTCTGCAATCAGAAAACTCCAATCAGTATAAAACAGTGCGCAAAGGCTGTTGATGGGAACCACCAATAGGCTACCAGCCAAACCGGCCATCCGCTCCCTCCACTGGCTCCCGGTTCAGGAACGGATTAGGTTCAAGGCCTTGTGCTTAGTACATAAGGCAAGGCAAGGACTCAGGCCACCCATGTTCTCCACCATGATTCGTCCATATAAAGCCAATCAGAATCTTCGATCAGATGATCTGTACTTGGCAGAGATCCCTTTGATCAAGAGGTCTAGGAGTGGTGGTAGGCTTATCTCCTATAATGCCTCCAAACTCTGGAATTCCTTCCCTCTCCACCTTCACTCAATCCCCGACCACCTGGCTTTCCGGAAGCAGTTAAAGACCATGCTGTTTCCTTAGCCCTTCTGGTCCCCTGTGTCAGTTAGTAGCGCTGGGAAGCTTCCGGGTAGCCATGCGCTCTATAAATGTCCTTCCTTCCTTCCTTTTTTTTTTCCAGTGAATTTGTTTATTTAACGTAAAGTAATATATAATTGGATTTGTGGGTACCCGCAGGTACCCGTGGATCTTTGCCGCTAGATATACAAAGTTTTATTTCATGATAACCCCAAAACTACTAAACAGATTTAAACCAACTTACAAAAGGACTCTTTCTGTACAAAGAGCTATCTTTCTGCCAAATTTAGTGTAAATCCGTTCAGCAGTTTGGCTGATGTCATTTGAGATGTGACTGACCATGTCACTGACCATGTCATGAGTGATGTAATATGTGAGATTTTACCCAGTACATTGCAGGGCGTAAGCTATAGTTAGCTCGGCTAACTATAACTGCTGAATTTCTCTGCTTTTGTATGAGTGGAATGACAGCCTAACTATAATGTCCCTGTAACCTTTGTTATTCTCAGTGAATTTCTAAGGTATTTTTAAATTCTATTTCCTAACTATAACATCTCTGTAACCATTTCTATTGTTTTTTAACTAGTAGTCGCATTTGCAGAGTGGTGGACAAAGGGGATGGGCCTCCGATGAACCGCTCAGCAATTCCACTGTGTGGGACTTACTGGAGGTAACAAGAGGGGTTGTTGGCCCCCAACGACCCTCAGCAGCCAAGGGGACTTCATCCCTCAACTAGTAGTGCGAAAGATCACTTGCAGAGTGGTGGTTAAAGGGGGCTTGGCCTCCAACAACCTCCCAGCAATCCTACTGTGTGGGGCTTACTGGAGGTAGCAGGATGTCTTGTTGGCCCCTAAAGATCCTCAGCAGCCAAGAAGACTTCATCCCCAAACCAGCAGCGCGCCAGTAGGCGTGTATGCAGAGTGGTAGAGAAAGGGTGCGGGCCTCCAGCGAGTTGCTTGTCATTTTTTTAGGGCGAGGCCTGCGCCACTTCGTCAGAAGTGGGCGGAGTTTCGAAGCCCTCTTGTAAGGGCTTGCAGAAAAGCAGTTGAAAAATGCCAGACATTCCATTATGCGCGAGAATTTTCATGGTGTTTTTGTGGCATATGCTTTGCAATAGGTCCTGGCAAGGCTGTGTTATAGTAAGGCAGCACGCCATAGGCCGTAGGAATTTCTCAATGTAGACTTCCTGCATATTGTGTGCGGTTACACGCAGGGGAGCGCAATTAATTATCAATTACAGCTGTCAGGGGGCCGCGGTAATGGAATCCAGATGTTCTGGGCGCGTTCACCAGTCTGCAGTGAGTGGCGCGCGTTCGTGCTTGCTCTGTGTTCTCCTTCTACCAAAGAAATTACTCGCGTTTCCTCTTTTCATGCAGATCTGGTTTTCTTTACTAACTACAGCTGTATTTATATAGACGGTGACTTCAGTTGTGCAGCAGGTGCAGTGGCACCAGTGTGGTGTAGCTATCATTAGTGGAGCAGGGGCAGTGGCACCAGTGTGGTGTAGCTATTATTAGTGCAGCAGGTGCAGTGGTACCAGTGTGTGGTAGCTGCCATTGTGCAGCAGGTGCAGTGGCACCAGTGTGGTGTAGCTATCATTAGTGCAGCAGGTGCAGTGGTACCAGTGTATGGTAGCTACCATTGTGCAGCAGGTGCAGTGGCACCAGTGTGGTGTAGCTATCATTAGTGAAGCAGGGGCAGTGGCGCCAGTGTGGTGTAGCTATTATTAGTGCAGTAGGTGCAGTGGTACCAGTGTGTGGTAGCTACCATTGGTGGAGCAGGTGCAGTGGTAGTGTTGCTTAGCTATGATTGTGCAGCAGGTGCAGTGGCATCAGTGTGTGGTAGCTGCCGTTGTGTAGCAGGTGCAGTGTTATCAGTGTTACTTAGCTATGATTGTGCAGCAGGTGCAGTGGCACCAGTGTGGCGTAGCTATCATTGGTGCAGCATGTGCAGTGGTACCGGTGTGTGGTAGCTACTATTGGTGGAGCAGGTGCAGTGGTAGTGTTGCTTAGCTATGATTGTGCAGCAGGTGCAGTGGCACCAGTGTGTGGCGTAGTTACCATTCGTGGAGCAGGTGCGGTGTTATCAGTGTTACTTAGCTATGATTGCGCAGCAGGTGTAGTACCACCAGTGTGGCGTAGCTACCATTGTGCAGCAGGTGCAGTGGCATCAGTGTGGCATAGCTACACTTGTGCAGCAGGTGCAGTTGCACCAGTGTGGCATAGCTACCCTTGTGCAGGAGGTACAGTGGCACCACTGTGGCATAGCTACCATTGTGCAGCCGGTGCAGTGACACCAGTGTGGTGTAAGTTTCTCTGGTGGGTCAGGTGCAGTGGCACCAGTGTGGCATAGCTACACTTGTGCAGCAGGTGCAGTTGCCCCAGTGTGGCATAGCTACCCTTGTGCAGGAGGTGCAGTGGCACCACTGTGACATAGCTACCATTGTGCAGCAGGTGCAGTGGCACCAGTGTGGTGTAAGTATCTTTGGTGGAGCAGGTGCAGTTGTATCAGTGTGGCGTAGGCGTAGCTACCATTGGTGGAGCAGGTGCTGTGGTACCAGTTTAGTGCAGCAGGTGCAGTGGTACCAGTGTGTGGTAGCTACCATTGGTGGAGCAGGTGCAGTGGTAGTGTTGCTTAGCTATGATTGTGCAGCAGGTGCAGTGGCACCAGTGTGTGGTAGCTGCCGTTGTGTAGCAGGTGCAGTGTAATCAGTGTTACTTAGCTATGATTGTGCAGCAGGTGCAGTTGCACCAGTGTGGCATAGCTACACTTGTGCAGCAGGTGCAGTTGCACCAGTGTGGCATAGCTGTCCTTGTGCAGGAGGTGCAGTGGCACCACTGTGGCATAGCTACCATTGTGCAGAAGGTGCAGTGGCACCAGTGTGGTGTAGCTATCATTACTGGAGCAGGTGCAGTGGCACCAGTGTAGCGTAGCTACCATTGTGCAGCAGGTGCAGTGGCACTAGTGTGGTATAGTTATCATTAGTGAAGCAGGTGCAGTGGCACCAGTGTGGTATAGCTATCATTAATGCAGCAGGTGCAGTGGCACCAGTGTGGCGTAGCAGGTGCAGGGGCAACAGTGCGGTGTAGGTACCATTGTTCAGCAGGTGCAGTGGCACCAGTGTGGTGTAGGTACCATTGCTGCAGTAGGTCCAGTAGCATCAGTGTGGCGTAGGTACCATTGCTGCAGCAGGTGCAGTGGCACCAGTGTGGTGTAGCTATCATTGTTGCAGCAGGTACAGTGGCACCAGTGTGGCGTAGCTACCATTGCTGCAGCAGGTGCAGTGGCACCAGTGCGCCACATTGGTGTAACACACTCACTACCACACACTCACTACCACACACTCACTACCACACACTCACCCCCACAAGACTCACCCCCACACACTCACCACCACACACTCACCACTACACACGCAACCACACACACAACAACACACCACCAGCCGTCAGTGCACGCTTTCACCAGGGCCAAACACCACCAGCTATCAATGCACGCTTTCACGAACCACAAACACCACCAGGCGTAGAACACCAGCCGTCAGTGCATGCTTTTACAAGGCGCACTCACCAGCAACCGTCAGTGCACGCTTTCACCAAACACACACACCATCAGCCATCTGTGCACGCTTTTACCAACCACACACCCACCAGCCGTCAGTGCACCCTTCCATCAGGCACACACACCTCCAGCCGGCAGTGCACTCTTTTACCAAGCACACACACCACCAGCCATCAGTGCACAATTTCTACAGGCAGTCACACACACCACCAGCCATCAGTGCACGCATCAATTGTTAATGCATCCACAATTAACCATTGTAGCAATCTCAGTATGGTACACTTCACTTTTAAACATATTCATGTAAAGCACAACATGCCACCATTGCTACAATTTCAATCTAACCCACATAATTCCACTACACACCACATGCACACATTCCATAACAGATGGCGAAAAGACATTGCCATTTACAATGCCATTAGCTCAAACTCAAATAAATCCGAGTCAGATTGCATTTCCAATGCTTGTTTTGTATTGTTAGGGAAGGGAGCTGCGTGGCCCCCCTTCCCTGGGCCTATTTGGGCCCCAGAGTCCCTATCCCCTGGGGTCAGACCTTTCATTTTTCTTTAAATAAAGTAAGGATGGCCGCGTGGCCCCCCATCCCTGGTCCAATTTTGGCCCTGGGGCGCCATCCTCTGGGGCCTGCCCTTTATTTTCCTTTATGCTCCTGCAAAGCCATAGCAAAGAGCAATGTCCCGGGGTGCGCACCCCGGGACATTGCAGGAGCCGGTCCTTGGGGGAGGCATCCCCAGAGCCATCTAGGGCTCTAAGATTGGGGTCATGCCCGCCCTCCAATGTTAATTAAACCCCGGGGTGGTGGTGGTACCCGGAGCTACGGGCCCACATTTAATTTCAAAGAGTTGCCCGGGGGAGGTGGCGGTCACCGGCGCTGCATGGGTTGGGAGGAGCCCCCCATGCATTAATATTTCATTTAGCCCCGGGAAGGTGGCGGTCCTCCACCATCATTAAAATATTTAGTTTTCCCTGGGGAGGTGCGGGTCCCCAGGGCTTTAGGGAATCTAGAAGGGGGCCCTGTGCGCCCCCTCCTACATATTTACACATGCCCCAGGGACCTGGCCCACACTGGGGCCAATTAGACACAAAGGGGCCCATTAGGATGTCGGGCGGATTGCCCCCGCCAGTCTGGTGGTGGCTACCACCAGCCTGGCGGGGCAATCCGCCCGACATCCGCATTCAAATCCCCCCCGCCATATTAGTATGGCGGGGGGACCTCGGCGGACGGAAAGACCGTCCGCCGCTTTTCCGCCCTGGTCGCATAGACACCCCCAGCCATATTACAATGGGCTTAGGGAGATGCCTTTCCGAAAGGCATGCTGTGGTACCCCTCTGCATTGCATAAACAAAGTGGCAGGCACAACGCTGTGCCTGCCGCTTTGTTTATGCAAATGTAGAAGTGCATTTTTAGCATTGTGGCGGGCGGTGCAGAGAGCACCGCCCACCACAATGGCGGGCGCATCCTAATACCCCCCGCGGGATCCCTGCCCTTATGGCGGGCGGTCCCAATTACCGATGGGATACTAATGGACCCCAAAGTGCGGGAGAGGCTCTTCGTTTTTTTAAACGTTTCGACAGGAGTTGCAGACCCAGCGTGACTCCTTCCGAAATAGAACTTTTTTTAATTGCTTTTTTTTGCCCTGGGAGGTCCCTGTGGGAGCCCCAAAGAGGCCAAGGGGTGCAGGGTGTTTCTACCCTGCCCCTTTTTCTTTTTGAAAAAAAATGTCTCTGTGACTCGGTTGTACCGAAATATAAATATTCAATTTTCATTTATTATATATATATATATATATATATATATATATATATATGTGACCAAGAGCCTGTGTGCTCGAAACGCGTCTTCTTTGTGCCCATTAAAGAATAACTGATAATCTACCCGGCTGGAGTGGCTTGTGATTCCTTCACGTTGCTGTGCAGGAGGTTCGAGTGAATATATATATATATATATATATATATATATATATATATATATATATATGTATATATATATTACCTACTGGCCTACTGGCGGTCGCCAGTAGGTATATATAGTTAGGATTTTTTTCCTATGGGATTTCTGAAAATTCTATGTCGAATAACTTTGGCGTTTGTGGACGGAATTGGCTGAAATTCTCAGGAAAATGGCACATTTTGTTTCTGAGAAAATTTGGGGGTGTTTCGTCAAGGGGGGGCCGAGAAAAAAGGGGGGTCCCAAAACGCATTTTTCCCATTCATTTTTCCGTAGGGAGGTTGGAATCACTTTTAGCTCGAACGGCTAAATGGATTTACACGAAACTTGGCAAAATTGTACATATGGTTTGCCCGATGTGCCTTTGCTATGTCTCAATATATGTGCTCCAGTGGATTTTGAGAAATTAACGTTTTAAAAAATAGATATATCTGTGACAGCGCTCCGGTTAGCGCCCCGGTTCGCGTACCTGACGCGTAACGGAACTTCGCGAGAAGAAGCGGATTGGCTCCCTGGTGACTGTCAACATTCTAAACAGTCCGGAGCGGCCGCCATCTTGTGTCTCGGTAGGATCGAGACACAAGAGGTGGCAAAAACAAAGGGGGAAATGAGCATAAGGGGGCAGAGTAGATCCTCCCTGACCCCCTAGGTTTGATGAGGGGGCTTTAAAAGGGCCCCGCGGGGCAAAAAAAAATTATTTTTCTTATCATTTTTTTTGCGGGGGGAGCGCCCGGTACGCGCACCGGGAAGCGGTCCGGGGAGCGTAATATAGGGAAAAAAGAATGAAAGAATGTTCAAATATTGTATGTTTATTGATTGTTTTTTTTGTTGTATTTTTTTTAATTTTTTTTTATTTCAGTACCAACATGTAGGTACCAATGCAGAGTCTAAAAATAAATATACACTGTTTCCTTTGTAGATATCTTGCATGTTGTTTCAGAAGTTATTGTGGTATATGGAATTCATAGCATAGTCTGTGAGGAAAGCAGAAAGAACATGGAGGCAGGAGATGATAAAGAGATGTTAAATACACATTGGAGATAATATAGTGAGAGAAAGGAAGTAACTATGAGCAACCTTACTATGTAACACAAAAAAGTTGCACAGTATATTTTAAGTCTCAGTTTATATTTTAACTTTTTGGGTACTATTTCATAATTTTCATATTAAAAAGAATAATGTCTCAAATAATTTTAACTTTTAAAATTTAAATTTATTGTTCAGATTTTTCAAAATCTAAGAGAATTTGTAACATTAAATCATCAGGAATGTCCTCCTTTTCATTCCAAGAATCACATTCACATTCTTCAGCACATTTTAATAATTGTTGGTCTACTGATTCATCCATAAAGTCTAGTTCTTCTTTTTCTTGGTTTGGATTGCTTTCAATCTTAATTTCAAATGAAATTGTATTTTCTTTTTTTTGCTGTGCTTCCATTTTCTTGCTGTAAATTGCATTAAAAAAATATATATCAGTGGAGATAGGGCACTGTTGGGTTTAAGTTCAGACAGGTGCTTGTGAGTTTTTTACAGTGAAGTAATCTTTGGGCAGTGCATGGTTTCAGGCAGGAAGTAGTACTATTAAAAAGTGCCTGTGATGAAGCCTAAGTAAATTCATAATTATACCACAGAAGCCTAACTCAATCAATAATTTAAATAATTAAGTCTTTCTCAATGACTAACTCTTATAGAGGGACAGTATGTAACTATCTGAAAACGTTTTCCTTATTTAATTTAAAGTGCATAACATAGTTCTCCTTTCAAATCTTTTAAATTATATCTTACCTTTCAAAAAGAAGTTAAAGTTGACAGTGAAAATGCTCTAGAAATGTACTTCAGGAAGTAGTAGTCAAAATGGCTGTGTTTCTCTCTCTTTCTTTATATATATTCAGGTACATAAGCAATCAAATGTCTTGAAATAATAGTAGAAAATGAAAGTAACAATTTAATTGGTTGTCAATTCTAACACTTCATATGTGTTTCTGTCATGTAATTTACCTCAGGATATTTAGTCAGGCCTACAGCATAATTTTCTCAATGGAATTCCATCAAATTTGGGTAAATGGTAGGGACTGCTATGTAGTAGGGCCTATTCTATATTTGATGAAAGTGTCTCCAGTGGTTTTTTTGTAAATTACTTTTCCACCTTTTTTTAGTGAGCGCTCACCGGTGCGCGGCCCGGTACGCGTACCGGCAGCGTTACGGGAGTCCTCCACATAAGACGCATCACGCGGCAACGCGATACGTCGCGCTTACGCGACGCGTCACGATGTTGTTTTCTAACGCGGCAGTTGCGCTAACGGAACATTTACCGGTTCGCGGACCGGGTCGCGGCACCAAATTGAGCTAACGGGAAGCTACCCGGTGCGCGGACCGGTAGCGAAACAAAAAAAAGATAATAAAAAAATATATATATTCATAAAAAAATTATATTAAAAACATATAAAATATATTTTTCCTTTAAAAGAAGAATACATTTTACAGCTTTTGAAATTTGCTATTAAAAAACCATTGAAATTCGCTGAAAAAACCATAGGTTATAAACCATATATAGTTAGGAATTAGCATTTACAAAACCTTGAAAATTCACTGAAAAAACCATAGGTTATAGACCATATATAGTTAGGGATTAGCATTTACAAAACCTTATTTTACTCACACAACACCATTGAAATTCGTATATATAGTTAGTTGCACTAACTATATATCGTGCACCCGCAATCCACTGCTGATGATGTCACATATTACATCATTCATGACATGGTCAGTGACATCACTGATGACATCACTGTTGACAACTCAAATGACATCACTGACAACATTACTGATGACATCATTCATGTGATAATACGATTAACCTCTTCAGACTCTGATTTATAACCTTAGATACACTCAGTGTAAACAGACACTCACAGATTGTCACTCATCCATGGAGTTACTCATACACCTAGTCAGTCATGCAACTAATCAATCACACCTCCATTTCCTCAACTATACAGTTATACACACCTTACTTATTGAAACATATTCTAACACATATTTACTCTCTTATACAATCACTGATACACGTTTTCAATGATCCATGCAGCCACTCACATATTCACTGGCTCTTATACACAGTAATTTATATATGTCAACTCTCACATGTACTGTGTTTTACATATGTACTTACTTTGAAATATAGCACTGAGATATCCATTCACTCACCATTACACTCATGCACACAGTCAACCACCCATACAGCTGTTTCCACATGCAGTTTTGAACCCATACATCTAGTGAATCAACTGTTCACACATGTATGCACAGTCACACACCTCCCAGCCACCCCCACACACACACTCACTCTCCCATACAAATACTTGGGCAACCAATCAATAACCCATATAGTTACTCATATAGCTACTGATCAACACATGCAGCAGTTTACAGAACAACAGATATAATGATGCACAAATTAAGACAGTTTAGAAACTAACCCATGCACTCAGTGAGACACATTTAATCACTCTCTCATACAGTCAGTCATGCACCTACTAAATCCATCATCCAGACACTTATTCATCCACTCATTCTTCAATATGTAAGACATATTTTAACTTTACAGAAACATACAGTCACTGGATGATGTCATCAGTGATGTCATCAGTGATGTCACTGACCATGTCATGAATGATGTAATATGTGACATCATCAACAGTGGATTGCGGGTGCGCGATATATAGTTAGTGCAACTAACTATATATGCGAATTTCAATGGTTTTGTGTGAGTAAAATAAGGTTTTGTAAATGCTAATCCCTAACTATATATGGTCTATAACCTATGGTTTTTTCAGTGAATTTTCAAGGTTTTGTAAATGCTAATTCCTAACTATATATGGTTTATAACCTATGGTTTTTTCAGTGAATATATATATATATATATATATATATATATAAATATATATATATATTCAATGTGTTTCTATTTTGAATTTATTTTTGCAATTTATTTCAAAAGAAAGATTGCGTTTGAATCCTAACTAAATTTCATTTTATTTCCTGTAGATGGCAATGTTGCTTCATTTACGACGTGCACACACACAAGAAAAAACAACTCGGTACCTCATTTCTTGCATGTGTATATTCTGAAAAACTAAAGTTGAAAGTAACATTATAGTTGTTGGGGGGGGGAAAAAGCTTTGAAATTCACCCCAAAAAATCAAAGCTTATAGTATTGTTATAGTTAGGTGAGTTTGTCAATGAGAACATTAACATTTTAAATTAAAACAAACTCAGAATTCACCAGTTATAGTAAGCAGCACTAACTTTAACTTGTGCCTCCGCCATGCGCTGCTTCAGACTTCACATGACATCACTCATGACATCTCAAATTACATCATTGATGACATCACTGATGTCATTATCCAATGAGTGTGTCAGTTTGTTTTATAGTTTACATAATGCCAGATGACTATGATATTGTACAGATTGAGTCCAGCCAATGGGTATGTGTTTACAAAACACATGTGCTCCTAATACACCACAGGTGTGTAGAGGTATTGAACACATTATAATTCTTTGTATTGAAGTGTAACTGTGTGTGCAGGTGACATTTTACTTGTGTTCATTATGTTCCACACACATTTTTTGGTTCTACAGAAAAAGTTTCCATAGGAGAAAGATTCTACATAGTAGATAGTAACAGCACGATAATTTCTACTTAATATAGATAACTGCGTGCACCAGGTACTAACATTCTAGCTTCAGAAAATACTCTATCTGAATAGTTTTTATCACAGTATGAAGGGTGCAGGTAGTATGATCTATCGCTCCTTCAGATTTTGGTTAATTTTTAGCAAATACTGTCTTTTTTTTTTTTACAACTTTTGCATAGAGTGTACTCTGTTCTTAGTAGATTCTTTTTAATACTCTGTGGTGTATGTAGGAAAGTAGGATCTGCTTTCAAAGTTAACCCATTTTTGCTTGGTGTCAGTATTTTTTTGACCTAGTTTGACTGGGATCCTGCGAATCAATGTTGCACATAACACTTGCGTTCCACACATAAGGGAGTTGTATATGTGATGGCCCTAATGATGCCCGATAGTCTCCTGAGATATTTTGTATTTACTGTCAGGCCTCAAATGCCACAGTAATTTAAAGAGCAATATACATGGACATGAAACTTGGATGATATTATCAATGATGTTATCAATGATGTCATTTGAGATTTAATCAGTGATGTCATAAATGATGTAATTGAACATGTCATGAGTGGGGAGTTTCAGTTAAAATATATAGAAAAATATAAATAAATTTCCCTAGATATTACCACAAGGGTAATAGGCAGGGAAGCCGCCTTCAAATCGCTTTGTTTGGATACGTCCTGTTGGGAATCCCGGCGGCTGCCCCCTGGTCGGCAAGCTACAAACGAAACACTGAGGCGCGTTGGCGGTTGAACTGCGGTGTGGTTCGTGTCGGAGGGCGCGGCATACCGAGCGGATCCTGCCTCTGCTAATCGGTGAGTAAACGGAGCCTGTACCAGGTGGGGAAGTCTCACAGCATAACTCTTTGTGTGTGCACGCCACGGAAACCGGGTGGCCATCCGGTGTTAGACTGAACGTGCTACACTAATTCGGATAACATAAAACACAGAAAGAAAAACAATATGTCAGACGAGCTTGACAAACAGCGAGAGGAAGCTGCCGTTAACATGTTTAACGATGTAACTAACGAGAGTAGCAATACCAGTGTGCCTAACAGAACTACTCAAACTGAACAAACAAGAAATTTGAAAACGATATTCAAAGAGTTAGAAAAATTGAAGAAACTTGAGTGCACAAAGTGGTGGGAGCATAAATCTCTAAGCAAGTATGAGGAGGTTGGACGGGTCCCCCGTGGGCTACGTATCCTTTTGGCCCCAAGCTTTGAGAAACCAGATCCCGTCATGTTGCAGGAATGGGGGGAAAGTAATTTGGCGGCCTCTATGAACTTGGTCTGTATTCTAATAAATTATGCGGCTAAAGACCGAATCAGGCTGCTTGAGGAGATCAGAGCTTTGGAAACCGAACTATCCACTTATGCTGAGGGGGAAGAAATGAAAAAACTATCGGATACTATGAATGAGAGGTTAAAAAAGCACGAGGAAAAAATTAAAATTCGAAAGGCAACTAAGTTTACCCGTGACGCCAACGATTACCGTGATGGGAAAATATTTACATTTTCACGGAAGTATGATTCAGTCAAAAGACAAGCTTTTAGCAAAAAGAAAAATGCCATTGATGGATCTACTACGGCTAAAGCGGGCGCTACTATGAAGACCAGTACAAATGCTGGCTTATATAGTGGCAGTGTACAATCTACCAGCACGGGTGGAAATGCACAAAATGATGAAACTGTGGAGAGCAGTAGCTTGGACTCCGATGCGAGCTCATTGATAAGCAACTCCAGTGAAAACGTAACCTCCTCTTCCTCTATAAATTCGGATTTAAACTTGGAAGGACTAACCAAACTCAGCTTGCAACAGGAAATGGATTTTATAGTGGAGGAAAGGTTACAGACTTTGAGGCCAGGGCCAAGGCAAAAATTACCGCCAACAGACAAAGAAGGAACAAGCGAAGAAAAGAAAGGCGCAAGCGGCAACAATGGCGCCCAAACACAAACCAGAAAAAAGAAACCATGGGTAAAACGCCGCTAAATGATAATACGATAATAAACCTTTCTAATGTAACACTAACCAAAGCAGAGAAACAACTGCTATTGTTAGGCTTGAATTTTTGCCCTGTTCAGAGTTTTAATTACACAATGACCAGAGTTGATCTGTTCTTCTTCATAAGAAAATTAAAACTAAAGAAACATTTTGCGCTCAAAACCATCAAAGACTCATCCAATGACAATGACAATGATACATCTGAGGAATCCATGATTGACAATTTGAATATGTTATCAGCATCGGATGTACATACTTTCTTGGATGCAAATGACCTAAATTCCTCCACTAATGACACTGAGGTGGATTTAGACGCTTCCACACAGGCAAGGCTTAGCAGGATATCTGTCTTGCAAAAAGGAGCGGGCCTCAGTCCGTTTAAAAGCAAATCCAAATTTGTTCCCGTAACACCTAAAGACGCTATCGACGTCTTCCATGACTGTGTAATAAGTGACATTAAGAAATTATACAAGCAAACTAATTCCAAATCGAAAAGGAAAGTTTCATTTATGAGAAGAGAATATGGCAAACTAATAAAGAAACTTGGAGAAAATCATGAAATAGTAATAAAAAAATCTGACAAGGGTGGTAATCTCGTGATTTGGCCCAAGCAAGATTACATTTCAGAGGCCAAACGACAACTTTCAGATCCCTTGTGTTACAAAGTCTCCAGCCAGAAAGAATACCTCTATGCCAAAAGTGAACTACAACGGTTGCTATCCCAATGGAAGAGAGAAGGACTGATTTCAACCGAAGAATACAAATTCATGAACACAGAATTTCCAATAATGCCATCTTTGTATTTGATTCCGAAGGTGCATAAAGGATTTACACCAGTACCGGGGAGGCCAATTGTTTCTGCCATTAAAAGCATGGGCGAAAACGTTGGCCAATATATTGACTTCTTTCTCCAAGACATTGTGAAAAATCTTGATAGCTATGTTCGCGACACCAGTGATTTCTTGGACAAGATTGCCTGTATTGATTGGGAAGACAACATGTGGCTTATCTCGTTGGACGTTGACTCGTTATACACGAGTATCAACCACGAACAAGGCATGAATGCAATTAAATATTTCTTGGACAAGAAACCCATGGCTTTTTACGAGCATAACAAGGTCATATTGGGACTAATTCACTGGTGTTTACATAATAATTTCTTCACATTTGGCAAAGACATTTATAGACAAATGAGAGGGGTGGCGATGGGGGCCTGTTTCTCCCCCAGCTATGCGTGTTTACACGTAGGCTGGTGGGAGGAGCAGGTCCTCACCGCTTTACACTCCACCACCATGAGGGAACATGTTGTTTGTTATCTGAGGTATATAGATGACATATTCATGGTGTGGAAAGGGTCCAAAGATGAGGCTTTGTTGTTTATAGAAGATATGAATGATAACTCCATGAATCTAAAGTTTTCTGTTAACATCAGCCAAATCAGGATGCAATTTTTGGACGTGGAGATCTATGTGTCAGATGCCAAGCTTAGCACTACACTCCATAGGAAGTCCACTGCTGGCAACATGACCTTACACGCTGCCAGTATGCACCCCAAACATACCATCACGGGGATACCCTATGGAGAGATACTAAGACTCAAACGAATCTGCAGTTCCCCCGCTGACTACAAACAATGTTTAGATGAATTGTTAGTACGATTAAAAGTCAGGGGTTATTCTGATAATATTCTTAGGAAAGCAGTGGAAAAATCAGAACTTAGATCTAGGGAAAGTCTATTTCCTTCCCCTCAGACACAGTCAGAAGGTAGCAAAATTCCTGATACCCAACAAGATGGCCCAAGGATGATCACAGCTTTTAGCAGCGAGGACAGGAAATTAAAGGCAATTTTTAAAAAGAATTGGCCTATAGTGTTAAGTGACCATATACTGAATACCAGGTTGCCAGCCAATCCTATCATCACTTTCAGACGGGCGAAAAGTATGGGGTCCGCTTTGGACACACCTGCCCCTGAATTGAAAACTAAAACCCCTTGGTTAAAACCTTCAAAAGGTTTTTTCAAGTGCTCCAGCTGCCGCGCTTGTAGATTTGGCATTAACACCTCGCAATACTTAACTCCTTTTGCTACAGAGCCGAAAAAGATCACAGGCAATTTCAATTGCAAAACAGACTTTGCCGTGTATGTCCTGACGTGTACCTGCGGTTTACGATATGTTGGTAGTACCAAGCTGCAGGTACACGTCAGGATTCTACAACATTTGCGCGCGATTTTGCACAGTGACCCTGCCTATCCGGTGGCCCGGCATTTTAAAAGAGCACACAACAAAGATTTATTGTGTTTAAAGTACTTTGTGATCGGTGCTATACCACCCCTGAAAAGAGGAGGAGACAGGGAATCACTTCTGAGAATGCTGGAGACTAGGATGATATTAGAGCTAGATACACGTTGGCCGAACGGATTGAACAATATTGATGAGATGCATCACTTTTTGTAATATATTGTTTTGTTCTTCCGTCTATTTTTGCCTGCATATTTCATCAGACCCGTACCCATCATCTTTCCCTCCCTCTTAGTTAGGTTCCCTATTTTGAGGTTGAGGGCGGGTCTGAAAACATTTCAACCTTGCTGCTACATGTAAATAATTCGATGAAACTGTTCCTTTTTGTAAATATGAAGATGTAGATATTTTGTACAAATATATTTTTCATATGTCTATATCTATATATACTTGTATTTTTCTATTTTTCTATTTTTCTACTTTTCTACATTGCATTCTATCTTTCTATATTGTTTTCTACTTGATTGGATGTAGGATATCCTAGATACAGACATGAAATTACCATATATAAATTTTGTGGGTTTTACATTCGCTAATAGAGGTGTATATATATGCTATTTAAATTTTTGTATATATATCATCAATTGATTATCACTAATCTAGGTGTATTTATAGGATTTCATAATGTTTTTAACTATTTATGCTATTTATTATTATTAAGGTACGAACCATGCACATAGAATGGAGTGGTAATCAATTATACCCATATGAAACTAGGTTGTGCTTAGATATGGTCTTTCGTACATGTATTAATGAATGGTATTGCACTTTATCTCGTACAGCTTTCTCTCCCTCGCACTTTTTTCAACTTTGCACTTTATCTTTAACCTTCACTTAGCACTTTATCAACTGCCATGGTTATATGATCAGACAAACTAGTTGTACATTTATTTAATGAGGGAGTTTCCCAGCTTCAGTAACTTGTAGGTATTCTCCCAAGGAATGAGGTCTTGTCATATTGAGACATTATGTGATGTAAATAGTCTTAAATACATTGACTGCCTAGAAATGTACATTTATGATTATGGATTTAACCAGTGATTTATCTTATTTGTTATTACTGTCTGATTATGGATTTAACCGGTGATTTACTTTTGTGGTATGTTACCGTCAGATATATTTATATATACTATGGCAGTATGTTTTCACTATCCATTAAGTCACATGACTCACTACGTCACTGTGAAGGGGTGGTCACTTTTTGAAATTGCATTTAAAAAAGCATTGAGTCCTATGTACATGTTGCAGCGTGAACAAGGGCATACCTTGCCAGAAACGCGTAGCTGCTTTCTGTGTACCGAATAAAATACCGATATGCTGATGTTGCGTGGTCCGTCTCCCTTCTGTTTGCTGGTGTGCTGAGCAGGCGCCGGAAACACCGAGAAATCCAGAGGAGTCACATGTTGCATATATATATATATATATATTGCGTTAGTCGTCACCAAATCAACAGAAAGCTTCTGCAAGATCCCAAATGACGAAGAGTCGACCCAGAAAGTGTTGGTGCAACAGGTTTATTCAGTAAAAGCCAGCGCTGCCGCCATAATATATATATATATATATATGTTTTGCAAAACGCCCTTGCGCTCGAGTGGGCACACAACGCTGTCCTGACCTTACGGTAGTATTTGCCTCATGCAGCTCGCTCGCATTCAGTTCAGAGCTATTTCCATGCTCGACGCGTTTCGAGGCACCACGCCTCTTAATCATGAGCTCGATTCAGGGCACAGATAACATCACCTGTTCATTGCTCAGTTCTGTTTTATTTTATAAGACCGCCTTAAGTGGGTGTGGCTGGTTGTTTTGGTCTTCTGGTAATTGTAGTTCATCAGGTGACTTTTCTTAGTATTCCCTATAGTAGGTTCTGTGTCTCTGTTTCGAATTAAAAAGCATTATTAACCTTTAGTAGGAAGGAACTTATTGCAAGTGGGCTCGTCTTTGCATCCAGGCAGCGTGCTTTACACAGAGGGACGTTGTTCTCCGCAGCCTTTCAAACCTTCAGAAATGGTGCTCCTCTCGTTACCGCGGCTCGGGCAGCCGCGTTCCAAATTTGTTTTGCAAAACGCCCTTGCGCTCGAGTGGGCACACAACGCTGTCCTGACCTTACGGTAGTATTTGCCTCATGCAGCTCGCTCGCATTCAGTTCAGAGCTATTTCCATGCTCGACGCGTTTCGAGGCACCACGCCTCTTAATCATGAGCTCGATTCAGGGCACAGATAACATCACCTGTTCATTGCTCAGTTCTGTTTTATTTTATAAGACCGCCTTAAGTGGGTGTGGCTGGTTGTTTTGGTCTTCTGGTAATTGTAGTTCATCAGGTGACTTTTCTTAGTATTCCCTATAGTAGGTTCTGTGTCGCTGTTTCGAATTAAAAAGCATTATTAACCTTTAGTAGGAAGGAACTTATTGCAAGTGGGCTCGTCTTTGCATCCAGGCAGCGTGCTTTACACAGAGGGACGTTGTTCTCCGCAGCCTTTCAAACCTTCAGAAATGGTGCTCCTCTCGTTACCGCGGCTCGGGCAGCCGCGTTCCAAATTTGTTTTGCAAAACGCCCTTGCGCTCGAGTGGGCACACAACGCTGTCCTGACCTTACGGTAGTATTTGCCTCATGCAGCTCGCTCGCATTCAGTTCAGAGCTATTTCCATGCTCGACGCGTTTCGAGGCACCACGCCTCTTAATCATGAGCTCGATTCAGGGCACAGATAACATCACCTGTTCATTGCTCAGTTCTGTTTTATTTTATAAGACCGCCTTAAGTGGGTGTGGCTGGTTGTTTTGGTCTTCTGGTAATTGTAGTTCATCAGGTGACTTTTCTTAGTATTCCCTATAGTAGGTTCTGTGTCTCTGTTTCGAATTAAAAAGCATTATTAACCTTTAGTAGGAAGGAACTTATTGCAAGTGGGCTCGTCTTTGCATCCAGGCAGCGTGCTTTACACAGAGGGACGTTGTTCTCCGCAGCCTTTCAAACCTTCAGAAATGGTGCTCCTCTCGTTACCGCGGCTCGGGCAGCCGCGTTCCAAATTTGTTTTGCAAAACGCCCTTGCGCTCGAGTGGGCACACAACGCTGTCCTGACCTTACGGTAGTATTTGCCTCATGCAGCTCGCTCGCATTCAGTTCAGAGCTATTTCCATGCTCGACGCGTTTCGAGGCACCACGCCTCTTAATCATGAGCTCGATTCAGGGCACAGATAACATCACCTGTTCATTGCTCAGTTCTGTTTTATAAAACAGAACTGAGCAATGAACAGGTGATGTTATCTGTGCCCTGAATCGAGCTCAGTTCTGTTTTATAAAACAGAACTGAGCAATGAACAGGTGATGTTATCTGTGCCCTGAATCGAGCTCATGATTAAGAGGCGTGGTGCCTCGAAACGCGTCGAGCATGGAAATAGCTCTGAACTGAATGCGAGCGAGCTGCATGAGGCAAATACTACCGTAAGGTCAGGACAGCGTTGTGTGCCCACTCGAGCGCAAGGGCGTTTTGCAAAACAAATTTGGAACGCGGCTGCCCGAGCCGCGGTAACGAGAGGAGCACCATTTCTGAAGGTTTGAAAGGCTGCGGAGAACAACGTCCCTCTGTGTAAAGTAGCTGCCTGGATGCAAAGACGAGCCCACTTGCAATAAGTTCCTTCCTACTAAAGGTTAATAATGCTTTTTAATTCGAAACAGAGACACAGAACCTACTATAGGGAATACTAAGAAAAGTCACCTGATGAACTACAATTACCAGAAGACCAAAACAACCAGCCACACCCACTTAAGGCGGTCTTATAAAATAAAACAGAACTGAGCAATGAACAGGTGATGTTATCTGTGCCCTGAATCGAGCTCATGATTAAGAGGCGTGGTGCCTCGAAACGCGTCGAGCATGGAAATAGCTCTGAACTGAATGCGAGCGAGCTGCATGAGGCAAATACTACCGTAAGGTCAGGACAGCGTTGTGTACCCACTCGAGCGCAAGGGCGTTTTGCAAAACAAATTTGGAACGCGGCTGCCCGAGCCGCGGTAACGAGAGGAGCACCATTTCTGAAGGTTTGAAAGGCTGCGGAGAACAACGTCCCTCTGTGTAAAGCACGCTGCCTGGATGCAAAGACGAGCCCACTTGCAATAAGTTCCTTCCTACTAAAGGTTAATAATGCTTTTTAATTCGAAACAGAGACACAGAACCTACTATAGGGAATACTAAGAAAAGTCACCTGATGAACTACAATTACCAGAAGACCAAAACAATCAGCCACACCCACTTAAGGCGGTCTTATAAAATAAAACAGAACTGAGCAATGAACAGGTGATGTTATCTGTGCCCTGAATCGAGCTCATGATTAAGAGGCGTGGTGCCTCGAAACGCGTCGAGCATGGAAATAGCTCTGAACTGAATGCGAGCGAGCTGCATGAGGCAAATACTACCGTAAGGTCAGGACAGCGTTGTGTGCCCACTCGAGCGCAAGGGCGTTTTGCAAAACAAATTTGGAACGCGGCTGCCCGAGCCGCGGTAACGAGAGGAGCACCATTTCTGAAGGTTTGAAAGGCTGCGGAGAACAACGTCCCTCTGTGTAAAGCACGCTGCCTGGATGCAAAGACTAGCCCACTTGCAATAAGTTCCTTCCTACTAAAGGTTAATAATGCTTTTTAATTCGAAACAGAGACACAGAACCTACTATAGGGAATACTAAGAAAAGTCACCTGATGAACTACAATTACCAGAAGACCAAAACAACCAGCCACACCCACTTAAGGCAGTCTTATAAAATAAAACAGAACTGAGCAATGAACAGGTGATGTTATCTGTGCCCTGAATCGAGCTCATGATTAAGAGGCGTGGTGCCTCGAAACGCGTCGAGCATGGAAATAGCTCTGAACTGAATGCGAGCGAGCTGCATGAGGCAAATACTACCGTAAGGTCAGAACAGCGTTGTGTGCCCACTCGAGCGCAAGGGCGTTTTGCAAAACATATATATATATATATATAACTATATATATATGTGTGTCAGTATATATATATATATATATATATATATATATAACAATGAGAATTGTGTGATTGGTGCTGCAAAGCATGAAAAACAACTACTACATTGTCAGCAATGCTGTCAATGACACCGTGACCTACACCGAGACTGGGGGCACCGCTCGTGAAGTGTACAACGCACCGCTCTGCCTGCATCCCAGCTCCGACGCCTGCCGACACCTGCAGTTATTGGCTTTCCTGATGCCAGCGCTCGCACAAACGCCATCACTGTCAGCATTCCATTATCGCAGAGCCGATAACCGACGGGGGTGACTTCACAAACTCTTTGATTTTGCATCACCTCACCGCCGACGCCGACAACTTCTCCTGTCCTGGACTCGACATGTCACCTCCTCGTGGACACAATGCCTTGCCCCACCAGTGGCAACCAGGGAACCAGCCTTGACCTTGGCCCCGACGCCTCAACTCCACAATGCCGTGTATTGTCCATAGACTTAGTTTTCCAAGGTACTGTTGTTTGGGGGGTCCATGTGACTGCGCACCTCTCGGTCGGCACCGTACTTTGGATTTGTGCCTGTCACGACGTAGTGGAGCTATTTTGTTTCTACAAGTTCTATTTTTGAAATAACTGTTCTAAAGTCATAATTTGATAAATATATGTTGGATTTTTGTCGTTTTGGTTTAGATAAAGGTACTATATTTTTCTAAACTGGTGTGCTGTCATTTGTGGTGTTTTCACTGTGTCACTGTGTGTTTTGAGCACAAGTACTTTACTCATTGCCTTTGGGATAAGCCTGTCTGTTCATGCCAAGCTACTAATTGGATGAGCAGGGGTTATCTAAAGAGTGTATCCCCCTTACCCTGACTAGAAGCAAGGGTCCCTACTTTGACAAAGGTGCCTACCTCTGGCTATCAGAGACCCCCATTTCTAACACCAGAGAGCAGTGCCGTGTAACGTGTACTGATGTCATGGAGAGAAGGTGATGTATACATGAAGAAGTTGCTCAAAAAATTGGAGACGATATGGGATCCATAGATGACGCACTTTGGGTTTACACAGATGGATTTTTGGACTTGGCAACATAAATTAGACATCATAAATGAAACCATGGATGCACACTGCAAGTAAACCTATACGCAGGGCCACTGGAATTATGTGCCTCAGCGGCCGTAGCATGTTCTGAATAATCATGCCTTTGCCACCTTTGACACATAACCCCCTCATCTAAGAAATAATATGAAGATTTTAACCAAAAAAAATTTGTAGCTCAAACCTATCAAAAGTTACTACAATTGCTGTTTTAGGAGGTTAAATTGGTACTAATGTGATGAAACCTTTCCCCAGACCGTGTTAACATGAGAAAAATTCCAATATTATGAAGTGATACTATCACAAAATGTGTCGCATTTCGTTGCGTAATTTTATTTTTCTTGATGCTTAATACCCTTCCCCATAATATGATCTTTCTCTGATGCATAATTCCAGTGGCCCTGCTTTTATGCGCTTAATATAATAGAAAAGACATCCTGGGTGGGATGCTCGTCTTCAGTATTTTTGTGATGTAATGCAAGTGATGAACATATGCACCAGAAAAGTGATGTACGTACAACGGATGTGCTATATTACCTCTAGTAATGTTTGTTTTATACTTCTGTCTACATTAAAAATCAATAGCATATAGTTTAAAATATATACATTTTAAAACAAAAAGGTTGCGTGGCTGTGCAGTGACTAGTATATGTAGTGACTGGTTCTCACAGAATTGAAAAGAATGCATACAATTAACCATTTTTTAAAAAGAATTGTGCAGTTAGTTTTGGCAGAAAATGTCAACAACGTTACGAACTAGGATGTGCAACTGTCTGGACTTTTTCTCAGGAAAGCAATATTTCAAAACACTGCAGCCATCAATCTAAGTAAAAAAAAAACAGCCCTCCATCAAGAACTTGAGCAAAAACAAAATTCCAAGATGAAATCCAAAGGTGTCACATAGAGGCAGTATTTGCTGAGGTAATACATAATTAAGGCTCCCTATTTTCCGTTTTTACAGATAAATACAGACCAAAAACCATTTGTTTCCTTGTCTGCATATATTTTTAAATATGGATAAAAACGGAGATTTGGTTGCTTTTGGGTGATTCTAAATACTCTCTTCTATGACTGCCAGGCCAATAGCTGTGTGGATTGCTAGGTAAGGGGTTAAAACAAGAAAGGGAATTTAGTAAAGTAGATATACACATGGTTGTTACTGATATTTGTGTATTTTCACATAAGGTGCATTGATTTCTCTTCTTCGGGTGTTCATAACACTGAAACCTGGCAGGCTTTCAAGCATGAGTTCACATTTATCTGTAAATAAATGTGGAAATATACCAGTTTAAGCCTTCTTTTTTTCACAAAACCCAAAATAAATATAGATAAATACAGATTAATTTACTAAAAAATAAATATGGATACAGACGAAAATGTCAAAAAAAGAAATACCATAAAATCGGGAGCCCTATACAAAATGCGCTTAATGCACTATTTCAAGATTGTGAACACCAGAACATGGGCTGACTGCAGTATTTTATTGTGCGTAAACTGCATTTTATAGACCTAGTTAAAGGCGCTTCAATAACCACTAAAAGAAATCCTTGAAAAGTGTCCAGGAAGTGAGGCTAGCCAGATGATCAAACTCAGGACTATACTAAATAAGAGAGAGAGAAGAAAAGGCCAACAGCGTGGGCCACCAGAACGGGTCATATATCCTAAAGTCGGAAAACTAGGGAGTGAATCTGCAATGTTGAGAAGTCAAGTTTGGGAAAATTTCTCTGCAAACCGCCACTAAACCAAACTGTCTGGAAATGTATAAAGTGGCATTGAAGCAAGATTACCAAGAAATGGGTAACATAGATCCTGAGGGCACAGCTTACAAAGATCCAAAAGCTGCAAAGGTTGTGAAAGTCAGGAAACCCGCATTTAAACCATGCACAAAAGCCAAAGTACCAAAAAAAGTACTTATTCGTAGTTCTGGAATCTCATAACGATAGAACATGTACAAGAAAATAAATTTACAGGTATGTTCCAAATGTACTATACATCCTATGGCAAGTAAATAAATTAGAGATTCATTATCGTAGAAAAAGTATCCAATATATTTGAAACCCATGGCACCTTAATCAGACTAATGGCTCGAACATTTTAAGAATGTTGCTGTCCTGAAGGAGACCCCGCACCTTTTGCATCTGGGTTCGAAACATCAACAACATCTTAAGCTATAAATTGTTGGGAAATTCAAGTGAAATTATTCTCCTGAAACAGTAATGCTATTTTCTTTCAATAATTAGATTTTGACACATTGTTTTTATGTGTACAGTCCCATTATCGCTTATATTGATCGATGTGCCCCTGCACACTGACATATGTGAAAATTTACCTTTTGAAGAATACAAATAAGCTGATAACTATCACTTCACATATCAGGGCTTTCGTCTGTTACCATTGATTTGTTGTCTTGCACTGCTCCAGAGTCCTGGAAAGATATGACTTAAACCATTCTTGGGAATATTGCTCTTGTTTATAGTGTATACCTAGATTCTTTCGTTTAATATATGGTCTGTCTATAAGAATGCGAATGAAACTTTCAAATGAGCATGAAGAGCTTCTAGATAATTTAAATACAAAGCATGAACTTCTAGCAGCTTTAATGGCACTTTGTACGAGATAAGGCACAAGAGTAGCTGGCCATCTGGTTGAATGTTATCAGGAATATGCCGATGGACTGGCACAAGCCCATGCAGAGTTACGAGAGGAAGTATTTTGTGCCAGCATGCTGCCACAATCCATGAGACTGGCAGTAATGGCCCTTCCCCTCAAACCCACCATTTCCCCAGAGAAATGTGATGCCTGTAGATAAGCTTCCCTTATAATCATAGCTTCAAAAGTCCTCTGAAAGGGTTCGCCATACAGTTACACCAATACATCACCAGCCTAATACACGGTCTAATTCGTCCTCATGCCAGGGAGGAGCAGGAAGGCTCACTTCAGGCAGCTGGCACGTGATTCACAAAACAAATTGTAGGAAAATGCCTCTTTGTTGATGATCATCTCATTTTCCTAAAGTGCCTTAAGCAGCAGAAAATTTGCACAACCTTGATTCTAAAATTTACATATTTTCTTACAAGTGCATATTTTACCATCTGAGCGTGCATATATCATTGAAACCTGTAAGGCGTTCAGGCACGAGTGCACATTAACGGATTAAATAAATGCAGAAGTATACACATTTCAGCTTATTTTTTTCACAAAACCTTAACTAGATATGGATAAATACAGGTAAAAATAGCAAAAAATAAATATGGATGAATACATACGGAAATGACAAAAATTGAAATACCATAAAACCGGGAGCCCTAGTTAAATGTCACTAGTGGATTGCAGCATATATTTTGCCACCACTAAAGTGACAATGCAAAACATAAATGCAGGCCTGCCACCAGTAACCTCGCTGTGCAGGTTTAAGCTGCAAAATAGACCTGTAAAAATAACCTCTTTCGGCAGAACTAAGCCCTCCTTTTAAATAATAACTAGTGATCCCTAAGTAGGCCTTACATGCCCATAAGGCAGGGAGTATGATATTTAAAAGTAGACATGCAAAAGTTTAATGTTGAACATGTCTTTACAGCAACAATACCCTTAAAGTTGGCTGTTCCACAGAAAATTACTGGGATACTTTAGTGAAGTTAATAAAGTAATCTCCACCTAGAAACCAGATAAAATATTAATTTTTGGACTTTTAAAAATATTTATTACAACTCCAATTTATTGGTAAAGTTGGATTTGTAACTAATATTTTACAAAAGGTAGTTTTAAAAGGTTACCTTTTGCCTACCTAGAGCCTACAGAAGCCTATTTACCTGCGCTTCTAAAGGTCACCCAGGAGCTGAATAGCTTTCTGATTTTTTTATAATACACTTTATTTAGTTTTGCATAAGATAACAAATATACAACATATGAACAATACAGTTTAAACACTGTACTCTCAGCCCTCCTGCAACCCCCCACCTCTCTCCCCTCTCTCCCAATTTTGACTTGCAAATTAGTGCATCTTGTCTAGATTGCAGCCCCGGTGCCCTGTATATCTGGATTTTAAGCGACTAAAAGCTTGTAATATTAGAATGCATCTGTGTTGAGAGACCTGATGTCCTGTTATTACTGAAACCTGGATGTCAGCATTTTACAAACATATCCTTGAAACTGCTATTCTTGCAGGTTACAAGATTCAGAATCTTGGCCGCTGAAATGGCAGAGGTCGTGGTGTACCTATTATTTTTAAAGACCTGCTTCTGTGCACTACGTTTTTAGCTAAGTACCTTGTAACTCTGATTCCCCAAAAGTTGGTCGGGGGTCTTCTGAGCTATCGTCCCCCTGGCCCCGCCGACCCTTTTCTTAAGTCTCTCATTGAAGTTGCATCCCAGGCTGTACTACGCTTCTCTCATTGTATGATACTTGGGGACTTCAATGTCCATCGGGATTCCCCCTTTGATAAGGACACTCTCAGTCCTACTGAAATCATTTTCTCAGTCAGGTGCTAACCCCATGCACAGCAGTGGCCATTCTATTGACCTAATCTTTTCAAATATAAGTCTAAGTATACTCGATCCCCTCGCTCTCCCTTGGACTGATCACTTTTTAATCCAATTTGGATGGGCAGCAACTTCTCATGGAAATTGGAAAACTTAGGCTCTCTTGGATAAACCCTTGCTTGTCTGCACAATCTCTCAAGACAGCTTGCTTACCACTCCGCAAAATATGGTACCCACCTTTTCTGGCCCACTTGATTCAGACATTCAAGTTATTGATAATTGGGTTTGATCTGCAGTGGTACAGCTAGACCCTCTCAGTTGAGTAGGAGGCAGGACTAAGACCTCCAGTCCCTGGTTTAACAAACGTCTTAGGGGGGCATGAAAAACGGAAAGCCGAAAGAGATAGACATGGCTATTACAAGATGGACGATAAAATTAAGTACAAGACAACACTCAAACTTTATACTAATCTAATCAATGCTACTAAAAAGAAATTCTACAAGGGTAAGATCGATGAGGCAGATAATAAACCAACTGAGATCTTCAACATTGTTAATAAATTCCTCAATCGTGAAGCATGGCAACATAGCGCAGCTCCCTCGGCCAAATGGTGCGAACAGCTTGCTTCTTTCTTTAAGAATAAAATTGCAGATATCCAAAGTAGACTTACATGAATGAATCTTCCAGAGTTCTGCCTCCCTCTTCCAGGTGTTGTTCATTGCGAGCTTGCCTCCCTTGACCCAATTCCACTAAAGGACTCGAGACTGGCCATTTCAAAACCCAGATCTGTCTCTCTTCCTGACCCCCTGTCCCTGTCTGTTTTTGAAAAGGGAGTGAAAGCCATCAACCCAGTGCTGAACTCCCTTCTTTTTTAAAATTTATTTTTCTTTTTTTAAAAACCTTTATTTTCGGTATGCATAGTACACAGCGTCTGCCTACAACCCAATCGGGCCGGCCGCTATGACAATAAACATCTGGATGCCAGATATAGAGGCAGTATAGTTAGAACAGAGAGTAGCAGCTTAATGGTGTACCGGCACCAAAACACAGAAAAACAAAAGGATAAAATAGGTTTCGTTTTATGATTTTGTTGAAAAACATATAACAAACACACCACACAATCACATGGAAAGAGCAATTCCAAGGGCTCAAGGAGAGAGGGCGAGGGAACCAGTCTCTAAAGAATATTGTGACATACAATCTAGGGACGGGGGAATGGTGAAGAGAACTACGCAGAATAGCACTATAGACAATCATCTGGAACGTTAACTACGGGGACGATAGGACATCAGTAGTAAACTCAAGTGGAGGAGTGCAGATATCTCCACGATACGCGTTCCACTGAGACCAAATCCTGCCCCATTTCTTAGGACGACCCAGAGCCACATAGAACGTCTTCTCCCGGAACATGCACCAGTCCATGTTCTCCTTCCAAGCTGTTATCCCGGGCGGCCTATGGGAACCCCAGAGTTGAGCAATATCCCTCTTGGCAACCATGTTACCAAGAGTGACCCAGAAAGTCTAAGCAACCGTACAGTCCGTAGGCTCCCAGACGTTGAGCAGGCAACGTCGAGCCTCAGGCAAAAGAGAGACCCCGGTGACCCGTCCCATAATAGCATGTACTCTGGACCAAAAAGCGGATACCACAGGACATTCCCAGATGATGTGCAGAAAGGTACCACTCATGCCACAACCACGCTTACACAACCCATCGATCGAGTAACCCATTCGCACCAGTCGCGTACCGGTCATGTAAACTCGGTGGAGGATCTTCAATTGCACAAAACGAAGGCGAGCTGGAATGGCCACCTCCTTAGGGGAGGCGATAGCCATCTGCCAATCCTCGTCATCTAATTCCAGGCCGTCTGCGGTCCACGAGGCCCTGAGCCGTACGAGGAGGTCAGCCCTGGTGTTAATAAGCTTTTTATAAATCAAAGAAATTGTGCTGTCAGGCACGTGGCCATCCAGAATCCGGTCCTCAAGTGGTGACGACTGGGGGATCTCCGTCCCCGGAGGGAAAACCGAGATCAAAGCGTGGCGCACCTGAAGGTATCGGAAATACTCATTATCGCCAAGATGATACTCCACCTTAAGGGCGTCGAAGGACTTAACCGCGCCCTTGGACCAAAGATCCTCCACCTTGCTGATACCAATCGTATCCCACTTATCAAACCCTTTCGTTCGCCACAGGCTACCCAACCTATCAGAGTCATACAATGGAGTCAGTTGTGTCATCTTATCGCCCCAGCCCGTAGCAACATTCGCGTCTCTCCACGCACGCACAGCACACTTCGTAGGTCCATTCAGAGATTGGAATGGCTCCTTCGAGTACAATGCCCTGTTGAAGTTCCCGCCCGGCAAGAGGAACTTGTCCATCGCAAAGGCAGGGACAGGACCTGGGGAGTACGTCACATGGTTAACCGCGCTCAACTGGGAGGCCCAGTAGTAGCGCCTGATGTCCGGGAGGGCTATGCCACCGTCGTACCATGGCAAAGTAAGTTTAGGCAAGGAGATACGTGCCCGCTCCTCCCAGATAAGCTGCCTCTGGAGGCCCTCGACCTCACGGAAATATCCAGAGGGTACAGGATCGAAAAAAATTTGCAGAGCGTACAAAAATCTAGGGAGGGACATCATCTTGAAAAGAGCCGCACGCCCCAGTGGAGATAGGGGCAAGCTGCGCCACCGCTGGACATCCAATTTAAGTCGCCGGAGAGGAGCATATAAGTTGCGGTCATAGCGGACAGAGGGGTCCAAGGAGACGTGAATTCCCAGGTACTTGAAACCAGTCTTAACCACCTGGATCGGGAATCTACGGGGTAGTGGAGGAAGCTCCCCCGCTATAGCATATATGCATGATTTAGTCCAGTTAATGACGAGACCCGAGTTCTTCCCGAAGGAGGTGAGGACATCAAAAAGCACGTTGAGTGACTTCTGGGGTGAAGTGAAATAAAGGAGAATGTCATCTGCGTATAACGAGACACGATCTTCGAGGTCAGGGGCCCACCGGATGCCCCTGATCGAGGGCTCCCATCGGAGCCACTCCGCCAACGGTTCCAGTGCTAAGGCAAAGAGGAGGGGGGAGAGCGGACAACCCTGTCGGGTGCCTTGCCCGAGCGGGAACGAACCAGACACTCTGCCATTGATCACCACCTAGGCCAGTGGTTGTTCATAGAGGAGTTTTACCCAGGCAATAAAATTAGGGCCGAAGCCAAACTTTGACAGAGCCGCCCAAAGGTAAGACCACTCGATGGTGTCAAAAGCCATAGTGGCGTCTAGAGAAGCTAAAATGGCGGGTTCGGTCAGCGTCCCAGCTCTCGCGAGAACCCCGTGGAGTCTACGAAGATTGAGTGCCGTATTCCGATGGGGAATAAAACCGGACTGATCCGGATGGATCAGGTCGCAGATTACCGTTAGCAAGCGATTCGCAAGTAATTTAGCCAGGATCTTGGGCTCAGCATTAAGCAGAGAAATGGGGCGATAGGAGGTGCATTGGTCACGAGGTTTACCATCCTTGTAGATGACAACAATAGTGGCCAAACGCTGATCGAGGGGGAGGAGACCAGCCTCAAAGGCATCCATGAACATATTTCGGAGAGACACCGCCATCTTATCAGGCCGCAGCTTGTAAAGCTCGATGGGCAGACCATTCGGCCCCATAGCTTTACCCGAACGAAGGGATCGTATAGCAATAGCGACCTCATCCACCGTTATAGGCGCATCCAAAGTGGACCTATCCTCGTCCGAAATACAGGGCAGCGCAATATCACGCAAGAGCAGGCGGGAATCAGACTCATCTCTATCACTCACCGATCGATATACCGTCCGAAAATGGTCCACAAAGCACTCCACAATCTCACCTGGGGCAGACACACACTCCCCAGTCAACCGTTTAATCACTGGCACCACACGACTCATTTTCTCAGATTTATCCAACCATGCCAGAAGCTTACTCGCCTTATCGCCCACATCATAGAGTCTGCCCAGCTGATTCCTGTTTTAGCGCCAAGGAGTGTAGGACTGCAGGAGTATCATTACCACCCAGTTCGCTCTCAAGCGAAGTGATTTCTGCCTCAAGGCGCACTAAGTTCTCCTGTTTGGCCTTCTTATCGGCAGTGATCAATGACAGTGCAGATCCCCTTATTACAGTTTTAAAAGCCTCCCACAAGGAAATAGGAGAAGAGACGGACCCCACATTCTCATTGAAGTAACAATCAATAGCCTTGAGAAGCTCGGAGCGCAGCTTAGGATTCCTTAAGTGCCAAGGATGGATAGGGGGAACCCTGCTCCCACCACAAAAACCTATCGAAACCTCAAGCAACAAGGGTGAATGATCAGAAATGCCCCTGGGAAGATGACGAACCCCACGCACAAAGGGAGTATGAGCGGACAATATCAGAAAATAGTCGATCCTGGAGAGACTGCCATGCGCTCCGGAGTGGAAGTGTATTGCATTTGCGTAGGGTGCAGCATCCGCCAGACATCCACCAATCCAAAGGTCTCAAGCAACTCAGACAGCCACAACTGAGACGCCGGCAGGACCCTGGGGGGTAATCGGTCACACTCACCAGAGACCACAGAGTTGGAATCCCCACCCAGTACAAGGATACCATCTGGAAGCCCTAGGAGAGTTCGTCCGAGATCAGCGTTGGTGGTAGCCTGAAGACCCGGAGGAATATATACACTAACAACTGTGAGCACCTTCCCCTCCCACCGCCCAGAGACAGCCGCATACCGACCCCTATCATCAAGGGCAACTTCGTCTATTTCAAGGGGCAGGGAGGATTTGACCATTATGCCAACCCCTCTGGAGCCAGATGTAAACCCAGCGTGTGCTACCAGCCTGTAGCCTCGTCTATCAAGGGCCCTACACGCATTTCCAATCAGATGGGTCTCCTGTAACAGGACTATATCAGGGGAGTAACGTCTGAGAAATTGGAGTACAATACCACGTTTTATCTTGTCACCCAGACCATTAACGTTCCAAGACAACAATTTCAAATCACCCCCCCCCATCCAAGCAAAGCGCCATAACCCCCCCCTCGGAACCCAAGAGCAACAGGATAACAGCAATATACATTGTGCCATGTGATAAGAACAAATACAAAAACAATAACAAACCCCCCCTCCACCCCCAACCAACAACCCGTTACAACACCCCCTACGATGCACCCCTGCGTACGACTAAAAAGCTACCCCAAACTGCGGGTGTGCCTGTCGCCCCTTCATAATACACTACACAAAGAACCCCAGAGGAGGAAAGGAGAGACCGCCCCACCCCGCACCACCCTCGGGCCTAGAGCAAGAATAAGTAAATAAGAGCAAAACTCAGCCGGTGAATGTGAACCAAAACCAGACACCAAGAACCAAAATGTCATTCCTGTGCCGATGCACCTCCGTCCGAGTCGCCAGGGCCTCCACTCCCATCATCCATCTTCGGCAGCGAGTCCAGCCAGTCGCCAACACTGTCCGGTCGATCAAAAAAGAAAGTACGCTCTTGATACTCGATGCGAAGTCGAGCCGGAAACAGCATCGCATATCTGAGTCCCAAGTCCCGCAAGCGCTGTTTCACTCCCTGGAATCCCATCCGCTGCCGCTGGACTTGAGGAGTGAAGTCAGGATATATAGAGATTGAACTGTTCTCATACTTCAATGGGCCGTGCCTACGAGAAGACTGAAGGATAGCGTCCCGATCCCGAAAGTGGAAGAGCCTGGCAATAATAGGCCTCGGGGGAGCCCCCGGTTTAGTCTGTCCACCCGGGAAGCGGTACGCACGCTCGACCGCAAAGAACTTACTAAGTCCGGCGGGAGCGAGATGAGTAACAATTAAATCCTCCACTAGTAGGTCAACGGTAGTGTCACCGCTGTTCTCAGGTACCCCGACTAAGCGAATGTTGTTATGTCGGGCCCTGTTTTTATACTCGTCCAGACGTCTGGCCATCATATCATGAGATGATCGCAGGTTGCCAATCTCCGACTGAGCGTCCGCCATATCGGTAACAAGACTGGAGGCCTTAAGGTCCAAGGCCTTGACCCTCTCATTGGTCTTAGCCAAGTCCGCTCTAATGAGGGTAACATCGACGGCCACCGTGTCGATCTTGGAGACAATGGCCTCATATTGTAGGCCCATATCAGTCTTAATCCCAGCGATGTGTGAATGTGGGTGAATGTCGCACACGTTGCTCAAATTACTGAGGGTATTTGTGATATGTGTGCTGCTCTGTATTAATGCCTGCTGAGCATTACAATTAACAATGAATATGGCCTAACCCCCGTATAGGCTGTTAGGACTACAGTGCGCACTACTTAATTGGAATTCCAAACATTCAAAACAACTCTTCAATTTATCAACCTTGTATTTAATTCATTTTCTTGTACTGAACCATATATAAAATCAAAGATTCATTAAATCAATTCAAATTCAACACTGAATATACATTTTGCAGTCATATTGCACGAACCACCACCCAATCCATTTTGGGACGCTCTCGTCCCTTCGTCAGGGGTTCCCATTGTCAACTGAAAAGAACAAGGAAACAATATATAAATGATGCCATATCACATATTTTCAATTCGTCATGCGTTATAAATCATTCTCATATTTTACATTACAAATTATAGGCTGTTAACACTTCTTTTTTATAATGAAAAAACTTCATGACAGTCATAGCAAATGCTCTCTGAAAAAATTGGATGTGAAGTTAATTATCATGAAACAAACATAACATGAATGAAAAACCAATGATTTATATAATAATGATCAACGTTAAATAATAATAGTACAACAAGAAAAGCGTACCTCGTTTAAGTAGTGCGCACTGTAGTCCTAACAGCCTATACGGGGTTAGGCCATATTCACTGTTAATCCCAGCGATGGCACGCATTAGATCTTGGAGTGAGACCTCCGATGTTGCCACAAGGTCCGTCCTCCGGTCCTCAAGACTACGGCCAGCACCACTGGGGAAACCCTTTGGTTGTGTATATCGGTCCATAACATTAGTTTGGACAGGACCCGCACGGGTCGGCACCTTCGTCTTGCGCTTCTCAGTTTCAGGTTTGGTCGCCATATTGGAAGCCGCGCCCCGAAGGGCCCCTCTGGACCTGGTGTAAATGGCAGATATCGTTGGGTCGCTAAAGCAGAGTTTCCGTCCAAAATCGTAGCCTGTGAGACTAGGGATATGGCCGGAAAGCACAGCGGGTCAGGCCACCGCGGTCCGAAGTCAGGAGTACTTTCAGAACAGTCAATTAGGAGGTCGAGGAGAAACCGAAACTGAAAGTGACAATGAAACCGGTGGAAAGGATGTCCTTTGACCGCTGTTGTTGAATTGCGTCTCGGCCAGGCAGAGCAGTAGAGACCCCGGTCCCGTCCGGGGGCAGGCCAGAAAGTTGAAGACGATGTAAAAATGGTTCCGGAAGTCCGATCTCAGTTCTTGAAAGTGTATCAGGATCAGCGAGAGTAGAACTTCAAAAGCCCATAGAAATATTCAGGATATTGAAAGGATATTTGCAAGAGGGCGGCGCGGGTCTCGGGAGCCCTCTGCTCACGTGACCATCTTGGATGCCCGCGTAGCTCCTCCCCCTGAACTCCCTTCTTAACACATCCCTGGTGCCTGGGATTGTTCCCTCCACCTGAAAGCAGGCTAAGAATCTGCCACTCCTAAAAAAAGCTAACACAGATCCAAATGTTCCAAGTAACTATAGACCCATCTCTCTGTTGCCTGCTCCATCAAAAGATGTGGAGAGGTTAATCAATCAGCAGCTTTTAAAATACATTGAGTCAAATAGGCTCCTCCACCCCAGACAGTCAGGGTTCAGACCCAGATTCAGCACAGAGACTGCCTTTCCGGAAGTGTCTGAAAAGATTAAATTCACCTTAAATGCTGGTGGCAAAGCAGTCCTGGTCCTGCTAGAACTCTTGGCAGCTTTCCATGCAGTCCCGCACTCCAGGCTATTCGCCCGGCTGTTTGACATTTGGAGTACAGCGTTAATATTCCTCGAGGACAGACACCAAGAGGTTTGGTTGTCACCTTTTTCCTCTACCAAGAGTAATGTCTCTGTGGAAGTTGTACAGGGCTCGGCCCTCAGCCCAACCATGTTTCAGATCTGACACTTCTAGCTACACTGGTCGAGTCCTTTAGGCCAAGATAGTATCTTATGCCGATGATATCCAGTTACTCTTTGCCTTTAAGATAGATGAGCCAATCAATCAAGATGCCATCAAACCCTCTTGAGCTGCAATCTTTCAGTGGTTGGGTTTTAATCAGCTCAAGTGCAACACTGATAAGACTGATATTCTCAGCATCTCACTGGCCAGACGAGGCTCCTTCTCCTTACACCCAAACTGAAGTAGTAAAGAACCTGGGTGTCAAGATTGATAAACTACTAACTTTACAAACCCACATAAACTTGCTAGTCAGCACGTGCTTTGGACTGTTGCGCGAGGCCCTTAACGCTCTGGAAATCATATCTCCTTGACGGTTCAGATCACTGTTCTTCTGGCTCTGGCGGTGTCCCTACTGGACTAAGCCCTTTATGTAGGACTACCACAATATCTACTGCAGAACTTAAAACTGTTCAGAATGCAGCTGCTCGATTGGCTTTACAACTACACAAGCGAGCATCTATTACTTTTCACCTGAAGAATCTTCATAGGCTTCCTGTCAGAAATAGGATCTTGTTTAAGACTTTTGACTCTTATGCACAGGGGTCTTTCTTCAGGCAAATTCAAATTCAAATGCATTGTTTGATTACCAAAAACCATAACAAAATGTTAAAATCTTGTGACTCATGAGTACATATACAAAAATGTTTTAAAAGAAACAGAAAAGAACCCCGGTTGGTGCGAAAACAGTACAATAATCTAGCGATAAAAATTGATTGGAATTAAAAATAGTCCAAATATTCATTTGTCTATTATGGATCAAGCTCATTTGATAACATAAGAATCACGGAATAGTTTTAAGAAAATCTAAAAGAAGGGACAAATAAATATGACAGCTAGTTTTGAAATACTGAGGACTGTGTCCAGACAGGCCTCGCTGAAGGGGGCCGGCGGCAGCTAGGGTTTTTGTTACAAAGGAGTGGGAAGGCCAACCGGCGGGAGATTTGCTGTCTTCTCTTTCCCCAGAATTTTAGCAGCTCTGAAGACAAACTTGGTGAGCAGAATGTTCAGCTTTATGTTTTCTTGGTTCATAGCCGCTATTATGGCCCGACGACATGTGTGAGCCCCTAGTTTGTTCCACTCCTCTCGCAGTAAAGTCCTTCTGTTGTTGAGCAGAGCTGGGCATGTGCAGGCTATGTGCTCCATACTTTTGGAGTGGTAGCTGCGTTCCCTGCATTTGATATTGAGATTGGGGCGTCGCTATTGTGGCAAGTGCTTTAAGAAGGGCCACTCGCCTAGCCTTAGGGCCATGAAACCAGAGAATGGAGTGGTGCACCACCCTTTTGTGTAAGAAGATTCTTGTACAATAAGTCTTATAGTCTTTGTAAAGTTGTCTTTAACAGTCTTTTATTGCAAAGAAAATCCAAAGTGCAAAGTAAAGGAAATTGTCAGCCAATAAAGGAAATTGTCAGCCAACACCTTTTGTTCATAACGATGAACTTCTTCAGGACATAAGGTTAAGTTGCATCAAATTATAAGTAAGCTTGACAGTGCGGCTGCATGGACCTTCGTGATAGGGGTAGCAAGCGGTAGATCTGTATAGTGGATAACTGCAGCCGTCTACTCCATCCGTTAGTATGAGATGGGGGGTAGCCGAAGTGCAGGATATATGCAACCGAAAACCGCTTGCTAGCCCTTATCACGAAGGCCCATGCAGCCGCACAGTCAAACTTACTGATAATTTGATGCAACTTAAACTTATGCCCTGAAGAAGTTCATTGTTCTGAACGAAACGCGTTGACTGACAATTTCCTTTATTGGCTGACAATTTCCTTTATTTGGATTTTCTTTGCAATAAAAGACTGTTAAAGAGAACTTTACAAAGACTATCTGTGCTTGATAGGTAGGATGACTCAGCCCCCGGTTTGTAATCGGAGACTACAGCCCAGGCATGTTTCCTTCTGGATAATATTGCCCTGTTGGAGGGAAAAGACCAAAGCCGAACACTTCGCTTAATTAAGGTCTTCAATGCCTGTTGTGATGGATTTGTTCCCCAATATTCTGTGACTCCGAGTAACTGTAGGGAGTTCGCCAATTGGTGCCGATATTTTTGGCTAAATGCGCTGGTCGATATTTCATTCCAGAGTTTGGTCTCAAGACTGCGATCCCGAAAGTTGCGCAGTCTATTGTGGAACTTGATAAAAGCACCAGCCTGGATGCCTTTGTGATTTAGCAGGCAGAGTTCTAATCTGACTTGTGCCGGAGATGAAGACCTCGGTAGTCGCCATGCTCGCGTTAAAGATTCTGGTGGTTGATTTATTTAATAAGGTGTTTGTTGAGCCCATCATAATCTCGTGTCTGTATGATAAAGAATTGGTGATCTATGGCTTCATCACCTTGAGCAGTGGGGTTAGGCTTGGCCCTAGTAGATGCTTTGAGAATTTTGCCGATGCAACCTCAAGCGACAGTGCTTTAGCCTTGACGGCATCTTTTTGTTTGGTGAAGGAACTTTTGGAGGCAAGGAAAATTCCCAAATATTTATAATGTGGCACTGTGTCGATGCTTTTATTATTGAAAAAACACCTACTGTTTCGTTGCTTCTGTTTGCTAAAATGGAATATTTTTGTTTTTGACAGATTCAATTTGAGAGTATTGTCATGTGTGTAGGGAAGGAGCTCGTGCCTACCTGTGTGTGGCTCAGTAACACAAGGTCATCAGCATTTAACAAGTTGCTGATGCGGGTTCCGTCCATTTGAGGCGGATGGGAGTTAACCTTGTCAAGTATAGGGGATAGGTCTGAGATGAACAGGTTAAAAAGAAGGGGCGTCATGACGCAGCCTTGTTTAACACCACTTCCTGTTTCGATCTTTTTTTAAACATGGGACCCGTCGTCCAGCTTTATTCTTATCCAGGTCTGTGTGTGGAGTTGGATTATGGCTTGTAAGAGGCAGGGTGTATACCCCAGTGCTCTAATTTTTGCCAAAGGCGGCTGCGTGGCACCCGGACAAAAGCCGCCTTAAAGTCGACAAAGCAGCAGTATAGTTGCATACGGCAAACCTCTACCTTCTTCATCAAAAAAGTTAATGTCCATAAGTTGCTGGTAGTGCCTGAATTAGCTACGAAGCCGGTCTGGTTGAAGGGGAGACGCTGTGTTGATTCGGCCCAGGTTGGCAGTTCTTCTAGTAAAATGCTGGCGTAGTATTTGGATTCAATATCAAGAAGGGCTATCATTCTATAATTTTTTGGGCAATTTTTTTTTACCTCTTTTGTAAATAGGATGAATGATAGCACCTTTCCAGGAATCCGGGATGTGGTCATTGAGCCTGCAATGTGAAAACAGTGGTGCGAGGAGACCGGGCCACAATGTTTCGTCTGATTTGAACAAGCCCTGAGGTAGTCCGTTGGGGCCAGGGGCTCCGTCTGACCTGCCTTTCCTAATTATCCGGGCGATAGTGTTTATTAAAACTCCATATGTCGTCAGCGTCTCTGGGATTGAATCGTTTTGTTGCTTCTTTCTCTAAATTATTGTTGCATCCAGGGCGCCTTCAACTGTGGTCTGCCCCAATCTGGCCAAGAGTATCTGTCATCCAGAATCCAATTCTACTTTCCCTCCAGATCTTTGTGCTCTTCTCTTGGCCAAAGTTCCAAAGGTAAGCAAGCCAGGTCTAGAGGCAGATCTTTTTTCTCTTCTGGGGACTTCAAGCTTGGAACAAGTTGCCTGTTAAACTAAGCCAAGTGAACAGCAACCAATCATTTAGAAAGCAACTTAAAACTTGGGTCTTCACTCTTTAATGAGATTTTTTCCTGATCTCGGACTCTTACTTTCCATGTAGCACGGGACACTCCTCGGCGTAGCTGCATGGTTTAAAATTCCCAGCATTTATTCATTCTTTGCAATAGTGATGCCACTGTAGTCTGCCTATATACCCCATACTAATGCGTACTTTGTGGGGTAACCTCTGACTACATAGAGAATAGCTCCTTGATTAGTTATGAATTGGCTCCCAGAGCGGAGAGAAAGAGCTTGGGAGGTGTCTTGTTCCAGAATGACAATCTGGGCAGTGCCCAGGATGACCATCTGATCAGTGCCCAAGAATTTGAATATGTTCAAAGGGGCCTGCCCTATTACAGGCAGATGTAGCTCACAATTGGGCCGGTCCCCTCTATTGTCCTTGTAGGCATCCAGGCACCATTACCAGAAGGAGAGGACCTACCTCCAGTACTGGTTTTGAGTAACGACAGGGTAGGGTTTGTTCATTGTCCTGGCCACACACCTCTAGGATGGACATAGGAGATCTGCACAGGGAATGAAAAGTTCTGCCATCTTGGCTTTAGGTAGAGAGAGACACTGAGGGATTGTTTAAAGTAAGACACATGGGAACTGCTGCAAAAGTGGGTAGAGGTACCTGGGAACTTTCTCCCTATAGGTCAGGAAGGGGCCAGGGTCATCGCCACCTACAGGCTAGTGTCTGTATTAATGTGGCACCCCTGTGCACTCTCTTCAGAACACTGCTGGACCCGTCGGAGACAGAAGGACTGCACCTGCTACTGAGACCTATGAGGAGAACCCTCAGGGCTGGACCTGTTCCCACTTGTACCCAGGACAAATAGGTGGACTCCAAGAGTCAGTTGTCTGACCTCTTGTTAAGCTACAGGGACATGTAAGCGGAAAGAATCCCACCTACCTGAACAAGCCCAGCTGACCAGTTTAAACTGGACCTGCCCTGGACCATGTTGGTGGCTTCTGTTGGAGTAAGCCCTGACCCCTAATTGTTCCTCCTGGGGTTTGGAACCCTTGGCTGGTGTTACAGTGCACTTCTCCTACCCAAACTACAGAAGTTGAGACACCGTCAAAGAACCAGCCACTGATTTTGAACTGCCGGCCTCAGGTTGCTGATTTGCCCCACTGAAGGAAATCAACCATCCAGAAAAGTGTTTTAATCTGAACAAAGATGGCTTTGCTGGGATGGACGCAGTGCAACATCCGACTGAGACCTTCCTGGGCTTGGACCTCGAACTGCGCCTGCTCTGAACTTTACTACCTTTGTCGAGGACTGCGCGGGGACCCCACGATTTAGCAACCTACCGTCGCCGAGCCCACTTTGGATCCAGATGCGGTTGGTGCCTTGCGGCTCTATTTTTTTTATCTTTAAATTCATATCTCTGGGTCCCAGTGTTGGGTTTTTGTCATTTTTGTGTTATTTTGTTCATTAAAATATTTTCAACTTTTAAAAAAATTTAAGGGATTTTTCATTATGTTGTGTTTTCTACTTTTTAAATGTTTTGGTACTTCTGAATGCCTAACACATTTTCTTAAATGAAGCCTGCCTGCTATGAGCAGCAGTTACCAGGGGTTGAGCTCAGGTTTAAATTACTGAAACCTTTACTGGACCTAACAGTAAATGTGACATTATTACTTGTGGTGGACTACTAATCACCCCAACTAATAATTCTTTCTCACGCAAATGATAACTTGAAGGGTGAACAATAACGATGCTAAATAGTAATATAATTCCAAGATGGGGTAACATCTATTTGGGTGGCCCAAAATGAATATGAAACCATTTCTATAATTTATTTTCAATTGACACCTCTTGATTTACCTTTGCGTTCTTCAGTCGATTTTTTCCACCTGGACGTGGTATTCTTTTTCATGTCCAAACCAATATACCCTCCCATCCCTGTGATTCTGTAAAAAGGGTTCGTTTTCTTTTAAGACTTGTATTGGAATATTGCCACTGCTCCCAAAAGTAGGTATTTTTAAAAAATAATTATTTTAGGGGTTTTATATAGCGCTAGCTGGACCCGAGGGTATCAGAGCGCTTCACAGCATGTACAATTATGTGCAAATATACAATACGGTATGGTAGAACATGAGGGTTCGAGCCGGGTATAGATCAAACAAAGGAGCGAACGAGCAAAGAAGCGTGTATGGTGTTGATCAATCAAGACGAGCATCCAAGAGGTTTCTTTGTTCGAACAAGACGGTGCTTTGGGAACATTTTGGAAATGTGAGATAATTTTCTACTATCTGATTAGCATCCTCTCATATTTTTTCTTTTTAAATTAAATGTACAAGCTAATATTGATATTGGGCATCCTCCGACTGAAAGTACTGATTTGTTTGACTGTTTCTCATTTAAGTTGTTTGCAAGATAAGGTGTCTTTATTGAATAAATCCTGTAAATCTGATTGTCATCCATTACAAACTCAACAATGGTTGCTTCGAGAGTGATTTACTTTCCTGGGGACAGCTAGAAATTTCATGGTAACCCCCTTAGTCATGCTATATAAATTGACAAAGAGCTCTTTAGCAAAAGAATTGTTTTTTTAAGCACATGCCTAGTGTGTTGATATAGAATTGTTGATGGGTTTTTGAGAATGCTGACCTCTGAAATATATACACTTGTGTCTCAGTACTCAGAAGCTTACCATACGAATACGAATACTGTATAAATACCTAGAGATAAACAAATCAAATGGCTAAAATGTGTTTTTCTATTTGCCACTTAGCCTCTCTAACTTGCTGGTCTTATTCTTCAAATCTTGGTCCTCTACTTGTTGCTTCTAATTCGAGGCCAAGCCTTTGTATTTCCTACTGTTGCCTAATTCTTTTCTGATACTAATATTAAATATTTTAGATCAGTCAGATAAATCATCAACTCTGAACTCTTGGTCAAAACCCACTTCACGGCTTTTAAAATGAGAAAAAAGTGTCAGCCAAAAAAAGGCTTCCGTTCCACTAGTGCCAGGCACCAGATTTGACTCAAAAGCAGCAATGCATGCCCCTGAGCCTGGCTGGAAAAGGACAGTTTGTGCAAGGTGGCAAAACACTGCTCCGCCACAGTGTGACACTGCCTTAGATCATGACAGTATTACAATCTTTGTTTGGACCGTGTGTGAATGGTTGCATCATATTTTGTTTGTGACTTCACTCTGAAACAGATGTAGAAACCGAAATTCCGTGTAATGGACAAATATATGCTTTAATACCTTACACTTGTTTGTTGATCTCTTTTAATGGCAAAACATCATTTATGTACAATATCATGAATACTCCGCATCTTTCATAGGTATTATAGTGAAATAAATCATTTAGTCAACACCTTATCTCATTAAAAAATAAATACAAATGGAAATTTCCCTGTACAGGTCCCATCCACCCACAAAGACACACAGTTCATTAGCAGCACCATTAGCTTTCTTGCACCTGATAAGTAACAGACAAACCCATAGGGTCATAAGCAGGCTTGCCCCGCAGACGTCACAAAGCCCCGTGTTTCCAAGCAGCACCGTGAATGTTCTAGAAGGGCCCGCTCGAGGCGGCCTCGCTGCTCAGTCCTTCAGCGCGCACCACTCGGAGCGCGCGTGGCAGCCCTCGTACTCCTGCAGGGTCGGCTCATCCAAGTCCCCTCGGTCACTGTGTTCTGCCGGCTCGAGGTGTCCAGTGGGAGGCCCGGTGGTCCGCACACAGACGCAGCGATGGTCTTTGGCACCAGGTTTGTATAGTTTTCTAGGCACTCCGATCCAGTCTCTCTCTACTCCTCCGCTGAGAAAACAGAAGGCAGTCAGGGGTCAATACAGGGCAGGAAGCACTTGTTTGAAATATTCATTACCTAGGCCCTGAAACCTTGTATACTGTGTGTCCTTACTCTGAGTAGCAGCACCCCCCCCTCCCCTCCAGGGAAGACATGGCTTGGCAGTTCGGGCTGGACTGTTCCCATGAGGCACAGGGTCAGACTGATTTGCATATAGCCATGTCTGAACTGGGTGGCAGAGTGGGCTAAAGAACGGTGATGGATTAAACCCAGATCTTTTGACTGGGTGTGAGTGTTTGATTGATTCAGATGCTCCGTCCATCACCACCCCCTTTTGTACTGCTTTTGGCCGCAATAAGTGAGTTCCTTGCTCACTTTGCCACTGGATTCTAGCAAGCCGGGCTGAAGACGGCTGGAATGCCAGAAACCGGTCCTCCGAAGCTTGTTTCCGGTCCAGGGAAGACATGGCTTGGCAGTTCGGGCTGGACTGTTCCCATGAGGCACAGGGTCAGACTGATTTGCATATAGCCATGTCTGAACTGGGGTGGCAGAGTGGGCTAAAGAACGGTGATGGATTAAACCCAGATCTTTTGACTGGGTGTGAGTGTTTGATTGATTCAGATGCTCCAGGAGCTTAATTTGAGAGGGTGGTTTCCGGTGCTAGCCATTGCCACTTTAATCCCAACGGCGCTGTTTGTCTAATTTTGTGATGAGTTTAACAACAGGTGTTTATTCAACATACATTAAAATGACTAATACCTGCCACTCAAAGCTACAAAAATAGCTTAGGCAGCAGGTATTAGTCATTTTAACTGTATATTAAAAGTGAATTGTCACACTTGTAGGAGGGAGTGTGGACTGTCATTGGCAGCGCTAGCAGGGGCAATGGGTAGTGTAAACTACAATGGCCTCCTGACAAGGGCCCTGGGACTTATGTTTTTTTAAATTAAGTACCGAGTCAGACCACGTGTTGCCCCGGACTTTATAACTTCAAAGTATGGGAGTAAATGAGGCACTGGGATCATGTACGGTGCTCTGGCTGTTAATTGCAAATGGTGGGACTGAACTAAGCACTGATTTATAAGTGGCTTATTGCCCTCTACTTGCAAACCAAGGAACTATGCCAGTCATACAAATCTGCGTTTTGCTCATTCTCAACAGACATATAATGAAGGACAATGCTGCATACCGCGCTAATGGTGCTAGACAATTGAGGGGCTTCGGGGCGGCTGGAGTACAATCACAGAAATAGGCAGGCGTAACTGTTGGTGACATTTCCAGTGGAACAGGAATTCCTAAGCAGGCGGCGGGACGTGTGAACTTGTCTCAAGATGTAAATGTATAGGCATTTATATAGCGCACTACTTACCCGGCGGGTCCCAAGGCGCTTCGACCGCTGCAAAACCCTTCCTGGCTTCCCTGAGAGATGGTCCCTTAATGGGTATCTCCAGGGTGAGACCAGGCATCCCCGGCGGTCTGGGGGGGCCGTTAGTGAAGATGAGGCAAGCTAATGCCCAGAGTTGCCGAGTGTGATCGCTGATCAGAGTGGGCACCGAGGCGAGAGAATTATCGAGTCCGCTGACCCTGGTCCAGAAACCTGCCGCGCCGGGATTCGAACCCTGGTCCCGGGCCGTCCTCTGCTCTCGGGTCTGCCGCCTCTAACCAGTGAGCCACACTACTTCACTGGTGAATATTGATATTCAGTAGTGTGGAATCTGTAGTAACTGTAGAGTGTATGAGCTGAATGCTTAGCCAAGGTGGCAACACGTTTAGGTCCTTGGCAATGGAATATTCAGTGGATGATGGAGTTTCTTTACAAAGGACTACATTATCCACGGGAAATTTCTCAAAGCGGTTCAATAATATATTTTCCGCTGTTGACCCTCAAAAATCAGTAGAGTAATTAATCGCAGGCTTGTTCCAGCCTAGGATTTGGGGCACTTAAGGGCAAAATCCCTGCACTACCGTCTCTGACTTGAGGCGACCGCACTCACTGGACCATGTTCTTGCTTTTCCATGCAAGGCTCTCCAGGGTTAATCACTTATCTTGGGAAGGTGCGGCCGTGGCAACAGTCTCCACGCTGAGCTACAAGCAGTTGTTATAGTTGAGCAAAATCATAGGCGCGGCCGAAGCATTAAACAAGGTGCACTTTAACCCCCATGAAAACATTACTGGGAATGACATCGCATAACCTTTGAGACTGGAGCCTCTTATCCATTAGGTGACATACTCAAAGGAGATAATGTTTCTTTACCATAAGCTAAAAATGAACAGAAAACCAACTCACTCATTCTTCCTGTCTATTTAATGTTTGCACTTTGCACCATTTTCCAATCCAGCCGCTGATTCAGTTTCACACTTGTCTAATGCCAAATTGGAATAGAGAGATATTTGAGCTTCTATTTGCACAGGGATGAGTACTTTGGGAAACATAACACCTAACGCGGTATACCCTCTAACTAGACCATATGCTTCACGTGCCAGGTTTGTTCTGTTGGTGTTCTATGGTTAATGGTTGCATGCACCAGTAGGGAGTTAAATGTGTTGGAGAGACAGGTGGGTGGGTGGGCTTTGGGGTTTTAATAACTTTATTGCTACACTGATCGTCCAATATTCAGGAGAGGTTGGCGTGCAGGGTGGACAGGACAGTGGGTGGAGGGTTCAGATAAGAGCTTTCCCAGTATGTGTTCAAAGTCTGGTCATACCTACTAGATAAATTAGAAATGTCCCTACATTCATCTTCTTCCATCATTTGATTAAAACATACCCATTTGGGAATCCTTAGTAAAATATCACTGTTGAATGCTGTTAAAGAAAAGTGTAACGTACACATACTATTTTAATATATGTGTGAGGATAATGTACACAAGTTATGTGTACATTACGATTAAGTAAAATTCAACTGGGACTATTAAAGCCAGCATCTTGGGAAGAGAATCGGGTGTGGACAGGGAAAGGCAATACTTTTTGACATTCACAAACATTAAGGCATCCACTTCCAGCATCTGCCTAAACGTCTAGCTTTCACACCCAAATGCATCTGGCGTCGGTGGTAAAGAAAATGTGGGCGATGGCACTACCCTGCCAAATTGTGTCTGCATGTGTGTAAAAATGGATACCACTCATGTTAAAACAAAATACTTTTCTTCCAGACCAGAGGGAATAAATAGCAATGTTAATTTGTTTTTAGAATCAGCAATTTTCTTAATTTTATGAATACCTAATATGCGGAAAGCACAAATTAAGCCTACGATGGATTAGAAAATGTGTGTACATTACAAAATAAGTATGTTTTGCACAAACCACATGGGAATGGAAGCGCACTTCCAAAAACGACGTAAATGTTGCAAATGTAGAAGTATAAACTGCACTGTGTGTCATTTACATGTTGAATTCCAAGCCTTTTTTTTAATATAAATCCACCGAAGTACATATGGTCAGCCCCCGCTCTGGATTTCCAGTTGTGTAATTGTAGAATACCAGTGCATGTCCTAAGCTTGGTAGCGCTCCTCGCAGCCTTGTACCATAAACACCACCTTACCTCTGCTTCGAGCACCAGACTCTGGTGCCGGTGCTGGAGGTCCATTCCGAGTTACAAGGTGGAAAGTGCTTCTTCTCCTCCTCGCTCTGGGCCGTTTGCTTCAGTCCTTCCTCCGCGACTCCATCGGCCGCTTTTAGGGCCTCCGTCGCCCTCCCAGACTCGTCGTAATACCTTCCAACCAGCTTACCTGATAAACAATAGAATAGATGTTTTATTCTCAGCAATTTCCATTCGCCTACATGATCCTGTATTTCCGCATCACCTCCACAATCCACAATACAAACTCCATGGAACAAGGTCATATACAATGCATCCTCTTAGTACATGTAAGCAGGCATTCTTGTAGGGTAGTTAGTCCATCCTGAAGAGCTAGATGTCTGTAAACCATTTGTGGTTTAATCACACTATCCAGCTGAAAAAGTTCACTCGGGTCTTAGATGCCCCTCAAGCTTTGCCAGGGCAAGTTTTCATGCATTGCAAATTTCAAGCATTGGCAACGCTAGTAAGTTTAGCTTTAATTGCTAAAAGCACACTGCCACCTGTCTCGTTCAGTGTCTCCTGTGTTGGTGCCCAGTCTTTTATTCTCTGAACTTTTGGGGCTGCAGGTTGCACGGATACATGGCACAAATAGCAGGGGTGCCCTGAACCACCCGGTTTGGCAGCTATAGAGGGGCTGGGGCTCTTTATGGGCCTCTTCTGCCTGCAACTCGGCCGACAAAGTCTCATTAATAACACTATAAAGGAATACAGCATCAATAGGAGAGCAGGCGGGAGTAAGAAAAAACAAAAGATGGGTAAATAGAAAAGGGAGCGAAGAAGTGTAAATGTAAATGTCCAGTATTTGTAAAACGCAAACAATTACCCGAAGGTGTCAAGGCGCTGGGGGCCGTCGGGAAGATTAGGCGAGCTATTGCCCAGAGTCACATGGTGCTGGGCTATTCTGCCACCGGCACCGGGGTGAGCCCCCGGGTTCCGGAGACAGACGCCCTGGCCGCTATGCCACACCCCCTCCCTAAGAAAGATATATTTTATAGACGGAAGGATGAATAGAGGGAGTAGGATGAATTAGTGGGTTGATAAATGAGTGGGCAGATGGAAGAATGGGTGAAAGACTGAGTGAATGGATAGGTGGATACACAGGTGAAAGGGTGGCAGAGTAAAATGACAGATGGGTGGATGGTCAGGTGAATGGATGGATGGATGAGTGAGTGAGTGAATGGATGGATGGGTAGACAATTGAAAGCATGGCACAGTAAAGGGATGGATGAATATGTGGATGGACAAGTGAAAGGTTGGCAGAGTGAAGCGATGGATGGATAAGTAAATTGACCGGTGAAACGATGGCAGAGTAAAGGGAATGATGGATAAGTAGATGGACAGGTGAAAGGATAGATGGGTTGCATGAATGGATGGCAGGGTGAATGGATGGATCGTTGGATGGATAGATGGCATGGGGAATGATTGAATGAACGATGAAAAAAATGAATGGATGTAAGACTGAAAAGATGAAATAGTGGATATCGGCGGGTGGGTGGAAGAGTAAAAGGATAAATGGATAAATCCTTGGATGGTAGAAATAGGCGATCTGTTCTAGGGAGGGTCGGCTCATTTGATTTGTGTTATCAGACATTTTATTTCAAAGTGGGGTACTTTAACTTTCTGGCTACGCCCTTGGCAGATAGTCTATTTGCTTACATCGGCACATTGAAGCTGGATGTACTGGCTATGCCAATCCTATTTTCTTCATTAAATTATGCGAAGCAGACATCAGCTCTGAAACAAATGGATTAAACCTCAGTCCATGTTCCCCAAACACGCTGTAAATTGCAAGTTTGACGACACTCTGCAGTTCAGAGACTGATGCAACAGATGCAAACCCTAGTGACATCCACACTGCGCATATCAGCTGGAAGTCTGACAGATGCAACCGTAGAACCATCACTTTTCATGCCAGGGGTGTAACGCAGGCTCCTGCTGCCCCTGTAGTGTGAGTGGGAGAGGGCCTCTAGGCATGGACGTCATTTAAGGGTCACCAGGAGTCGTATTGGCGACCCCCGGCTTGCCTGCTGCGACTCATGGCACTGCCCTTGCGACCTCTGGTCTCAGAGAACACAAAGCAGTGCAAGGAACTGAACTTAAGATTAACCAGGGCTCTTGTGAGCCTTTGTCACTTTCTATAGCTCAGGAAAGAAAAATGACACGTGTTCTGTCAGCTTTAGCAGGAGAACGCTTAATGCATTGTTGTGAACCACCTGCATTGTGCTGTTTACTGGCGCCTCCTTGCTCAGGCCCACAGCTGAAATAAAAAAAGTTGCATTAAAGCATACAGGGGATGTAAAGGCTGGGCAGACGGGGACGTCACTCCTTGAGACCACATTGATATCAAGGCAGCATAGTCTCCAGGCCATCAATGGGAAAATAGACACACTGACGATGCGCGTGGATAGCATGGCCGCCAAGCTAGATAAGCAAGCGGCGTGACTGACCACATTGGAACAACGGATCTCGTCAGTGGTGGATGAATCCCATGAAACAGAAGGCAAATGCAGGGGGGGTGGAGAAAATCCTGGAAGTAACCAAAGCGAAAAATTAAGATTTGGAGGCGTGCTCCAGGCGTAACAATGTTCGTATTATTTGGATTCCAGAAAGCAGCACAAATAAGCCGCCTAGAAGACTAGGTCGAAGCCTTGTTGAAAGAAATCTTTGAATCAGAACACCACTCCCAAGTACTGATAGTAGATAGGGCGCATAGGTCTCTTGCCACCAGACCATCAACGCCCCCCCCCCCCCATCCCCCAAAGACCAATTATTGACTGGATTTTGAATTATCAGGATCGCAACTCAATCTTTTGTCTGGCGAGAGAAAAGCAGACTATCACATACCAAGGGAATGAGGTGGCATTTTCCCCAGACTTCATCATAACAGTTCAGGCAGCTTGTAAGGATTTTGTTATAGTCAAAAAGAAACTTTGTATGGCAGACATCCCCTCCGCGATGCTTTATCCAGCATTAACCAGGGCGCTGGAATGGATCATCTCCTTCCTCGACGGAAGAACACAGAGAGTCCGCCTACCACCGTACAAGTCAGAGGCCACCGAAGTCATCTGCGGCGTCCCTCAAGGATCCTCACTGAGCCCCACCCTCTTCAACGTCTACATGAGCCCCCTCGCGGCCATCGCACGCCAACACAACCTCAGCATAATCTCCTACGCCGACGACACCCAGCTGATCCTCTCCCTGACCAACGACCCCGCCGCCGCCAGAGCCAACCTGCACGAAGGGATGAAAGAGGTAGCCGAGTGGATGACGACCAGCCGCCTGAAACTGAACTCGGACAAGACGGAGGTCCTCATCCTGGGCTCTTCACCCTCCGCCTGGGACGACTCCTGGTGGCCTCCCGCCCTGGGCTCCACACCCAAACCGACAGACCATGCACGCAACCTGGGCTTCATCCTGGACTCCTCCCTCTCCATGACCAGGCAAGTCAACAACGTCTCCTCGGCGTGCTTCAACATCCTACGCATGCTACGGAAGATCTTCTGGTGGATCCCCACCGAGACCAGGAAGACCGTCACCCAGGCCCTCGTCACTAGCCGACTGGACTACGGCAACGCCCTCTACGCCGGTACCACCGCCAAGCTCCAGAAGAGACTCCAGCGGATCCAGAACGCCTCAGCCAGACTCATCCTCGACATCCAACGAACCAGCCACATCTCCGGACATCTGAGAGACCTTCACTGGCTCCCCGTCAACAAAAGAATCACCTTCCGCCTCCTCACCCACGCACACAAAGCCCTACACGACCAAGGCCCGAGCTACCTCAACAGCCGAATCAACTTCTACGCTCCCAAACGCCACCTCCGATCAGCCAACCACGCCCTCGCCGCCGTCCCCCGCATCCGAAGAGCGACTACAGGAGGAAGGTCCTTCTCCTACCTGGCCGCCAAGACCTGGAACTCCCTCCCGACCGACCTGCGCCTGACCCAAGACCACCTCTCCTTCAGGAAGAAGCTGAAGACCTGGCTGTTCGAGCAGTAGCGGCACCCCCCCACCCCCAGCGCCTTGAGACCCCACGGGTATGTAGTGCGCTCTATAAATGTCATTGATTGATTGATTGATTGATTGATTTATCGTGCACGCCTCCAGATCACCTATGAGGGAAAACCAAGGTTCTATGCAACGCCAGGAGTGGCTACAGAATTACTGAAACAAATGCAGCGTGAAGGATCAAGCCCTAACACTCGGTGTTCTCGATACACTCAGAGTAGCAACTGCTGATCGGCTCCGAGGACTCTGGACCGCTTTCTGGTAACTACTGTTGGTGTTGTGGTGGGGCTCCTGCCGGGCCGCCAGGGAGCACTTTGCCCCAGAACTGGAGTCTGACCTGACTGGAGCGGTGGACGGTGAGGCAGTAGCCTAGACCAAGTGACTGGTACTTTAAAGTAATAATTCACCATGCATGTAGAATCTGTAATGCAATGTACATTGGTCTTCACAAAGTCACTGTATCACCATAAGAGGGCCACCAATAATGATGCAATGCAGAATGGTAATGGATATAGTCAGGCCGACTGGTGCGCATCAAAATAGGGGAGGAGGGGTATTCTGCCGCAAAGCGAAGACATTTATCAATTTAATAAGCATATGAAAGTACTATTCTGGTTCCAGCACTACACTGTGTTTATAACTGCCTAATATATTCAGTCCGGCCACCCCGTGTAGCGGGAGTGTTACTTGGCATCTAGCGGTCCCCACAAGAGTGTACCCCCACAGTTTAAGTCAGAACGGTTTGAAAAGAGGGGAGAGTTAGTAACATCACAATGTTTCTATTATTGTTTATTGACCTACTGATATGTGAATGTCTTTGGTATGATTGGGATGCTAAAGTGGGATGGGGTTGGGGGTTTGCTGTTGTTTTTTTCTTGTATGGTACATCACAGGCACAACTGAAGATTCACACTACACACGGGGTGGATGAAACACCAAGGTCAGAACCGAATGTGTTATTATATTGCGCAGGGCAAATGGTGGAAAAACAAACTCTTGACCTGGAATGTAAGGGAATTAAACAGTCCCAAAATGATTTGTCAGATATTGGCTTATCTTTACAGACATCACATACAAATGGAAAGTCATCTGGCAAAACTGGGAGACATGCGAGTGGGAGCAAAATGGGCAAAGGCTAGGGCAGCGTCCTCATACTCCCGGGGGTTCTCATAATGGTGGAAAAGGTTATACCCTTCATACTCACTCACACTATATCAGATGAAATAGGCCGCTTCACGCTAGTACAGAGAACTGTCCACGGCACACTCATTACTATTGTTACCACATTGGGCCAAACATAGAAGACCCCAATTTTTATCACCAATTGGAGAATAAGCTATATGTCCTGAAACCCACAATAATACTATGGGGTGGAGCCCTAAACACCTATCTGGATCTTAACCTAGATCGTAATGCAACAACTGTATAATTACATCAGTCCATGGCCTGATTTCCACTGAGACCCTGCCCCTAACTTGGTCCGATCACTCGTTTATCAAATTTACTCTCCCAATCACTTCTGTCAGACCTAATGGGACTTCTAAGACCCCGGTCATGACCAAAAGAAACTGGGGATCAATGGATAGAAAAACCCTCCGATCTCAGCTTGAGGCTTCCCGTTCGCAGCTACATGGGTCCCCGACTCCACAGCCCTTAAATATTCCAAATGGCTAAATGATGCACTTAAAGCCTCCGTACCTATTAAAAAAATAACAGGAAATAGGCAAAACCTTTCAACCCCTTGGTTCTCCAACGATCTTCGGAAAGAAAAACAGAAATGTCGAAAATTAGAAAGACGTTGGCCCATTGAGAAAATAATTTATAAAACAGCCCTATTACAGTACAAAAGCCTATTGATAGCAGGAAAAAAATACTTTTTTACCAAACAAATTGAAGATGCCAAAAACTCATCTAAAGAACTCTTTGCAGTGGTGAACAAATTAGCCACTTCCAAGACCCTAGGGATTAAAAGTGACCTAAAGCTATGTAACAACATTGCAGCTACCTTTAGAACAAAAGTGTTGAACATTTTAAAAAATTTCAAAGATCTAACCCATTCCCCTCATAACAAACCTTCCACTAGAGAGCTCAACACCAACATGCTACTCGCGCTTTCTCCTGTCTCTACAGAAACTGTAACCAGACGTATTCAGGAAGCAAAATCAGGGTCCCTTGCTGACCCTTGTCCACCAACATTTCTTAAAGAAATTGCAGATCTGGTGAGTCCAGGACTAACAGAAATCTTTAATTCAATGTTCATTTTTGGCACGTTCCCATCTATTTGGAAGAACACGTCAATTTTACCATTGTTGAAAAAACCTTTGGTGGATGTTTCAGACCCCAATAATTATCGTCCTATTGCCCAGCTACTACTGCCTGCTAAAATAATCGATAAACTCATGAATTCCCAGTTGACCCAATTCATCAATAAGAATAACTTGCTGGATCCCTCACAGTTTGTCTTCCGTCGTGAACATAGTACCGAAACAGCTCTCATTAAAGCCACAGAAGAGATCAGGGCAGTGATGGATCCGGCAGGCACCGCGGCGCTGATACTCCTCGATCTGTCAGCCGCCTTTGATACTGTCGACCACTCTCTCTTGCATAAGCAGCTCGAGAGTTTAGGGGTCAGGGGTACTGCGTTGGCCCTTTTATCCTCCTTTCTCAAAGACAGGAGGCTAACGGTTTGGGTCGACACATTCCATTCTGAATCCTATATCCTTCCATGTGGAGTGCCACATTGAGTCTGTCACTCTTCAATGTGAATGTATCAGAACTGGCTCCGCTAATTCAGATTTTTGGCTTTAACCGTACATCCTATGCCGACGACACTCAGATTGTGGTAACAGCATACAAAAATGAGACCCCCCTACCCTGCAATTTTAAAATTGCATGCGTACCATTAACACCTTGGGTGCTAAGCTGATCCCCCTCCTGTGCTGATATTTGCTGAATCCCCTTTTACATGACGAGCTCAGCTCGTCATGATCACACGAGAGGTGTACCTCATGACGAGCTGAGCTCGTCATGAGCATCAAAGGGGCTAATCAATGGATGAATACACATTGCCTTAAGCTAAACTCTGACAAAACAGAGCTTCTGATTTTTGGCAATTTGCTACCAAGCTGGGGTAATCTGTGGTGGCCAACAGAGATGAAGCTCCCTAAACCTGTGGTAAAGGCCAAGAACCTGGGGGTGTGGCTGGACCACAAACTCACTCTTACCCAATACACAAATGCAACGGTTTCGGCCGCTCACTTTCTTATTAAAAAGGTGAGGAAGATTCTTCCTTACCTCCCTGCAGATACTAGAAAAACCGTAGTCACATCCTTAATCCAGTCAAAATTGGACTACTGTCATGGACTTCTGATAAACTTGCAGAAGCAATGCTTGAAAAAACTTCAAAGTGTACAGAAATCTACCAGCACGGCTACTATCTAACATTCCTAGGAATAAATCGGTTACCGCAGAAATTCGAAGACTGCATTGGCTTCCAGTGAAACAACTGATTAAATTCAAGGCACTTTCTCTGGCCTACAAAGCCCTGAGCCAAAAGGGTCCGGTTTTTCTGCAAATTTTTTTTGCCTGGCATGAACCAGCTAGACACCTTTGCTCCTCCGGCACCAAACTTCTGCAGGTGCCGAAAATCTGCACTTTACAATGGGGCGGTCGCAGCTTCCACTTTTACACCTCCAAGCTCTGGAACTCCCTTCCGTTCGAGCTCAGAAGTGCAATCTCCCTCACTTCCTTTAGAAAAGGCTTGAAAACCTGGCTGTTCCAGAACTAGTTGTCAGTGCAGACTCCCTGCCGTCCCTAGCGCCAAGACACCTCCGGGTATGCACGCGCTTTCCAAATTAAAATAACATAACATAACTGAGCGGCAGAGAAAAAGGTGCGCGCGAGTGATACAGGAAATTATGTACGCACACTTGCTAATCGACGTATGGTGGGTGAGACATGCCCTGGCCCGGGAGGCCCTATGTTTAATCAGTACACAAAACTTGGTCCAGGATAGATTATTGGTTGATTTTGGGGTGGCAGCCACATGGGTGGAAAACGTAGCCCATCTAACAAGAACTCTACCAGACCATTCGGCAGAGGGGCTAGAGTTGTCAATCCCCATAAAACCTTTTAATGGCATCTGCAGGCCACATCGCTTTTTGACCCGGTCTTCAAACATGGAGTTCAAGAGTCCTTTATACATTATTTCCTGGATAATCAGGGTTCTGTAGAAAGCGCAGGCACAGTCTGGGAGGCATTTAAATCAACAATTTGCGGTAAATGTATAGGCCTACAGGCAGGGGTGCTGAAGGTTCTACGGGCTAGGATGCAAATGATTGAAAAGACTCTAGGGGGGCGGGGAGGGGGGGGGTCATAGAAAGGAATTATGAGGAGACCCAAAACACGGACTCCCTGGCAGAAATCAGAAACTTGGTCACTGAATACAATGAGACAGCTGATCAAGAAATAAAACATGTCTAGGAGCTGGGTGGCCAGATCATATGAGGAAGGCGAGAGGACCAGCCACTGCCTGGCCTCCAAGATAAGGGTGCCATGCACACAAACATATGTCACAGAGTTGGATCGCCCAGACAAAGTGTTATAGCTAACCTGAAATACTTGCTCAGTTTGTGGAATACTATACAAGACCGTATGGCCCCTATGAGACAGTTATAGGGTACGAGACGGTAGCCTACCTGGATGAGCTTGCACTCACTTGGCTATCCCCGGGGCAACAAGAATATTTGGTATAACCGATTACAGCAGATGTGGTAAAGGCAGCCATTCAATCGCTGCCCAATGGCAAAGCGGCAGGGAGCGATGGGCTACCTAGTGAACTTTACAAGACATTTGCTGACTTGTTAGCATCGCACATGCACAAAATGTGTGCAGAAGCATACAACACTAAGAAACTCCCCCAAAATTACGAGAGGCCCTGATGATAACTGTGCTGATGCCTGGTAAAAATCGAGCAAAATGGGAGTACTACAGTCCGCTATCACTCCTAAACATAGACACAAAGATACTTGCCAAAATCATACCGACCAGGCTGCGACCTCTTCTGCCTGCGCTAGTGCTACCAGATCAATTGGGATTTGTCCCAGAGTGATCCACTACACATAATCTGAGAACAATATTTGCCATACTACACCAACTGGATCCTGAAGTTAAAGCATCAGCAGTGCTGCTAGATGCAGCTAAAGCGTTCGACTCAATCCAATGGAGCTTTATGTTTGATGTGCTGCATAATATGGGCATGCCACAAGCCTTCACACAGTAGATCTGTTTATAGTACACAAAACAGGTTGCTAGTATGTAGATTAACAACAATCACTCCTCACCAGTACATATATGCTGGGGAACGAGACAGGGGGCCCACTATCCCCCATGTTATTTGCATTCGCATTAGAACCTTTGGCATGCAGAGTGCAGCAGAAGCATGCGGATGCTGCGCTGACGTTCCGGCAGCAGCCACTGGCTAAATCATTATATGCAGACGACATGGTACTATATGTCCGAAACCCAGAAGAGCGGGTAGGCCCACTGATAAGGGAGTACATCAAGTACGAAAGGCTTTCTGGTCTTAGTATAAAATGGAAAAAATAATTTATATTTCCCCTAACAGGCTGCACAATGCCACATGGCCTGGAATTCCTGCTGGAATGGTGTATGGAGCCAGTGAAGTACTTAAGTGTGTGGATACACGAAGACCCCGAAATTGTACTAAAAGAAAATTACGGCAGAGCTCTATCTGCTATGGGGGACCAGGTAACTAGATGGTTAAAACTCCCCTCGACACTAGCAGACAGGGTGGCAGTTATTAAAATGGTAATACTCACAAGATTTCTGTACTTGTTCACTAATGTCCCCCTTAACCTGACTGAAGCATTTTTTGCCGGTCTCTGCCCTAATCTAATCAAACTGGTTTGGGCGGGCAAACAACCCCGCTGTAGCTGGGAGTTAATCACCAGGCCACACGCAGAGGGGGGATTTGAGGTCCCGGACCTCTAGCTATACTACCCTTGCGCGCAAGCACACATTGCCCACTACTGGTTCTTCCCGACATCTTTTGTCCTCTATATTGCGGTGAAAGCGGATGGGGTATACCCTATGCCACTTACAGCTCTCTTACCTAAAACACATCAACTAAGCCCCAGGGGTGAATTGAACACAGCCGGCAGCACGATTTTTGCCTGGCAGACGCTCGCGACACAGGCTGGGAAAACACCACTTTTTTCCCCCACATTTCCCTTGGCACACTACCCTGGCATATCCGTGGAACAGGAGCCTAAAGCATTAACTCTGCTGGCAGAGATGTTAATTGTTACTATGGGTGGTGCATACCCTGATGACACCTTCATTACACTGGAGGCGTCTCTACGATTGATAACAATAACCCTATGCGTACATTTATGTATCACAGACTGAAAGAGGCCCTAAAAACAGTGAATTCACAACACCCAGCTGCACCACAGATGATAAAACCGGTACAGATCATGCTCGACAGCCAATCCCGAGGGAAACTGATTACCCGACTATATAAGGCAATGCAAGTGGAGATTGCCCCACAACTTACACAAAAGTATGGAGAGATGGAACACAGCATTAGACACACCTATCACAAGGAAAGACTAGGAATATTGCTGCCCCCTAACCAGGCATCTGACAGCTAACTGTAACCTGCAAATCATTCATTTTAAAAATATTCAACAGCTCTCCTACACTCCGGTACAGCTACAGAAGTATGGATTGAGAGTCTGCTAGCCGTGGCGCAACAGACATTGGTTTCATGCATCTAGCATGGAACTGCACAAAGGTGCAGGATTTTTGGATACAAGTTACAAAAGCTTTATCAGACATGGTGTTGGAAGAAGTGTCATGTACACCGCGCATATGCCTGTTGGGCCTTGTTACAGAACTGCAACCACAGAGTCGGAAAATAGTTGCGATAACACTACTGTTGGCAAAGCAAAAGGTAGCCCAAAACTGGTGCAGTAGATGAGCACCACAATTCGATCATTGGTTAACTGACATAGCGTACTGCAAAGATCAGCTAACTCATTATGCTGGCTGAGGAACTCCCAATGGCGTCTAGGTCCAGGGACATATGGGCGCCCTTCACAACATATCTACCAATGAACCAACGAGTTAATCCACCAGATACGTCTCCGAATGACTGATGAACTCATGATATATGATTCTCCTTGGCACCCGTGGGGGACATGATGTATGCAAACTCCATCTGGAATGTATACAAAGACCCTGTAACTGAGATAAATATGTAATATGGATAATGTGATTGTACCTATGTTTGAGATGTATTAAGGAAAAACTGAATAAAAATACAAAAAACACAAAAAAAGCTGTTTGTTCTTATGGTTCTTTGATCTCTTTTATTACACGTGTGCCATAAAAATACTTTAAAGCTAAAGTGCAGCTGCCCTGGTCTGGCAAACCTAAACTTGTTGTTAGTATGGGCACACTGGCAAAAGACAGATCCATAGGGGTTTAGGTATTGCCAGGACAGGGCTTGATTCATCCACGCAGGATAGATGATGACATACAGCCTGTCACCTTATTATATGTTTTTAATCATGTGTTTTTGGATAGTGCCTCATTTCTGTTTCTAAGCTCAATAAATAATGTTTGTAGTAGGTATGCCATTAAGGGTGTAGTTGTAAAAGGTATAACTAGGAGAACAGAGGTAGCTCTTAAAACCTTCGTCACTGAACACAAGTATGTAATTTTTGTTAAAATAACTTTACCTCCTGGCTGGGCTCACTTCCTTTATTACCAATAATAAAGAATATTTAGAAAAATGGTGAAACCAAGTGTGACTCATTTTGCTGTATACGTATGGTGCAAATAATTTGGAATGCCCAACCTTTGGCCATGCAGGACAGGGACGAAAGTCCCTCTGGATACAACTAGAAGAAGGCTGCTGGTTAATGCAGTTTTATCATGGTTTCTAAGAGCAAATATAATAGGGAAATTCTGGAACGGTTCTGGGTGTTTTGGGAGGAGATGAGGTCCGGGGTTCAGTAACTGTTTGTAATAGAAAAAGAATCAAAAAGTTATTACCAGGACTGTCTTCCTCAACACAGTTGTATGACCTTGAGCAAACTATTTTAAATTCGTACCTGTACCTCCCATCATCATCAAAAGCAGAGACTCTGGGCGGAGAGACCGCCTGCCTGACTCAAAATGGCGGTGCCTGCCCCTCGAGCCTAATATAGACAAGGCCCAGAAGACGCTGAGGGCATTTGAGCACCCATACGGCAAAGTAGCTGCGTGAAGAGGCCGAGGTATGTGTGGCATTTCCGGAGCCCACCCGGATATCACGGATTGCTCACCGGCTGCAGCAAAATTGCGGCCTCCTCTGGGATGCGGGACCGGAGTTCAATGCCCCCCCCACCTCCCCAGAGGAGTGGAGAGCGCAAATCGCCTGAACAAACGACTGAGCCCCGATGTCAGTGGGCATAGTAGAAAAACTTGCGTGAGTAATTTGACCGCCTCAAGCCCATCCCACGTACCCTCCATGGCACTACGATATCCCCCTACCGCAGCAGGCTTGAAGAGTTACCTCTTTAGTGGCCACAACAAGGAGCCCGACTGCTAGAAGGGGACCTACTGGAAACGGGGGCACGCCAAAAACTGGACATCGACCAGAACTCGAACCTATCCTTCACCCGGCATACCCATCAAGACATAGAATATGTGAAATTACCCCTGACCATGGAGACCTAGCTATTTGGCTGATGCTCTGTGGAGCTACCTGTTAGCTAAAGAGGAGATGGGTTGTGGTATTCCCCCTTGGCCATCACCTACCCAACAGGACTTTGGGCTGACTTTCCTTCATCTCTCTGTCGTATCTCTCTCCTGCCCCTTTACCCTACCCCCTTACCCTTCTATGCTCCATTTATCTCGTCTTCTATGCTCTTTAAATGTTTTACTAGTAACTGATGTAACTTGTAACTGATGTAATTTTGTAACATTGTGGAACCTCATGTAAAGCGCTCTGATACCCCCGGGTCTAGATAGCGCTATATAAAGCTCATCAAATAAATAAAAATAAATAAATAAAACGCATGAGAAGTCATTGTGGCTACTTGTGTACACTGGGCACAGTAGATACCAAGCTACATGCCTTAGATGGTTGTTTAGGACTCGACTTAGAAGAGGACTGTTCACCACTGCGCTCTCCGGTGAGGCTGTGTAATTGCGAACTGCAGAGACAAATTAAAGAATTAGGTCCATCACTTTTTTGAATTCCTCAGTGTGATCCCCGAATTATGATGGGCATGGCTAGATGTGGCTTCCATTTGATTTATCTCTGAAGCAGCTGCTTGTCCCAAATAAGCCAAATTGATCTGGGGTTCTAGTGTCCAATTTCAGAAGCAGATGGAGCAGGGCCATGGCTGATTTGCTTATGGCTGTCTGCGGGGCAAAAATGATGGACTGTGATTGAGCCCAAAGTATTTACCAGTGGCTGAGATTAATGTAACCATTTAACCGTTCACTTATTTTTGTTTTCCTAGAACTGGAGTATGAGCATTAGGAAAGATATACTGGCCTCATGAGAAAGAGCTAGTGTGCAGTACCCATAAGTCTTTGCAAACTATACATGCCTTCTGTGCTGGTATTCCTATAGCTGCACAATAGTTTTCCTTAACCCAGGCTTAAGATTGAAGATAAGGCCCATCAAATTAAGTATGTAGAAGTAGCATGCCATCGAGAGTCCAGCTGACTCATCGTGTCCGTTAGGGATGGAACCTATAAGGAACAGCCAGAGAGAGAAACATATATGAAATGCAAACAGTGCTTAAACTACCAGTAGTAACTGAATGCGTTTCATGGTGCTTGTTCACGACAACATGGCAAGAAGCAATGAGTCTCCCTATAGCTGGGGGTGTGAAGATTGGCAAATCTGATTTAATTTACTGACTTGAATAGATACATTTACCTGTTTGAAATAGACAATGAGAATAAGGAGGTGGGACCAGACCTCCTTCTGTTATTTTAAGACTGGCCCACCATAACATGCCTAGGGGTGGGAAGGGGGAGGGGGAGGGGAGGGAATGTTGTTGTTTACAGTATTTAACGAGATACCTGGTGATTGAATTTACTGACCAAACCTAGGAAAGCTGATTGCTAAAATGTTATCATTAGTCCTGTTGTATGCTGTAATTGGGATGGCCTAACTAATAGATCTTGCAACAAGAGGGACATTAATCTAGAATAATAGGCTGAGCTCTGTAAACTTTATAGTTCAAAGAATCTGCATTGTAGGTTTGATTTGATTTGATTTATGAATTTATAGAGTGCATGTTAGACCCCGAGGCCCTTTGGGTGGTCCCTCCTATATTTTGATTTTTTCTCCCCTTTCTGCCTCCTACATTTTATTTTTCCCTTATTGTCCACCAGACATTTTTGTTGGTGCTGTCCTTAGAGCTCTGGGTGCCTCACGATTTTTACACTGTGAAGGGGCACAGGTGCTCTCTTAAAATGGAGATGGTAGTGTAGAGATCCCTTACAAAATGGTGGCTACCAACTGCTAAATTTTCACCTCATGGCTTTGGGCCATTGGGTAAGATGAGAGGTTCCAGAACTTTCTGGTACACTCTTGACTCTCTAGTGATAGGCTATATATAGTGGAATGTTGTGCGGCCATTTTGTGTAGAGAGCTGGAGAGAGGGATCTTGGTGTTAGAGGAAGTCAGCTGGAGGCCAGGCTGTGGTGTGAGGAGGTGGGCACACTGTGGTGGGTTTGATAGTCCCCTGGGGCTGCTCTCTCCGCTGTTTGACACCCCCCCTCATCTGTAGATCTGACCCGGCGGAACTTGTCCAACACGACAGAACCAGAAAACCAGAGGAGTGGGTCTAAACTCTGTAAGGACTACTGGTCGTGAACTAAGGTGAAACTGCCAGGTGAGGGCGGTTAGGTCAGCCTCCAGTAAAGGAACAAGGAGCCTCTCCCTGATTCGTTCCTTAGCGGTGGAAGCGGGAGGCTGACACAACCCCCAGTTGGCTGTGGGCATTGAAAACATTGCTTGGAGTTGCCTTTCCCACACCTGTCCCCTTACCGTGACTTTGCTGCCTTATTGTAGCCCTGCATCTGTGTGGTCTGCGGCGGCGGGTCTGAGTGGGCTCGGAGCTGAAGGAGCGCTGCGCTGAGGTGACGAGTCCGGCAGCGCCTGCTGAATTGAGCCGGGTGAGGGAGCGACAGAAGCGGAGTGTGACGGGCCCCTGGGAGGCTTAGTTTCAGTGGAGCGGGCCGTCACCAAGCGGGCGTCCGGAGGTCTTGTGGAAGAGGCAGGCCAAAGTGAGAGAGAGCAGAGCCCGGAAGAAAAGAGGCGGGAGCAGGCGTGACCAGGAGGGGAGGCGTGTGGTATGTGAACTACGCAGGAGCGGAGGTGCTCGATTGCCGGGTGTTCGGCTGCGAAGCTGTGGCTGCCTTCTGTGAACTGTGCCGCCCTGAACGGAATTCTCCCTGAGTGAAAGTCTTAGCCCCCATCCTCCGTTATCAACGGAAAATTGCTTGACGAAGGAAACGCTCGGGTTCAGAGCGTCTCGCCGGAGGTACAGAGTCGGCTTCTTTTTCCCCCCTTTTTTCCCGTACTGACCCATAATTTCCTCCGAGTGACAACCGTGACCCCCGTAACCACCTCACAACAGCTGTATCAACTCTCAAGAAGTAAGCGTGGTGGAGGGTGGGGGTGAAGGAGGTTTCTGACGTCTCTCCGGGAAGCCCTTCCTCACTCCTTGTGGGCTGATGGACTACGGAGAACTTGGGAAATTGCCTTATACTGTGTCAGGAGAGAAAGTGAACTATCTCAGAGCATAACTATTCCTGAAAGGGGGGGGAGGGAGAACCGAGTCATTGCTAGAGTGGTAACACCAATTTAATTGTGGAAATAAGAGGGAGGTGACCCGAAACGGGGAAGACTGTAATTAAAATGAAATGATGTCATGCATAACTGATTCAATTTGAGTCCTTACGCAAATGAAAGTCAACGGTTATCACCTATTGAATTTGGTTATGGTGTCATACTAATGGACAGTAACAATTCGCTTCACCAGATGTAGAGAATTAGGCCAAAATTGGAAGGAATGTAATATAACAATTCTTGAGTGGAATGTATACTAAAGCTGAGAGGTCTCAATAGTACTACAAGTGTGGTGCTAAATTGTTGAATCACAGAGTCAAGTACAGTATTGGAAAATAATGAGACATGTAAATGAATGCAACTAGAAACTAACCTTAAAAGAGAATATAAAAGCTTTTCTACTTTTGCAACTAAGACAAGGTGTGGTGTCATTTTTTGGTTGATGCGCGCCGAGTTACGGTGTGAGTGTGACGCAAGTACAACAGCAAGTCCACCTCCCTATCAGCCCCAACATCCTTTGAATAAATTTGCCTCGACATTGTTAGTGGGGGCAAACCGATTTTGCTCTCTACACAGCATTTACCATCCACCCAGAGACAACCCCACCGTTTCCCAACAAATCATGGATCTGATCTCAACCAATTCGAGACGGCAGCTCACCCAAATATACCTTGGCGACTTCAACCTCCACTGGAACGATCGCAATGACGCAGTCGTAAATAGTCTTAAAATTTTCCTTAATGCCCTTGACCTCACCCAAATATGCAACAGCCCGACCCACGAGGCTATATCCTAGACCTTATCTCCAAAGAGGACTCTATCCAACTAGAGTCTATCCAAACCTGTGACTGGTCAGATCATCATATTGTCACATTCTTCATCAATGTAAAAGTTAAATCTAACCCGGCTCAATCCTCCAAGCCCAAAGTCTGGAAAAGAGACCTGAAAAAACTCAACCCAAGCTCTCTGCCTCCTAACAGCTGCAATATCCTACTCCCACCGACCGGCGTTAAGGACGTTCAACCCCTGACTGACCACTACCTCAACACTATGACCTCAATAATTAATGAGGCTGCACCTATGCAGCTAAAAAGAGTCTCTACAAAAATCTCCAATCCATGGTACGGCGGAAGTCTCAATGAGGATAGACGAGACATGCGAATGGCAGAATGCACCTGGAGATCAGCTCCCTCTGCACTGCACCTAAAAACTCTGAAGAAAAAGAGAAACGCCTATTTCAGGAAAATAAAACGCTCAAAACTAGACTTCTTCAGCCTCCAGCTCGACCAAGCGAAAAACCGTCCGAGAAAACTGTTTGAGCTAATCAGAACACAATCCAAGGAACAACCCCAACCGCTCAGCACTGTGCGTGAAGCTCCCTCCTGTGAATACTTCTCCGCTTTCTTTATCCAAAAAACTGACAACATAAAGAGCAACCTCCTCATTGACGCTAGCCTCTACTCCAAACCCCACTGCATAGCACCCATTGAAACAAAAAACAATGCTACATGGTCAACCTTTCGCACCTACTCTGAAGAAGAAATCGGCAAATTGCTCAGCACCGTGAAACCATCCAATCACCTCACAGACCCCCTTCCTGCTAACGCTGTAAAAGACTTTACCCCTATGCTTCTCCCACTTTGGACTAAAATTATCAACAGCTCACTTCAACAAGGAACCATACCAGACTCCCTCAAAGTAGGACAAGTCACACCTTTACTAAAGAAACCTACAGCCGACCCCTCTGATCTGAACAATTACCGTCCCATCACTAATATCCCCACTCTCGCCAAACTGCTGGAAAAATGCGCACAACTACAACTGACTAAACACATTGAACAGTTTGATCTCCTCAACCCTCATCAATCAGGCTTCCGAGCGGGACACAGTACAGAAACTGCTATGACTCACATAATTGACGACGCACTTCAAATGCTAGACCAAAACGACACCTGCCTCCTCATCCTTCTTGATCTCTTTTCAGCATTCGACACCGTTAAACATGAGAATTTACTTGAACTACTAAACACAAGAATGGGTTTATCTGGAACTGTTCTCAAGTGGTTCACTTCCTTTCTACACAACATGTCGCAGAAATTCAAAATCAACAACATGATGTCTTCACCAATACCTGTAACGCTGGGCGTCCCCCCAAGGATCCTCCCTATCCCCAACTCTGTTCAACCTAGTTATGGAACCTCTCACCACTTTGCTACAGGCATCCAATTTACACTTTCACATGTACGCCGATGACACCTAACTTTTTTTTTTTGTTTTTTTTTGTTGGTGTAAGACATTTATTCTGTATTAAAGAGACAAATGATGTACACTGCGTCACGCCAACAACCCGGAGGCAGGCCGCTATCAGGTATACAATGCACAAGGGTCAGTAAAACAGTCCGAGGGCTATCGTCCAGCCGGAGCTGGCACTCCCAGTGATATATATAAAACAGTAGTAACGTGGTCGTGAGCAGTACAACACCTGCGCATAAGTGATCTTACTTTTCTCTCAGTGTCGCAGACATGCAGATGTATCAGGAAGCAACCAGGTCGCCTTGGAGCGAACAGCGGTCAATAACCCGCCGCGGCGGCCAGTAGAAAGGATACGTCCAACAGCACTGTTTTCTCCCAACATACCCCCCAACAGTCAGAAAAACTAAAACAGCAAACTGCGGTGCAAGTACATAGAATTGCTATGCAACATATCATCCGTCCTTAGGGCTGCGCGGACCTGTGCTGGAGTGTCATGAGTAAAGGCGAGTCGCGATAAGGGTGATGGTGTGGCGATTGCGACCTCCTCCACATGTAGGCGAGAGAATAAAAAAAAAAAAAAAAAAGGGGGGGGGAGGGAGGAAGGGGGGTGGGGGGGGAGAGGAGGAGGATAAGTGGGGCCATTCGCCGAGGTCTGGGGCCGCAGGAGGGTCTGCGGGGATAGGGTCAGCGGCATATGCAGGGCCAATGGGGTTGCATGGCTAGGGCGTGTGACAATACAGGGCAGGTCCGCACTACCTCAGGGCCGACAAGCAACAAGCATTCAATCACGTAATGAACACAGTCAGCCCATATCATCTGAAACACCTGAATCCGGTGATCTCCCCAGGGTGTCCGAGCCCTCACGTTCTCTAGCCCACTGTATAAACGGGTCCCAGATATCAATAGGTCTGGAAGCGGTGGGCATAGTCTCCCAGTAGTGTGTCAGTTGTGTATGGCCATATGTGACATCTCTAATCCACCCCGTGAATGAGGGGAGAGCCCTCCTACCCCAATGTAGCGCGATCTGTCGTTTGGCATAGAGAAGGAGTAGGGCATGTAGCTTCCTGTCGCAGGGTTCAGTGTCTTTAACATAACCTAGCAAACCCAGGAGAGGAGTTGGTGTATCATTCCTATGCGTAATTTGATTTATGGCTGTAAAAACCTCCGACCAGTATGAATCCAGTTTGGGGCAGCTCCACGCCACGTGGAGAAAGGACGCATCTTCCCCTCCGCATTTCCAGCAGGAGGCATCTGCGCGGATGCCCATTCGGTGTAACAATGTCGGCGTGCGGTAATAGCGGTGTAGGAACTTGAAATGTATGAGCCGCAGTCGATAGTTCGGAGACAGTGCCGTGAGTTGCTTACAGCAGTACTCCCAGATGTCATCCGTTAGCTGATCAGTCAGATCCGCGGCCCATGCCTGTTTGGCCATGGCCTCAGTTATCGGTGCCTGCTCCTGCATGCAGTTATATAGTCTCGATACCAGCTTTTTGGGGGAAGGCCGTGAAAGCAGATTCTGGAGGGCGTCTAGTGTGCATGGCTCCTCTGGGAAGTGGGGACCTATCTTTTTGCAGGATTCACGGAGGGAATGGTACAGTAGCGTGTCCGCGAAAGATTCTGGCAGGACATCCTCGTTCGTGTCCATCTCGACGAAGGTACCATCCGGATATAAATCAGCGAATGTGTGCAGCCGTTTCCCCCGGATCGTGAGGACGTCTCCCCTGGCGGTGAGACAAGGCAGCAACGGGTTACCCCGAAGGGGGATGGCCGGAGCATAAAGCAAAGAGAGACCCGCTCTCTTCTGCAGTTCACGCCAAGCCCAGCGGATCATCTCCCCGGTATCCACTTCTCGCGACGGGCAGGAGACCTTACCGTATAGAGCCACTCGCAGCGGCAAAGGGGCGACCACGGCCAGTTCAACCGCCACATGCGGTTGATAGGGAGTAGGGAAGGCCCAGAAGTGCAGAAATTGCGCTTGGGCGCAGAGGGAGTAAAGCCTCAGATCAGGAGCACCGAGACCTCCTTGTCGGAGCGGTAGTGTGAGTAGGTCCCAGGAGACTCTCGCTTGCCCACCAGCCCACACCAATTTCAGCAATAGTGAGCGAACACGAGCGTGAAAGTGTGCTGTCATTGGTAGCGGTACGTTCACGAACAAATATAAGAATTTGGGGAGAACCACCATTTTTGCTAAGGCTATCCTTGCGACTAGGGAAAGGGGCAGTTTGTTCCAGACCTCAATTTTCCCCTCCAGCCAGTCTACCGCCCTCCCGAAATTTAGTGTCCACAACTCCTGCACATCCCGACTGACCCAGACTCCCAAATACTTAACAGCGTCCGTCTCCCACCTCAAAGGGTAGTCCGGAGCCGGGCGATTAGTCTCGTCCGTGAAGGGGAAGGCAACCGATTTAGACCAGTTAATGGACACTCCTGCTAGGCCCTCAAATCTCACGAATTCCCGAAGTAGTGGATTCATGTTGTCCTTGGGATTGATGATGTATAGGGCGACATCATCCGCGTATAATGAGATTAGTAAGCTCCGAGAGCTAAATCCGATGCCCCTTGCAGTGTGGTGTTGTCTTATCCGAGCCGCAAGCGGCTCCATTGCAATGGCAAAGAGGAGGGGTGACAGAGGGCATCCCTGCCTTGTCCCCCTGGAGACTCGGAAGGGCTTAGACACGAGACCGTTGACACTCACCCTAGCTCTAGGTTCCGTGTACAGTAGTTTAATCAAGGTCATGAAGTTTTGGCTAAAGCCCATCCGTTCCAAAACTTTAAACAGATAAGGCCACTCTAAGGAGTCAAATGCCTTGGTGGCGTCAAGGAACACCACCGCCGCCTGTACAGATGGATGCAAGTAGTGGAGAACAGAAAAAATGGTTCTGAGGTTATGTGATGTTGCGCGGCCCGGGATAAACCCCGACTGGTCAGGGAGTGCAATCATAGGTAGCATAGGCTGCAATCGATCCGCAATTACCTTAGCGTAGATTTTAGCATCGACGTTTATCAGAGAAAGGGGCCTATAGGAATCTAGGTGTAGCTCGTCTTTATCAGGTTTAAGGAGTGTAATTATTAGGGCTTCCCGCATGGAGTCTGGTAGGGAATTCAATTCGAGGGCCTCAACAAACACTGTATGCAGTTTCGGCGCCAACTCATCCACATAGGTTTTATAGAAGGCTGTTGTCAGGCCATCTGGGCCAGGGGCTTTGTTGGCCGGCATGCTTTTTATCACCTGGGCTATGTCCTGGACCGTGACAGTGAGGTCCATGTATTGTCGGTGGTTATTGTTAAACCATACGAGAGCTATGGAATCCAAAAAGGCTTGCAAAGTGGGCGGTATCGTGGGCTGCCTGGAGGTGTAGAGGGAGGCATAGAAATCCGCGAAGGCGCCTAGTACTGCCTCTTGGCCCATCGCGAGGTTCCCGGCCTTGTCATATATGGTGTGGATGTAATTGGATTGTGTGCAAGGAGCTATCAACCTAGCTAGTGTCCTGCTCGGCCTGTCCCCCTCCCCATATTTGCGTGCTTCTGCCTGTTTTCCCAGGAACCGTACTTCCCTCTCCGCTTCCTCATTAAAAGCTAGCAGCTTGGTTTTCAGAGCCCCAGCTATCTCCAATGATGGGTCAGCACTAAAGGCAGCGTCTAGGTCTCTCAGTTCCCCCTCCAGCTTAGCTAACGTGTCCCTTATGGCACGCAGGACTCCCGCCTTCCGTGCTATGCACTGACCTCTGATCAGAGCCTTAAAGGCGTCCCATTCTATGGCCTCAGATGAGACTGATCCAGTATTTTCGGCAAAATAATGGACTATGTCTTCTCTAATTTCTTCTACAAATACTGGGTCCGTGAGCGCGTGTGGTGGGAGGCGCCATGTGAATGCCCTGTGAATAGCGTTTGGGGGTCGCAGCTCCAATCCGCATGGGGCGTGATCTGACAGCGACCTGGCCAGTATATCAACCTTTGTCACCCACGTTGCAACCTCCGGAGACACCAGCCAGAAGTCTAATCTGGACCAGGTAGCCTTGTGGCAAGTGTAGCAAGTACCCACTTTGGCATCTGGGTGCCTGGCTCTCCACACATCAGAAAGCATACCCTCCTTCATCACATCTAAGACTGCCTGTCGCGCTCTAATATGTGTCGGCCTGCTTACGCCTCTACGGTCCATTTCATCATGCAGTACAATATTGAAATCACCTCCCAACACAACTGACCCACAGTCCAGTAAAGCAATTTCCGCCCAAACCCCTCTGAAGAAATCTGGGTCGTCCACATTTGGACCATACACTGCAGCTAGTACAATAGGCCGCCCCTGCAAGGAACCGTGTAATAAGACATATCTCCCCTCCACATCAAGCACACGAGAATGTTCCCGCCAATCCAACCCCCTGCGTATGAGTACAGCAACACCCCTCGCATAATTTGAATAGATAGCAGAGTAAACATGAGCCCATCTGGAATTCTTCAACCTGGGCGAGGGGATCGAGTTAAGATGAGTTTCCTGTAGGAAGCAAATGTCTACATTATGCCTTGACAATATGCCATGCATTAAACGAGCTTTCTTGTAATCTCCTAGGCCTCTAATGATCCAAGACCAAAGTTTAATCCCTCCCATCGAGCAGGTGTAGAAGAGACTGTGCCATCTCCGATCGCCCCCACCCCCCATAGCAGGAAGGTCGCCCAAACATCATGACAATCAACACAATGCGCAAACAGGTAGTCCAAATTAGCCGTACATTGCACCAGATAATAACTAGAACTTGTAACGTCAAAAACCCCCCCCACCACCCACCACCCTCATCAACCCCCCAATCAGGTCGTGAAAGAACCCAAAAGAAAGCACGCAGGGCGTGCGAAACCCCCAACATCAGCGATAGTGGGAAGCACCCCATGAGGCGTGGTGCGCCCAGCGTACACCCCCGTATGCACGGGGTGGCTACTAACAAATGTTTGACCTCCTGGTGACCAGCGGAACTCCCATCCCAGGGTCCACGAAACACGTCAGTTAACCACAGCCACAAAGAGAGCATGGAGCCAGCAGCTTCAGTTTGACGCCCAAGGGCGCCTCAGCGACTTACCACCATTTACTCAGTTCAGACGCAATACCTGCGCGCCCAAGGGAAACCAGGCGTCCCCTCGAGACTCGAAGGGGGGCGAAGGTGCAGCTGTGCAGTTCCACAGTATTGGCCCCTTCAGTCATTGTCACTCAGGTTTTCCGCAACATCCTCCAGTCTTGGCGATTTTCTCCTGGCCCCAGCGCAAATATGTTTAGCGAACTTTAGCGCAGATTTAGCGTCCGTGAAGAAATGCGAGGTGTTTTCGTGTTGTACCTTCAGCTTCGCCGGGTATAGTAGAGAGTAGGGCACACCAGCCTGCAGCAGAACTTTCTTCGCCGGCAGAAATTCCTTACGGGCCGCTTGCACAAGAGGGGTGAAGTCCGGGTAGAAGGAGATGGTATTACCCTGGTGCGTGATCCTACCCTTCTCTCTCGCCAAGCGCAGGATGAGGTCCCTATCCTGGTAGTTGATCAATTTAGCAAGGATGGGTCGAGGTGTGGCTCCAGGCGGAGGTTTTTTCCCAAGCGATCTGTGCGCTCTCTCGACCGTGAAGACTGGGGACAAATGAGGATCAAATAGTTCATGTAGAAGGTCTGTCACAAACGTCTCCATCTTGCCAATGTTTGTTGTCTCTGGAATACCCGTAATTCGGATATTGGACCTCCTGGAGCGCGCTTCCAAATCGTCTGTCTTGGCGCGTAAATTATCTATTTCCCGCTCCAGGGACGTGATATGTTGTTTGGCCTGAGTCTGGAACTCGCAGCATTCAGTCTGTCTGTTTTCTAGGCAGTCCAGTCTGGTCTCGTGGGCGTCCACTTTAGTTTTCACAGACTCCAGCTGCAAAGCCATGTTGTCGAGTTTAGCGTCAATGCTCTTCAAGCTGGACCTCACCTCCATAATAAGTGCCCCGAAGTCTATGTCCGGCGGTGGTCCCTGCGACGACGACGCGCCGCCCTCCAACTCCGACGTTTGTGTCTTTTGGGGCCTCTTGTTGTCAAAGCTAATTTTGGGTTGCTTTGCCTCGTTTTTGCCCATCTTCGAGGCTCGGAGGTGTCCACTAGCGTCGCGAGGGAGCAGCGCCTTTCCGCGTCTTTCTTAGTAATGTGCGTGTGATGGAACCCTTGGCGTCAAGGTGCCCCCGCCCGGCCCAAATGATATCAAGTCTCCGGCCAAGTGTAGAGCTCAAATGGCGAGACTGCCCAGGTTTGCTGTGTAGCTGCAGCGTGAAAGGCAAGACAGCACCAAGGCACAAAATGGCGGGCACCGGAGTTCAAGTAGTGAGGCAGTGCGGTAGTGTGCCGACTAATTACACTGCAGGGCCAGTAGTGCAATGGAGACCCGGGGACCCGGGCAGCAGGGAGCAGCAGCGTTCAACCGGCACACAGTCCACAACAACGGTCGGCAGCCGATATGTCAGGAGTAATGGCTTTGCGGGCGGGTTCAGGCCGGACTTCGCCCCTCCTCAGCTCCGCATTGCTTCTGCCCTATCCCTCATGTGCCGCTCACCAATGGTGTCTCTGTCTCCCAGCGAAGTCCCCGGTTCCCGGATCGCTTACCACAGCTCCGGGTGTAGACTCACGTTTAGCGCGGCGCCCCTTCTGGAGTCCCGGTCGGAGCAGGGGCAGTCTTCTTTCACCGCGGTGCCCAGGATCACAGCAGTCAGTCCCCAACAACCACACGATCGGGACTCACCAGTGCCTCGGACGGTCACAGCTTCCTCCCCGACACAGTTATCTGCTACAGCACGGCGGGTCCTCGGGTCTCTGGAGGCCCACTCAGCCGCGGTCTGCAGTCCTCAGCGACGCCCAGAGGCCGGCACTTCCGGCCGGGAGCAGAGCGGGCGCGCAGGTCGGCCAGTGATTGGAACGCCTCCGCTCCTCAGGATCTGTGACGATGCGTCTCAGACTCGAGCCGAGTGATCCCCCAAGTTACAGGCTTCGATCTCGTGGATGTTCAGGGTTCTCACTCACCAGGAGAAGGATTAATTAAGGATTTGTCAGAGTAGCCGGCGGAGCCCACTCAGAAAGCGGCCATCTCGCTGCTCAGCTAGCCACGCCCCCCGATGACACCTAACTTTATCTCAAAATACAATCCCCCAAAGACATTTTGCTCCTGAACTCAACGATCAGAAGCACCCAATCCTGGCTGGCCGATAATCATCTCAAACTCAATGCTCTGAAAACAGAGTTCCTTCTGATCTCACCTCCAGCGAAGATCTCTACCACTCAAATTTGGCTTAAACACCTAACCGCACTCAATGTCCAGCCCACCATAGTGGACTCAGCAAAATCTTTAGGCATAACCCTCGACACCAATCTCCACATGCAGCAACATATCAGCAAGGCAACTAACGGAGCGAACTTCCAAATCAATACCCTGAGGAAACTTAAACCCTTCCTCCCAGCCAAAGACTTCCAAACCGCAGTACAAGCACTAGTCATCCCTCGGATAGAATATGGCAGCGTCGCCCTCTGCGGACTCCCCCTAACTACTACCGCACCCCTAAGAGCTTCTCTAAACGCTGCAGCGAGACTCATCACTGGGTCAAAAAAGCACACACATATTTCCCCTGACTTGAAATCCCTGAACTGGCTGCCTTTTGAAGCCAGAATACATCTGAAAATCGCCTGCATGACTCACAAAGCGGTACACCTGAACTCTCCTGGCTACCTCACTCAGAAGCTGACAATCTCTGGCGGCGATAGAAACACCAGAGGCACAAACAATCTTCTGCTGAATCCTCGTAGATTCTGGAAGGAAAAAACCTATAAACTCCTTCTCAGGAATGGCACCCAGGATCTGGAACTCACTCCCTCCTGAAACCAGGCTCATCTCCTCCACTACACTCTTTAAGAAAGAAGTAAAAGCTATCCTCATGGCACAATACACCTGAACTATTATTTCGGACTCTTTAAAGAATTTGCACCGATCTATACTACTTATTTGACCCCGTTGCTTATTTGTATTACTTGTATTATTGATGTACATGATTGTACTGTTTGCTCTTCGGACTTACCTGTTTGACTATGCTCCCTCATGTGCCCCTTCTGTGTAAAGCGCTCTGATATCTGCAAAGATCTTGTCTGCGCTATATAAAACTTTCAAAATAAAATAAAATAAAATAAACAGGCAGCTTTGGAGTTAGGCCTTACCACTTGAGCCAGGCTACCCCATGTGGACTGGTAACCCCAGGTCTAACATAATTGGTGTTCAGTGGTGGGATTAGAGCTTGTGCTTGCGTCCACTTAGTAGTAGTTTAGTGTACACCACATACCCACACCTGGAGTTTTCTCCTGGCGGACTCCCTAATTAACAGTTTTGTTTTTCCAAATTCTTTCCTGGTGGTGGGTGGAGGTAGCCCTTACTTAACGCCCTTCCTTGAATTCTTCCAGGTGGTTGTCTGAGTCCCTGTTGGCAAAATGGAATTTGATTTGGAGGGGTTGGAGACCTACACTGCAGCCCAACTCAGGGAATTTTGTCAAAGTAAGGGGGTGTTTTTCAAGCGTGGTGCTAAAAAGGGGGAACTCCAAACCAGCTTGAGAGCATGGGTGGCAGCTCACCCGGATGGGAAGGAGGAGGAAGAGGGGGATCGAGACACTGTCATCGGAGTGGATGAACTGTACTAAACCGAGAGGGGGAACATACTGCAAGGTCCTAGAACACTTTCGAGGGAGGGCAGCAGTGTCTCTGTGAGGAGCTTGACCAAAGCAGAATTAGCCGACCGGAGGGAGGAAAGGCAGTTGAAGTGGGAGTTAGCGAGGTTGGAGAAAGATAGGGAGGAACAAAGGCTGGCTCATGAATTGAGTTTAAAGGAGTTAGACCTAAAGGCCCTACAAATAGGGACTCCTAGTACTCCTGTTGGTGGCAGCATACCCAAAGAAAACATCAGGGAACCCAGACCCTATTTGCCAAAAGACGTATTTGACAGTTACAGTGTAGGGGACGATATTGCGAAATGGTTGGCAGCCTATGAGGTCTCGCTAAGAGCCCATGGGATATCAGAAAGTCACTGGGGGGGGTGGCCTGTACAAATATATGCCTCCAGTAGGGAGGGATGCTCTACTAGCCCTAGAGCAGGAGGAGCAAACTCACTACCCCACCATGAAAGTGGCACTGATAAGGAAGTTTGGGCTGACTCCTGAGAAGTACAGACAGTAATTCAGGAACAGCCACAAACTGGCTACACAGAACTGGGTGGATTTCCTAGACTATGCCAAGAAGGCCCTAGAGGGTTGGGTGCAAGGCAGTGAGGTGAGGGACTACGAGGGGTTGTATGATCTAATCTTAAAAGAGCTCCTACTCGAGAAATGTTTCCCAGAGCTGCGGCAACACCAGGTGGACAGCAAGCTGACCAGTCCCAGGAAGCTTGCTGAGGAGGCGGACATCTGGGCTAGTACCAGGGTGTCCTCAAAGGGGACTGAAGGGGATTTCCAAAAGACTGGACAGGGCGCTCCCCAGAAGAAAGAGGGGGAGACAAGAAGAGGGAGTTCTCAAAAGGCCCCCAAAACAGTTTCTAAGGAAAGGGATCAGGATTCATTCCTAGGGCCAACCCGCCGAAAAACCCTCATCCTGACCATAGTCAGCAGCCAAGGGTTGTCCGCTGTTATGAATGTGGTGGGGTTGGGCACTATAAAGAAGACGTCAAGTGCCTAAAGAGACCACCCCCTCCCACTGGAGGAAAAGCCCCAGGAGTAGCCATTGTAGTGCTCGAGGAGGAGTTGCCCTTAGATAAGGGAGGGGAGTGGGCGGGAGTCACCCTAGTGTCCCTGGGAGATCGGGAGATGGTTCCTAAGATCCAGGTGCCCTCAAATACTACCAAGTATGGGCAGTGGGTCACCATCAATGGCCAAAGAGGGGAAGCTCTGAGGGACACAGGTGCCAGTATGACTATGGTAAGGAGTCATCTGGTGTCTCCAGAGCAAGTGATTCCACACGTGCTTCACCCCGCCGCGATGTCTGACGGCAGAATATGTCACTACCCGGTGGCCGAGGTTCCATTTGAGTGGGAAGGGGTTGCAGGTCCTCTTCGAGTTGCCGTAAGCCCTGCTGTGCCAGTCAATTGTCTGTTGGGGAATGATATGGAGCACAATGCTTGGAAGGAGGTGGCATACCGGACTCATTCTGAGATGCTGGGTACACCTGACTGGACCGTGCCAGCACAAGGTCCGCGACTACCCAGAGGGGGAGTTCGCCAGAGCTGGAGCCTGGAACAAAGGCACAGCCAGCTGCCAAAAAGGGAAAGATCCGGGGACAGGAGAAGCCTGCCTCTGCATCCACGCCCCGTGAGATGGATAGGCCACCTGTGGTGGTGGACCTGGAGTCCACGGAGGGGGATGTTGTCTCCCTGGAGAACCTACCTATCCCTGCCGAGTGGCATGTGGAGGGGGGCCTACCATGGAAGAGTGTTGTAGGGGCCAGAAGGAGTGCCCTACCCTTGAGGGTCTGAGGCGACAGGCCGAAACCCAGGCAGCAGGCAATATTGCAGGGAACTACAACATTTACTGGGAGGATGGACTCCTCTACAGTGAACCCAAGGCTCCAGTGCATGGTTCATCACAGGCCTTGGTTGTCCCCCAATGTTACCGAGCCTTTCTTTTAGAATTGGCTCACGAAATACCCTTGGCAGGACACTTGGGTCAAGACTAGACCTTTGCCCGGCTTGTCCCCCATTTTTACTGGCCTCAAATGAGGGTGGCGTCCGACACTTACTGTAGGACGTGTGTGTCTTGCCCAGCCAGTGGGAAAACAGGGGTTAAGCTGAAAGCTCCCCTGGAACCACTACCTGTTGTTAGCACCCCCTTTGAAAGGGTGGGCATCGACATTGTTGGGCCATTGGATCCACCCAGTTCAGCTGGTCACAGGTTTATCCTGGTTCTGGTGGATCATGCCACTCGGTACCCAGAGGCAATTCCTTTGAGAACCGTTACAGCACCTGCAGTGCCTAGGGCCCTGATGGGGATTTTTACCCGAGTGGGTTTCCCCAAGGAAGTTGTGTCCGAGAGGGGGGCCAACTTTATGTCAGCCTACATGCGGGCTATGTGGAAGGAGTGTGGGGTTACCTACCAGTTCTCCACCCCTTACCACCCCCAGACCAATGGTCTGGTGGAAAGGTTCAATAAAACCTTGAAAGGCATGATCAGAAGTCTGCCTGAGAGCCTGCGGAGGAAATGAGACATCCTCCTACCCTGTCTGTTGTTCTCATACAGGGAAGTGCCAAAGAAAGGAGTGGGCTTCAGCCCCTTCAAACTTCTGTACGGGCACCCTGTTCGTGGACCTCTCAGCCTGGTGAAAGACGGATGGGAAAAGACTCCCAGGAAGCTTCCCTAGGATGTGGTGAGCTACATGCGGGCCTTCCGGAGCCAAATGGCTAAGTTGTGGAAGCAAGCTTCTGACAACTTGGAAGCCAGCCAGGCAGTGATGAAAGAGTGGTATGACCACAATGCTCACCCTGTGGAGTTGGAGCCTGGCCAGAAAGTGTGGGTGATGGAACCTGGAGAGCTGAGTGCCCTCCAGGATCGCCGGACGGGCCCCTTTGAGGTGATTGAGAAGAAGGGCAAGGCCACTTACTTAGTGGATCTTAAGACCCCCAGGCAGCCCCATCGGGTGCTCCATGCCAACCGCCTCAAACCCCACCATGAGAGACCCGAGGTCATCTTGATGATGATGAAGAGGAAAGTGAGCCTCTCCCTGATCTATTTTCGTCTCAGGAAAAGGATGGGTCTGTGGAGGGAGTGATTCTCTCACCATCCCTAACTCCTGAACAGCGGAGGGACTGCCGCCAAGTCATGGAGCAGTATTCCTCTCTGTTCTCCCTTATCCCGGGTAGGACCTACCTGTGTACCCATGATGTGGACACAGGAGACAGCCCACCTGTGAAGTCTAAGACCTACCGGCTGTCAGATAAGGTGAAGGCCAGCATTCACAGTGAAGTCACTAAGATGCTGGAGCTAGGAGTAATTGAACCTTCAAGTAGCCCCTGGTCCAGTCGGGTGGTTCTGGTACCAAAAGCTGCCCCACCGGGCACCACTCCAGAACTCAGGTTCTGTGTGCATTACCGGGGACTGAATTCAGTGACAAAAACTTATGCTCATCCAATCCCTAGGGCGGATGAGCTCATTGACCGGCTGGGAGCTGCCCAATATCGGAGTACTTTTGACCTCACATCAGGGTACTGGCAGATTTCCCTCACAGATGGAGCAAGGGAAAGGTCAGCCTTCTCCACGCCTGAGGGCCACTACCAGTTCTGTGTGATGCCCTTTGGGCTCAAGAACGCTCCTGCCACTTTTCAGCGGCTGGTGAACAAGGTCCTCTCTAGAATGGTGGCCTTCTCTGCTGCTTATCTAGACGATATTGCCGTCTTCAGCAGCAGCTGGGAGGACCACTTGTATCACCTACAGACTGTTCTCTAAGCCCTGAAACAGGCTGGCTTGACAATCAAGGCCAGCAAATGCCAGATCGGGCAGGGGTCGGTGGTGTACATAGGCCACTTGGTGGGCAGGGGAATTGTGCAGCCCCTCCAGGCTAAGATTAAGGCTATCCTGCCCTGGGAGCCCCCCAAGACCCAAACTGAGGTCCGAGCTTTCCTGGGCCTCACAGAATACTACCGTCGCTTTGTGAAGGGGTATGGCACAATTGTGGCACCTCTAACTGAACTCACATCCAAGAAGCAACCTTGACGGGTAGTCTGGACTGCGGCGTGTCAATGCGCTTTTGACACCCTAAAAAAAGCAATGTGTGATGCTCCTGTCTTAAGAGCTCCGGATTTCTCTAAGGAATTCATTGTCCAAACGGATGCATCAGAGCATGGCATTGGGGCAGTGTTATCGCAACTCAATGAAGAGGGTCTGGACCAACCTGTTGTCTTCTTGTCCAGGAGACTGCTTCCCCGGGAACAGAGGTGAAGTGCGATTGAGCGGGAAGCCTTTGCTGTGGTATGGGCTCTGAAGAAGCTGCGGCCATACCTGTTTGACTCGTACTTCCTTGTACAGACGGACCACCGCCCCCTTCATTGGCTGATGCAAATCAAGGGAGAGAATCCCAAGTTGTTGAGATGGTCCATCTCCCTACAGGAAATGGACTTCTGGGTGGAACATCGGCCTGGAGTGGACCACGCCAATGCAGACGGTCTCTCTAGGTATTTACGCCTTATTGATGAGAACTCCCAAGGGGTTGTGTAGCTCTCCCGACTTTCCGCTCGGGGGGACACGTGTTAGACCTGTCGGCCCTTTGGGTGGTCCCTCCTATCTTTTGTTTTTTTTCTCCCCTTTCTGCCTCCTACATTTTATTTTCCCCTTTTTGTCCACCAGACATTTTTGTTGGTGCTGTCCTTAGAGCTCTGGGTGCCTCACGATTTTTACACTGTGAAGGGGCACAGGTGCTCTCTTAAAATGGAGATGGTAGTGTAGAGATCCCTTACAAAATGGTGGCTACCAACTGACAAATTTTCACCTCATGGCTTTGGCCCATTGGGTAAGATGAGAGGTTCCAGAACTTTCTGGTCCACTTTAGACCCTCTGGTGATAGGCAATATATAGTGGAATGTTGTGGGGCCATTTTGTGTAGAGAGCTGGAGAGAGGGATCTTGGTGTTAGAGGAAGTCAGCTGGAGTCCAGGCTGTGGTGTGAGGAGGTGGGCGCACTGTGGGGGGTTTGACAGTCCCCTGGGGCTGCTCTCTCCGCTGTTTGACACCCCCCCTCATCTGTAGATCTGACCTGGCGGAACTTGACCAACACGACAGAACCAGAAAACCAGAGGAGTGGGTCCAAACTATGTAAGGACTACTGGTCGTGAACTAAGGTGAAACTGCCAGGTGAGGGCGGCTAGGTCAGCCTCCATTAAAGGAACAAGGAGCCTCTCCCTGATTCGTTCCTTAGCGGTGGAAGCGGGAGGCTGACACAACCCCCAGTTGGCTGTGGGCATTGAAAACATTGCTTGGAGTTACCCTTCCCACACCTGTCCCCTTACCGTGACTTTGCTGCCTTATTGTAGCCCTGCATCTGTGTGGTCTGTGGCGGCGGGTCTGAGAGGGCTCGGAGCTGAAGGAGCGCTGCGCTGAGGTGACGAGTCCGGCAGCGCCTCCTGAATTGAGCCGGTAGATGGAGCGACAGAAGCGGAGTGTGACGGGCCCCTGGGAGGCTTAGTTTCAGTGGAGCGGGCCGTCACCAAGCGGGTGTCCGGAGGTCTTGTGGAAGAGTCAGGCCAAAGTGAGAGAGAGCAGAGCCCGGAAGGAAAGAGGCGGGAGAAGGCGTGACCAGGAGGGGAGGCGTGTGGTATGTGAACTATGCAGGAGCGGAGGTGCTCGATTGCCGGGTGTTCGGCTGCGTAGCTGTGGCTGCCTTCTGTGAACTGTGCCGCCCTGAACGGAATTCTCCCTGAGTGAAAGTCTTAGCCCCCGTCCTCCGTTATCAATGGAAAATTGCTTGAGGAAGGAAACGCTCAGGTTCTGGAGGTACAGAGCTTGCTTCTTTTTCCCCCCTTGCTCTTCCCGTACTGACCCATAATTTCCCCCGAGTGACAACCGTGACCCCCGTAACCACCTCACAACAGCAGGATCAACTCTCAAGAAGTAGGCGTGGTGGTGGGTGGGGGTGAAGGAGGTTACTGACGTCTCTCCGGGAAGCCCTTCCTCACTCCTTGTGGGCTGATGGACTACGGAGAACTTGGGAAATTGCCTTATAGTGTGTCAGGAGAGAAAGTGAACTATCTCAGAGTATAACTATTCCTGAAAGGGGGGGGGGAGGGAGAACCGAGTCATTACTAGAGTGGTAACACCAGTTTAATTGTGGAAATAAGAGGGAGGTGAACCGAAAAGGGGAAGACTGTAATTAAATTAAATGATGTCATGCATAACTGTTCAATTTGAGTCCTTACGCAAATGAATGTCAACGGTTATCACCTATTGAATTTGGCTATGGTGTCATACTAATGGACAGTAACAATTCGCTTCACCAGATGTAGAGAATTAGGCCAAAATTGGAAGGAATGTAATTTAACAATTCTTGTGTGGAATGTATACTAAAGCTGAGAGGTCTCAATAGTACTACAAGTGTGGTGCTAAATTGTTGAATCACAGAGTCGAGTACAGTATTGGAAAATAATGAGACATATAAATGAATGCAACTAGAAACTAACCTTAAAAGAGTATATAAAAGCTTTTCTACTTTTGCAACTAAGGTGTGGTGTCATTTTTGGGTGGATACGTGCTGAGTTACAGTGTGAGTGTGATGACTCAAGTACAACAGGCAGCTTTGGAGTTAGGCCTTACCACTTGAGCCAGGCTACCCCATGTGGACTGGTAACCCCAGGTTTAACAGTGCGCGATTGCCCATGGGCGTCTTGGCGCTGGTAGATTCAGAGAGACCCAGGATCTGACAAGAACTAAGATCTAACCGGCAGTAAATAGCCACGTTTTTACCTCTTTCCTGAAGGAGAGTAGTGATGGGCTATTTTTGATGGAGATTGGGAGGAGGTTCCAGGCCTTAGCTGCATACCTCAGAAAGCTTCTCCCCCCCACCTGACCATATTGTGTTTTGGGGCCTGAATCAGTTTGGCTTGGCTATATCGTAGATTCCTGGAAGGCTCGTATAGTTTTAGATGAGTTTTTAGAAACTGGGAGCCACATCCATGAAGAGCTTTATAGGCCAAACACACAGACTTAAACTTTATTCTTTTGTCAATTGGAAGCCAATGGAGGGAACTTAGTCTGTGTGTAATTGGCTCAGACTTGGGGATATCCAGCACCAGCCTCACTGCTGCGTTTTGCAGGCGCTGCAGTTTTGCTAGGTGCTGGGCCTATACTCCAGCATACAGGGCGTTCCCATAATCTAGCCTTGATAAGGCCAGAGTTGTTACCACCGTATTCCGGGAATCAAGGAGGATAAATGGCAGGAGCTTCCTTATAATTTTCAGAATGTACCACACTGAGGATGCCAATTTGTTTGACTGGGCGTCAAATGAAAGTTTGTTGTCCAGTGTCATACCTAGATTTTTCACCTTGTTGACTGGGGATGGGCAGTCAACCAGACTATCTGGCCACCACTCCGGGTACCAGATATCTGGATCTGACCCTATCAGAATTACTTTGCTTTTGTCTCCATTTAAATTTAGGCAGTTACTCTGCATCCATTGATTGACTTGCGTCATGCAGTTTTTAAATTTATCTGCCGTCTCTTTAGCATTCTTAGCAATAGATACCACTATTTGGGTTTCGTCGGCATACGAAACCGGAAGGAAACCACAGTTCCTTATAATTGCAGCTTAAGGTGCTACATACAAATTGAAAAGGATGGGGCTTAGAGAAGACCCCTGGGGAACACCACACAGGGAGTTAAATGGTTTGGATTTTGCCTCCTCCAACTCAACTGTGAATGTTCTATTAGAAAAATAGGATGCCAGTAGTGTTCGTGCTGAAGTATGAACTCTGGCTTCGGCCAGTTGGGTCAGGAGTGTCCCATGATTTACTGTATCGAAGGCCGCAGAGAGGTCCAGAAGAACGAAGGCAGCCTTTCCTCCGGCATCCAGTACACTCCTGAGTTCTTCTATTGCCGTGAGCAGAGCTGTTTCCGTACCATGTCCCTCTCGGAAAACAAACTGCGAGTGGTCTAAGGCATTTCCATCTGAGAGAAATTGGGCTAGCTGTTTATTCAATAGTTTCTCTAGAACTTTAACAGCGAAAGGAATTCTCGTAATAGATCTGTAGTTCCTGGGTTCTTGTGGGTCTAGATTTGTTTTTTTAGTAGTGGCAACACTGAGGTGGTTTTCCATGCATCTGGGAAGTGGCCTAATTTTACTATTTGTAGAAATAGCTAGTATTTGTAGAAATACTATGTGTAGGTGCTATATGGATGTATGTATAAACCAATAAAAATATGTTGAAAAAAAGAATGAGGCTTGCTCATTACTTTTTTTTCTTTACAAAAGCCTTATCTATGTGTTTTAACAGTTTACTGATTAGTGGCATGGGCGTGGATTTTTTGGAGGTAATGTGGGGGATTAATGAAGGAGGTTAAGTGGTACCACAGTTTAAGGTTTCTGTATGTTGATATTTCATGGAAGACATTAATGATGAAACCATGCACCTCAATTTTAAAAACGGTATTGTCAAATTGTAAAATTAATATTTAAAGATTTGTAACACAAGTTTAGGTTTGAATACTACAAGTGCTAAAAAAGGAAGCCATATGCACATAACTAGGCACCGGGGGTGCAATGTACTAACAATCACAGGGTTTGCAAATGTGAAATGGCTCGGTTGTAGGTACTAAACACATTTTGCAAAGGATCACCAAATTGCAATATGGGTTTAGAAATGGATCCTGAACCTCCATTTGGAAGGGTCCTGTTTCGGACATTCCTTACAAACTATGATTTGTTTTGCAATACATCATTGAAAAGTTAAAAATTCCAAAAAGGAGGGTTGAGACCCGTTGTTGTCAATGTTGAAAAACGTTTCCCTGGGAAAGATATTGGAGGCAGAGACAGCACGTGTGGAGGTTGTAATAGGCACAGGAAGCTGGGGTATGCATTTGGTATGTTAACACAGGGAAATGGGTTGTGGCTGTGTGCATTCCCAGGTTCTACTACGTAGCAGGACTCATATTTTCACAACTGTCTCTCTTTCAGTTTGTGTTTCTTAAACATTGTCTGTAAGGGAAGATAAATCTTATCTCAGCTGATGCAGAGGCAGTGTGGATGTCAACTCAGAGCAGACCTCCATAGAGTCAGAGGCGAAGCTGGAGCTCAGGGTGTGGGGCAAATTCGAGCTCCTGATCAGTGCTCCGGGCTGAGTCTGTCAGTGTCGAGGAGGGTCCAGTGGAGTCTTCTCCCCGCTCTACATCATCTGTTATCTGTAACTGAAAGTAGCGGACAGTAAAGATCGTGCTTCTTTGCTGCTCCAGCCCGGTGAGGAGTGAACACCACAGAAGCGGCTGGAAAGCTTGCACTGCGGCCATAGCCCTGGTAGCACCTCACCGTTGCGTGGCCCTCATCCACCTCCCAAGGATGGGTTACTCATCAGCAGCAGCGGAAGCTACTGGTGAGTTCGGTCTAGTAGAGGTTGAAGTGGAGGGCTTGGTGGGGTGCTATGGGAGGTTTCTACTGCTTTTGGGGTGAGGCCGGCTGGCGTTGCCAGTGCGGCTTGCTGTCCATGCAAAGGTTGGTTACTGTTACAGAAACAAAATATAAAGCTATGAGGAACAAATCCTGTCATTGTTGGTGTTCTGAAGAGTCCCCTACGGCTATATTTGAGATTCAATCTGATAAATGCGAGGATAGTCCCTTGAGAGGAAAGTCTCCTATAATATATCCTAACAAAAATATTGGAGAAATTCATCAACAGGTTCCTCCAGCCCAAGTTTCATACAGAAATATGGAATTGCCACCCCACAATCCACCAACACAGCCACTATGCACTCTCAAGTCCCACCGTCAGGTTTGTATCTCAAGCAATTACGAACTTCACTCAGCCTATATTAGTGTGGCGTTTCAATCGAGGGTGGAGTCTAGGCAGCCTATTCACCTGGATGCTACTCTTGAGAGGCCAGTAAAACCAGTTTTGCCGCTATTTAGCAGCACACCTAACTCAAAAATGCAAAGATTTTTCATGGTTCTTTTGCTCCAGATCTAAATGTTGATACTCTATTAAATCTTCCTGGCGTCCACGTTAAATTAGAAAATCTTTCTTAATATTAGCACTTTAGAAAGATTGGTGGGTAATTCTGATCATGTCATTCTCGTCAATTCTTTGCCTGAAGATAAAGATTGGCATGATGATGCTGGATGGAGCTGATCGTGTATCCCAAAGCCAAACGTCCTCTGAGGAGGGAAAGACTGCTCAAGAGGTTAATGGGAGTAACAGTACTGGATGTTTAGAACCTACCCTGGCAGATGTGATCTTGAAATATATGAAAGGGAATTCCAAGGGAGTTACTCCCAATGATTAGGGAACTCAAACTGACTTTGTGGACTGCATGAGAAAAGAGAGGAAAAAGTGCAAGAACAAGAGTGATGTAATTAGAACTTTTTAGTTAAGAAATGTATCAAACAATCTGCTCATGAAAAAGTGACTCAAGTTTGTTCTCTCATGTAATTTTATAATTCTACTAGATGACCAAGCTTTGCCAATTAACAGATAATTTTTGTTGAAATGTTTCTTGGCAATAGAAACGCTAAGTATGGTGAAGAGCAGCAATATAGCACCTGTGACCATCAAAGTATGATGTCACCCTGCATTTTAGAGTATCTTTCCAACCTCTGATAGATGCCAACCTCGTCCTCACAAATTGCAATTACTTCCTGTGCAGAAGCATTGATGTTATCCCTTTCTATACACCTGAGGGAGGGAATCGGAGTCCCAAAGGAGAATATACTCGTCAAACTGAGCTGACCATGGACATCTGTATGTTCCAAGAAAAGTTATTAAACAGCGTGCAGTCAATCATAGTCACTTTTTGCATATCTGATAGATTTGTGTCAGTGATACCACAAGATACATGGTCTTCGCCCCCTTAGAGGCTGAAACTCTAAATTACAATCTCCCATCTGTTCAACGAATTCATTGTCAGTTTTATCACAGGGCTGAAGCTGATCTCCTGCAATATAGTTGGTAATACAAAGGGAAATAAAAAAGCGGACCATCTTGTGAGTACGCGGTCGATACCTGCATCCAGGAGACAAGCAATCTCCACAACAGTTATCTTAATATCTATTTTTCCTACATCTGCCCTGTGAAAGGCTCCAAAAGAGGGAATGCAGGTGGGGGGATTTCTATATCATTGAACACTAACCTAGTTTGGTCGTATTATTTTACTTATGCCTCGAATCTGGATTAATGCATTGATAAATTACTAGTAATACATTTGTATATCCCTCCTGGTTCAAAGCTAGCGTACTGGCAAAATCATGTTTTGTTGTGGCACAGTTTATTGATAGGGAGGACTGTCAATTAGTAATCATGGTAGGCTGCTTGAATGCTCAGGTGTCAAATGATGTGTTGGAAGTGTTTTCCGATCCAGAAATAGAGGAACTATTGAATAGCCAAGGTCCCTTTTTTCCCCTCTAAACATAAAACAGATACTCGAGGGCAATGACTGTTTGAATCATGGAGAGAAAATAATTGCACAATTGGTAAAAATAGAATTAATAATGATATTCCTGCCCATTATATGCAATTCAGGTTCCTCTGTCATCGATTATGTCATTTCCTCCTCTAGTGCATTCGGTCTTTTGTTGGATCTAAGGTTTATAGAAAATGATTTGAGCGACCACAAGATTTTATCCTTATTGATTGATGTGTTATTAATTTACTCCCCCTGAATTTATGGCCATTGGTCGTTTGTTTTTCCCTCCCTATTATTCCTTGTATGAGATGTATATATTTTTTTAAGCGCCTATCCCCTTCTATTTTATTGTTATGATTTGTATGTTTTAATTGTTATATGGAGTTGTGCAACATTTATGTTTTTATTTTAAAGCCGAATAAAGTATTTTGAAATGAAAAACTCCCCCTTTTGGAATGCTAAAAGGGTTCTGGTTTAGATTAATAAATACAACGGTCACACTTTCTGGGGTGTAGGAAAAGGAGTAGTCTAAAGCTTGGTTCTAGTAAACGCGATTGATGATATAACCAGCTCAAACAAACATCTCACCGGGATAAAACAGGGCTGCGTTTTAGAGACCCATGCCTTGTGAAGGATTTCTGGTGACTCCCCTATGGTTGGAAGTTATATATTGCCATGTTTATTATACGTGGATGAAACTTTCATATTTAATTTGACGCCCAATGTACTCCAATGAACACTGGATAGTCTAAAAACCTTTGCGGATGGCCATTATTTGAGAACTAACATAGTCAAAAGCAAAAATTTATTTTTCACAATAAGACACAATTTACATGTTTTTATTTTACCTGGCATGTGGGGAAGGATAATCTGAAATGGTAAAAATGTATGTATGCCTGGGAAAGATTTTAAGGTCAAACTTAAATGGAAAAAAAACCATATATGCCGTGTGGTGCATAAAAACATTGAGCAGTGTAATTGGTTTGAGGATATTCTTCAGTGCTTATGGTTGTCAATGATTTTTCTCCTTGTTTATTTTTTAATCGACTAAAATCCCAGCATGTATTTTGTATGTGTCAGAGATTATTAGCAGAAAGAGCTGTTCTTATATGGATACTAATGAAGGAAAAATTATGCGTAAACTGTGTAGACTGAATATAGTAGCACTAGCTTATGAAATTTGATTAGAATTGGGTTCAACCAGTGCATATGTATTGGGCATGGCAGCGATTTGGCAGTTTGAGTGGCGGCTGATTTACTCTAAAGACAACTCCCTGAGGAAGCTTCTATTTTATGGATATTTTAACCCGGCAGTGGGTGGATAGTCTCTTTCGAAGGAACTTTATAGTTACTTTAAATTTAAGTTGACTGTGTTTCTGTTTCAAGACCCTAGTTAAAACTCTTTCATAAAAACTCCTACTCAAATCTTAGTATGCAATGCGATAAGCCATTATGTATATACAATGTTAAATTTGTATGTGTAAGTTACTCTTGCAGAGTGAAATGGCGACAACCTTAATTGGAATGGAACTTGGATTACGGGGTACAAAGAGTGATCCTTCTTATGAGCATGAAAGTGTTACTGCTAAGAATTGTAACTGCAAAAACAACAAGTGATGGACCGAATGTGGATCAATGTCACACATTCCCCCAGTCAAAAGATCTGGGCCCAAATCCATCGTTTTTTTGCACTCCACACCACCCTGGGTTAGACAATGGCGATATGCAAATCAGCTCTGACCCTGTTGCCCCATGGGAACAGTCCAGTCCGAACTACAAAAGCCATGTCCTTCCCAGAACGGAATCAAGCATCCGAGGACCGGACCGGTTTCGAGGTAACACCTCTCATCAGCCCGGCTAGCTTGACTCCAAGTGGTGTGGAGTGCCTGGGACCCACGTCTGGGCATCCCCAGCGCACTTAGGGCGGCAATTGCAAAAACAACAAGTGATGGACCGAATGTGGATCAATGTCACACATTCCCCCAGTCAAAAGATCTGGGCCCAAATCCATCGTTTTTTTGCACTCCACACCACCCAGGGTTAGACAATGGCGATATGCAAATCAGCTCTGACCCTGTTGCCCCATGGGAACAGTCCAGTCCGAACTACAAAAGCCATGTCCTTCCCAGAACGGAATCAAGCATCCGAGGACCGGACCGGTTTCGAGGTAACACCTCTCATCAGCCCGGCTAGCTTGACTCCAAGTGGTGTGGAGTGCCTGGGACCCACGTGTTACCTCGAAACCGGTCCGGTCCTCGGATGCTTGATTCCGGTCTGGGAAAGATATGGCTGTGTAGTTCGGACTGGACTGTTCCCATGGGGCACAGGGTCAGAGCTGAATTGCATAAAGCCATTATCTAACCCAGGGTGGTGTGGAGTGCAAAAAACGATGGATTTAGGCCCAGATCCTTGTACTGGGGTGAATGTAAGACATTGATCTACATTCTGTCCATCAAATTGTTTTTTGTAGTTTTCTCCCTGAGTGTACTGGGGTAGCTCAGACATGGGTCCCAGAGCCTCCACACCACTGGAGTCAAGCTAGCCGGGCTGATGAGAGGTGTTACCTCGAAACCGGTCCGTTCCTCGGATGCTTGATTCCGGTCTGGGAAAGATATGGCTGTGTAGTTCGGACTGGACTGTTCCCATGGGGCACAGGGTCAGAGCTGATTTGCATAAAGCCATTATCTAACCCAGGGTGGTGTGGAGTGCAAAAAACGATGGATTTAGGCCCAGATCCTTGTACTGGGGTGAATGTAAGACATTGATCTACATTCTGTCCATCAAATTGTTTTTTGTAATTTTCTCCCTGAGTGTACTGGGGTAGCTCAGACGTGGGTCCCAGAGCCTCCACACCACTGGAGTCAAGCTAGCTGGGCTGATGAGAGGTGTTACCTTGAAACCGGTCCGGTCCTCGGATGCTTGATTCCGGTCTGGGAAAGATATGGCTGTGTAGTTCGGACTGGACTGTTCCCATGGGGCACAGGGTCAGAGCTGATTTGCATAAAGCCATTATCTAACCCAGGGTGGTGTGGAGTGCAAAAAACGATGGATTTAGGCCCAGATCCTTGTACTGGGGTGAATGTAAGACATTGATCTACATTCTGTCCATCAAATTGTTTTTTGTAATTTTCTCCCTGAGTGTACTGGGGTAGCTCAGACGTGGGTCCCAGAGCCTCCACACCACTGGAGTCAAGCTAGCCGGGCTGATGAGAGGTGTTACCTCGAAACCGGTCCGGTCCTCGGATGCTTGATTCCGGTCTGGGAAAGATATGGCTGTGTAGTTCGGACTGGACTGTTCCCATGGGGCACAGGGTCAGAGCTGATTTGCATAAAGCCATTATCTGACCCAGGGTGGTGTGGAGTGCAAAAAACGATGGATTTAGGCCCAGATCCTTGTACTGGGGTGAATGTAAGACATTGATCTACATTCTGTCCATCAAATTGTTTTTTGTAATTTTCTCCCTGAGTGTACTGGGGTAGCTCAGACGTGGGTCCCAGAGCCTCCACACCACTGGAGTCAAGCTAGCCGGGCTGATGAGAGGTGTTACCTCGAAACCGGTCCGGTCCTCGGATGCTTGATTCCGGTCTGGGAAAGATATGGCTGTGTAGTTCGGACTGGACTGTTCCCATGGGGCACAGGGTCAGAGCTGATTTGCATAAAGCCATTATCTAACCCAGGGTGGTGTGGAGTGCAAAAAACGATGGATTTAGGCCCAGATCCTTGTACTGGGGTGAATGTAAGACATTGATCTACATTCTGTCCATCAAATTGTTTTTTGTAATTTTCTCCCTGAGTGTACTGGGGTAGCTCAGACGTGGGTCCCAGAGCCTCCACACCACTGGAGTCAAGCTAGCCGGGCTGATGAGAGGTGGTACCTCGAAACCGGTCCGGTCCTCGGATGCTTGATTCCGGTCTGGGAAAGATATGGCTGTGTAGTTCGGACTGGACTGTTCCCATGGGGCACAGGGTCAGAGCTGATTTGCATAAAGCCATTATCTAACCCAGGGTGGTGTGGAGTGCAAAAAACGATGGATTTAGGCCCAGATCCTTGTACTGGGGTGAATGTAAGACATTGATCTACATTCTGTCCATCAAATTGTTTTTTGTAATTTTCTCCCTGAGTGTACTGGGGTAGCTCAGACGTGGGTCCCAGAGCCTCCACACCACTGGAGTCAAGCTAGCCGGGCTGATGAGAGGTGTTACCTCGAAACCGGTCCGGTCCTCGGATGCTTGATTCCGGTCTGGGAAAGATATGGCTGTGTAGTTCGGACTGGACTGTTCCCATGGGGCACAGGGTCAGAGCTGATTTGCATAAAGCCATTATCTAACCCAGGGTGGTGTGGAGTGCAAAAAACGATGGATTTAGGCCCAGATCCTTGTACTGGGGTGAATGTAAGACATTGATCTACATTCTGTCCATCAAATTGTTTTTTGTAATTTTCTCCCTGAGTGTACTGGGGTAGCTCAGACGTGAGTCCCAGAGCCTCCACACCACTGGAGTCAAGCTAGCCGGGCTGATGAGAGGTGTTACCTCGAAACCGGTCCGGTCCTCGGATGCTTGATTCCGGTCTGGGAAAGATATGGCTGTGTAGTTCGGACTGGACTGTTCCCATGGGGCACAGGGTCAGAGCTGATTTGCATAAAGCCATTATCTAACCCAGGGTGGTGTGGAGTGCAAAAAACGATGGATTTAGGCCCAGATCCTTGTACTGGGGTGAATGTAAGACATTGATCTACATTCTGTCCATCAAATTGTTTTTTGTAATTTTCTCCCTAAGAATTGTAACTGGCCTGGAAAAAGTTTTAAAAGGGATGACTGATTATGTGAATTGTGTAATAAAGGGGGTACAAGATTTTGACCACGTTGCATTTGTTTTTCTGGTTTTGCACTGTGCTCTCTGTATGTATCTGAAACCACTTTTTATTAGATTTGGGATCTTTGATGTTGAGAAGGCATGCTCCTTTTTAATGTCTCCAGAAAATTACATGGTATGTTTTAGAATGTTTAAATTTTTTTAGAAGTTTTTAAAATGTATTTAGATATTCATGGACATGAGTAATAATGTCGTTTGCAATTATGTTCAATATGAATATGTGAATCTTGTAGGTTCAAATGCTTTAAAATAAAAGTCAATCGACAACCTGGATCAACCTGAGACAGTTCTGGAAAGAAGAGACTCTTGGTCCTATCAACCTGACCACATGATTTGGGCTATGCCAACACCTACAACACATGGATTTGGTATAGCGGATACCGCTTGATTATGCTCCAGTGATATGTGGAAGCTAGGGGTAGAGGTCATCCTATTCAGTGCACCTCTGACAGTGCCAATGTGGAAGCAAAGACTCAAGGTCCTGCCTATAGGTTTACTTTTTCCAGGCTGCGACAATGATTGACACTTCAGTCTGATTCTCTCTGATAGCTGCCCATGTGCATCATCAGGTGATCTTCCATGAGTTTGTGATTGTATGTGGCAGCACTCTGTCCTGTTGACCACTTGAACTGGACATGTCTGACAGTTCATACTAGTTGTTAGTTTGATTAGATGCAACAGACTATCAAGGCTGTATGAATCTTCCCTCAGCCCTACCCTCTCCAACATCTACATGACACTACTTGCGGACATCGTAAGACCACACAACATCAACATTGTCTCCTACACCGACGACACCCAGCTCATCCTTTCATTATCGGCGAACCCCACTGAGGCCAAGCACAACTTCCACAATTGCATGCATGCAGAGTGACGCAACGAGGATGAGAAACAGCTGCCTCAAATGAAACACTGACATGATGGAGGTTCTTGTCTTTGGCAGGGACCACTCCCTCTGGAACGACTCCAGGTGGCAGTCGTAGCTTGACACTAGCCTCTCACCAGCTCCCCCACCCCCAACCCAAAAAACATGCCCACATTCTAGGCTTCATACTTTACAGCAAACTCACAATGAAACAAAGGATAAACAAAATCGCCGCTGCCCGTTTCCAAACTATCTGACTACTCTGGAAAATCTTCAGAAGGCTCCCCGCAAGCACACGGAAAACAGTCACGCAAGACCTCATCACCAGCCTACTCGACTATGGCAACACACTCTATGCAGGCACCTTGACCAAACTTCAAACCATCTAGAACACATTAGCCAGACTCATCCTTCACTTACCCACAAGGTCACACCTACGAGACCGCCACTGGCTCCTCGTACAGAAGAGAAGCAAGTTTAAGCTCCTCGCCCACGCATATAAGTCTCTCCACAACATCGGACACCACTGCACGAACCACCACCTGACTTTCCACCAGCCCAAGAGAAACCTCAGCTCCTCTCTTCCACCGCAAATCTACCTTACCCACACTGGATGATGCTCCTTCTCATGCCTCGCCGCTAGATCCTGGAACTCCCTCCCTCTCCACCTTTGCACCGCCCTGTCACTGATCACCTTCAGGATCGAGCGCAAGACCAAGCTCTTCGACCATCTTGGCTCACCAGTGCCTGGATACCCCCAGGGGTGATTAGCAGCACAATGCAAGTACTGATTGATTGATAATATAAGAGCTTGAGTAACAGCCGTGCAATAAGAGAATGGGAGATAGGTGAACCTTATTCTCAGCCTCTTCAGAAGGCCGAAATAAGTAGCAGTAACCGGAGTCACTTAGTGTCACCTGGCAGTAGAGATAGGTGTAAGCCCTAAATTTAGGTGGCCACAAGTAGGCAAACCAGGAATATGAACATTTGCAAATATAAGAATTCCAGTTTTATCTGAATTCAGTTTCAGGCAGGTCTCATACCGGTAAGCCACCGAAGACATCCAAGATCAATCCCTTCGGTTGTCCCCTTATAGCCCGTGCAGACCCCAGTCTATTATTGCTTGACAATGGTTTAATGCTCCCTTTGCTCTGGTACCCATCCAGAAAGTATGCTTTGAATTGCTAAATTGCCTAAAAGTGCTTACAAATCCGAAGACTGACCCCTCTTTCTTATCTCATCAGCACCCATTTCTAAAAGTAACACCCACATAAACTCACTCATGTATACTCCCACATCCATCTACACCCTACTAATTCCTCTTGAATCTATTTTCTGAGTGCATCAGCCTACACAAGCCATCTTCACTCAAGTGTGTAAGGGCCTGATTTAAAGCTCGGCGGACAGGTTACTCAGTCACAACAGTGACGGATATCCCATCAGCCGAGATCTACATCAGGCACTAAATCCCTCACTTACAGTCACAATACACACCACTCATTTATTCTCATATGGATTAACCTCTCAGTGGTACACAACTGCCCACTTCACATTGCTGTGAACCCTCTCTTCTCTGTCTGCAATCACCACACTAGCTTTGCACTGGTGTGCATCCTACTTTTACAACAGATTTTCTGCCTCCTTGGTCTCCTTTTTCCCATCAGACACTTCCCAGCCCATTGGTTTCCTTCAAGGCTTAGTCCTCGCCTACTACCGTATTCCCCTTAGTAACATCATCTGCTCATTTGCATTCTCATACCACCTCTACATGTGTGTCAATTAAATCGGTTTACCAATTCCATGACTGCCTGAAAGAATGATCGGATGAGGAGACAGCGGGGCAGATGTATCAAGCATGTTTGCATTCGCAAACGGGCAGATTCGCAGAATCTACCCGTTTGCAAACGCAAAAATTGCTTTTTTGATGCAGCAAGCCTTATTTTTAGAATCGGTAACCTGTTACCGAATCGCAAAATGGGTTTGCGATTCGGTATTAGGAAGGGGCGTGTTTAGGGCGTCCCTTCCTAATACGGAATTGCATCAGTATGTATGAATGTTTTGTGACTGCATTTGCGATTGCACAACATCCGCATGTTACCACCTACTTTAAGTAGGTGGTAACCCATTCGCAAATGGGAAGGGTCCCTAAGGGTCCCCTTCCCCTTTGTGAATGGTTGTAGAACCGTTTTTAAGAGCAGACAGTGGTCCCACGAACCACTGCCTGCTCTTTAAAAATGAAAAGAAAACTTTTCATTTTTCGTTTTGTAAAGCATCTCGTTTCCCTTTAACGAAAACGGGCTGCTTTACAAAAAAAAAGATTGCTTTATTTAAAAGCAATCACGGACATTGTGGTCTACTGATCTCAGCAGGCTACCATCCCCGTGATTTTTGCGATTCCTATGGGCTTGCAAATTGCGACCTACCTCAGTAATATTCATGAGGTAGGTCATTTGCGACCCCCTAGGAATTGCAAAAGGTGTACTATACACCTTCATACATGGCAGTTTGCGATTCCCTAATTGTGAATCCTTGTGATTCACAATTAGGGAATCGCAAATAAATATTTTGATACATCTGGCCCAGTATCCCTTAATACAGACCACAGAGTTCTGAGTGCGGGCCTAGGCCATATGGCCACAATCTAACCATTAAAGGCAGGCCTGGAACTGAAGAACCGGGTTTTAGAACCCAGTGGCGTCAGGGAGAACGCCTGATGCCATTGAGTTCCCCTGTCTTGGCAAACAGAGACACGGGATACTTCTTGATGACGTCAAAGACCAAAGTTTATTGGCTGCAACCAGGAACAGAGATCTACGAAGCACACACGGGTGGTTTGCTAAAGACTGCACAAATTCAATGAGCGGAGCATGGTCTTTTATGCCAAAAATCAAGCCTCAGGCAACATTTCAAATTAGCATTGGGTGCATACAAACTGACCAATAGCAATGTCACAATTTGAAAGTAGCATATGAAGACAATCCCATTTTCCGTTGTCCAGCCCACCAGAAATGACCAAGCAAATTCCATGTTTCTTGTCGGATCAGGCCGGACAAACCCATCATAAAACCCTCAACCCAAATCAGTGATTATGTCGTAAAGGAAAGGCAGAAACAGATTGGAAGTGAGATAGAAAGGTGGGAGCAGTGTACCATAAACTCGGGCACGTCCTGCTCTTTGATCTTTATCAGACCAGCTGCTTAACAAGGAATTGGCTCAGCGAGGTCAGCCTCGGGCAAGGAGTCAGTTCGGCCAGGTCACTTAAAAGTCAGCTAAGGCATACGTGTCTCAAGGACTCGTTCGGCCACAGTCATCGGGCCTATGTGAGGGCAACCATACAAAATGACTGCCGTACACAAAATGGAACCCGAAGGTTCAAACTAAATCCTTGAATACGGAGTGTTCTCATAGATCGATTCATGCAAAAACACTCAGACACGCTACACTCGTCATTTGCGGGCTGCTGACACCAAAATCGTCCATTTCCGACGACCTTTATTTAACGGGTTGGGAACCTTCGAACCTCACTCGCAAACCACAGAACTACAGACCCTCCTTTTGCCCTTACATAGGCAACAGACCCAAACCCATGTCAATCTGAATCCGGATCTATATTCATCAAATCATCGATATGTTGCTGTAGCATCATCCTACTACTTAGTACCTCTCTCTGGACAGGTCTCTTTGCACACGAAGTAGCACAGAGGCCACAAATAGCAGGAGCACACTGTACACAGAGACAGAACAAGAAAAGGATAGCTAAGACCATCCCAATGACCATCAGAATCTTCCAACCCCAAGTGGATATCAATCCCCATAACCATCCCATCAACGACCAATCTCCTTTGTCCGAATGGACAGAATCGGAGATCTTATGTAGCTTGGAAATGGCCTGGAAAACTGACGGAGCGTTGTCTGGAATGAAAAAGCAGCAGCTCGATTGAATCAGTTTACAAACTCCACCTCGGTCTGCTAGTATGACATCAAGGGCAACTCTATTTTGAAGTGTCATAAGTCTATCCGACTGGAGCTCAGCAGTCAAGTTACCAAGGGCACTGGCAGTTTCGACTATGGTGGACTCAACCACTCTCGTCAACTGGCGAATATTCCTACTGTTAGCCATCGGTCCCCAGAACGGCAGAAAACCCTTAAAGAAATCTCCCAACTCTTGCCCTGCAGTGTCTTCCTGACTAAAGACACCTCTAGCAACTCTCGTCTTATGGTAATCTGCCGCAGCTGTAAAAGTGGGAGGTAACAGGAAAGAAACAAAACATGTGCCCGAAAAATCAGGGGGCAACCATGTATACGCTTTGTCATAGCAAACAAAGTAGGTACCCTTAGCAGCTAAAAATACTGGGGAAGACTGGGACGTAAATACGTAGGTATCAGTACAAACGCTCTTCCCTAACTGAGCTCTCTGATTCTTGCCATTACCCTGCAGACAATAGCGACCCTGATGGGGCACTATCCAAATCGGTGGAGAACTCTTCGCTCGCTGGATAACACTCAGACTAACTCCATACCCAGTAACGTTCCAACCAATGTAGGCTAGTGTCTCATTTCTCGCAATAGTCTCATACGAACTAATCCCTCTAATCATGTCGACTATACCCTTGACTAGAGCACTATTCTTCGGGTTGTCTTTCACTGAATGTTGGGGATAGACACTATGGGCATAGATAAACATCGTTCTATAAGCTCAGATCGAACCATTTAAACTAAAAGGCAAAACTAAATAAGGAATACCCTTATCAGTCGTATGGGGCATTAGACCACAAATCCAACAGTTTGTCGTGTTCATTACTAACTGGTGTTGGTGCAAAAGTTGGATGAAGGAATTATTAGCAAATTCCAATCGTCTAACTACCTCATGTTCAGGCAAAGGGTGAAAAGAATGAGAAGAAATAGTAGGTGGAGGTGTAGTTTGCACAGTGGGATTAAACGTCACTTTAAAAGAGAATGTTACATAACCAATTATGAACATCATCAAGCTCAATAGCAAAAACAAACATGGTATCAAAAAACTTTTCTTCGATATGATTTTACATATCCTCTTTCTAAAAATCATTGTTCGTGTAGGGCTCTCCAACTCAAAGAAATCCATCCTAAACTAAATATGCTGCTCGCGATGGTAGGTTGAGTCTGCTAAGGAATGCCTCTGTCAACCCAGGGCAACTCCCTTAGGCCAACCAGAACCCTCGACCTAGTGTCTCAGGCTTGCACTCCAAAGACTTATGGCAACCGCGAACCTAGCAGCTGAACCCGGATGGCGGTTCTAAAAACAAAAATTAGTAGATCCTCGGTGGAGAGTTAACCTGCAAACAGAAAAATCATAAAAACTTTATTTGTCTTTATGTATTTGTCCATGACTCTCGATCGCAAATTATAGCGGCTTCTTCCAGGCAATTCTTGATCTTTAAATAAGAGTTCAGGCTCAGTAGTGTTCAATCGATTCATAGGAGGCACTTCTGCTTGCAAAATATCATCACTTTCTCTTTCAGAGTTCGTACCAATCAGACGAGCATCGATGAATGGTAAAAATCGTGGAATAATGTCTGTTTCAGAATCTGGAAGTCCCTCCTGGACCCACTTATCGTATGGTAAGGGCAAAGGTGCCCGCTTAGTATGTACTCCGTGGATCCAGTTTCGCTTGCCTCACACTCGGACCGCAGATCGTGTCGACAGAAGGACTTGGAAGGGTCCCGTCCAGCGGGGCTGATCGTTCTTGCTCCGCTGAAAATTTCGCACGAAGACCCATGAACCAGGTTTGATAGAATGGCCTGGATCCTCTGAAGCTTGAGGAAGGTTATTGTGAACCTGTTGGTGTAAAACACGCAATTTAGTCGTCAGTTCACGCAAGTAGTCATGCAACACAGGATGTTCGAGGTCACTAAACTTTGTTGGTCTTGGTACGCCCCAAATATTCGCCGGGCGACCAAACACAACCTCATACGGACTCAAACCCATTCGCGAATGCACAGTCATTCTCGTGGACAAAAGCGCTAAAGGCAAAGCATCTGGCCACTGTAGACCAGTGCTCGCTTGGATTTTGGCCAATTTCAATTTAAGAGTGCCGTTATAGCACTCGACTAAACCAGCTGATTGGGGGTGATTTGCAGCGTGGAATTTCAACCGGATTCCTAGTCCCTCACACACTCTCTTCATAACTTGACCCACAAATTCACTCCCATTGTCATTCCAGATAATTCTCGGCATTCCAAACCTCGGGAAAAACTCTTTTATCAGAACTTTCGCTGTGGACAAGGCAGTATTGTCCTTAAGGGGATAAGCTTCTACCCATCTAGAAAAGGAGCAAACAACCACTAAGACATATTTCAAGTTGTTGCATCTCTCCATGTGGATAAAATCTAGCTGCAAAGCCTCGATCGGATACGTAGGAGGAGCAAAATGACCAGCTGGTGTTGGAGTTCCTCTACCAGGATTGTACATCAAACACACCATACAGTTCTTCACCAAGTTCTCTGCACATTTTGGAATTCCCGCATTCTGCCAAACCGGAGCCAACAACTTGCAAATCCCTTTCATGCTAATATGTGCCATTCCATGAGCCATTGTAACAACCGGAAGCACATACACGTTAGGCAACAACCATCTCTGATGCTCTGACAAATCAGTCCAACAACCATTCGAATCCAATCTACCCTTACTTTCTCTCCCTTCATTCAACTCTTTCTCAGTAGCTTCAGCTTGAATGGATTTCACACTCTCAATCGTATCTTCACACATACTCTTCTCTGGAACCCATCTCGCCGGACCCGCAACGTACATTCGACTCATCACATTTCTCGCAGTTTCTTTCGCAACTTCATCCGCAAACGCACTACCACGGCCAACATCCTCTGTAACTTTCTTATGGGCACTGCATTTCACGATCGCTACTTGTAATGGCAAAGTATGAGATTCAAGAAGTTCATTCACCAACTGTCCATGCTGGATCTTCGTCCCATGCCAAGTTAAAAATCCATGTTCACGCCACAAACGTCCAAAGCTATGAGCCACGCCAAAGGCATATTGGCTATCAGTATACACATTCACTCGTTTTCCTTTCGCCAACACACATGCTCTCGTTAATGCAATCAACTCCGCTGCTTGTGCTGAATTATGTGGGATACACGCTGCTTCAACAAAGTCGTAACAGCATATGCCGCAGTCGTATCACCATTCGGCAACTTAAAGCACGAACCATCAACCCACAAAGTACCATCAAATTCAGGAAGAGGAGTGTCCGTAAGGTCTACTCTCCCTTTCGTCTCTTCTTCAGTTCTCAGAAAACAGTCATGCTGTTCTTCACTATCATCATCTGTCTCAACCGAAATCGGCAACAACGTGGATGGATTCAACGTGTTGCATCGTTTAATGTGCACATGACTCGCTAACAACGTCAACTCGTAACCCGACAACCGAGCACTAGTTAAATGCTATGTCTTCGTACGGTTCAATAAGGTATCCACTGCATGTGGAACCATAACCACTAGTGTGTTGTCCATAACCAAACCAGCAGACTGTCGAATTGAAACAGCCGCTGCCGCCGTAGCTCTCAAGCAACTCGGCAACGCTCTAGCTACCGGATCTAAAGTCGACGAAAAGTAAGCACATGGACGTTGCTTATCGCCAAACTGCTGAGTCAAAACTGACAATGCACATCTTTCTCTCTCGTGAACATACAATGTGAAGGGCTTACTGTAGTCGGGAGTACCCAACACAGGAGCCGAACACAACGCATTGCGTAATTCAGAAAAGCTCGTTTGACATTCGTCAGTCCAAGGAATAGGATTTGGAGTATCCTTAACAGTAAGAGCTATCAAAGGTTTCGCTAACAAAGAAAAATTAGGAATCCACTGTCTACAGTACGACGTAATACCCAAAAACACACGTACTTCTCTCTGTGTCGCAGGCACACTCATTTTCGCAATAGCTTGAATTCTTTCTGGGGTCAGTTTCCTTCCCTCCTTCGATAAGAGGTGACCTAAGTAGGTTACTTCTTGTCGACAAAATTGCAACTTGGAGAGAGAAACTTTGTGATGACAATCAGACAAGTGGCGTAGTAACGACAAAGTGGCTTCCCTGCAAATCTCTTCAGTATCACCGGCAACTAGCAAATCATCGACGTATTGAATAAGGGCTGCACCATCAGGTAAAATCAACAGATCAAGTTGTGTCTTCAAAGCTTGACTATAGATCGATGGACTCTCGCAATAGCCTTGAGGAGCGTGTTTAAAGCGGAAACTTCGATCTCCTAAAGAGAATCCAAAGATGTCCCTACTCTCCATGGCAATCGGGATGCTAAAGAAAGCATTCTTCAAGTCAATCACCGAAAACCAGGTGGCAGTAGCCGGAATCAGAGTCAACAGGGCTGTAATGTCAGGCACAACAGGAAATTGTGGAACAACAATCTTGTTCACTTCGCGAAGATCGATGACAAACCTATATACAGGAGGCTGTGAAGGATCAGTTCTCTTCAGAACAGGCAAAACAGGACTATTGCACACATTACCTCTCGTTCCCTCAATGACACCCTTTTCGATCAGATCATAAATAATCGCTAAAAGTGCACGCTCACCATCACTCGAGATACGATATTGTGGAATGCGCGGTAACTTAGCATTCGCCTTCAGCGTCACAACATAGGAGGGAATGTCCAGTAGGCCCACATCATTTGGACCAGTAGCCCACAATGAATCTGGTAAGAGAGACAATTCAGATGGAAGACTATCTTTCGACAGGTACATCGGAGAGATCACTCTCTCACCCAAAGTAAGATGAACTCTTGATGGAGAACAATACAATGTCGCATACAATCTCTTCAACAAATCCAATCCCAACAAATTCTCATTACAACCTGTAGTCAAAAGAAGGGGTGCTTCGAACTTACGAGGACCAACAGAAAGAGACAATGGAGCAGAAATCGGATTCGTAACGGGGGCGCCAGAAAAACCTACAGAAACATTATTAAAGCCAGACAAAGGTACGCCAGGGAGTTTAGAATGCGTAATAGAACTCTTTGTAGCACCAGTAACTAACAGAAAAGGTTCTGACACACCTGATGCAATCACTTCAACATAAGGTCCACTCTGATCTACTGGAACTGAAACAACTCCCTCTCTTTGTCCATGGCTGTCCTAACAGTTATCACCATTTGCTTCATCACCTTCAACATAGTATTCATCCACATAGTACTGTGTTGTCCTACCAGACGAACTCTGCTGTTGATCAAAACTATTCATCGAGTTCTGCGGAGGCAAAGGACGTACGTTCTCTCCGCGACCTCTACCTCTAGGCGCTTGTTGAGCACCTCTACCTCGTACACCAGAAGCACCATTCGTGCGCTGTAACAAAACCGGACAACTATTCTTATAATGGCCCTCTTCTTTGCAATACGCACACTGATTAGGCCCATACGGGAAACGCTGTTGAGAAGACTCGTTTCTTTGCGAGTTTCTCGAATACTGCTGAGGTTGCTGATAATCACGCTGACTATTAATACGGGGTGGATAAGCTTGTTGTAGAAGAACTTTAGTCTTCAATTCCTTAGTCTTCTTATCCTCTTTCTCTAACTCATCCTTGCGCCTATTTTCATAGTACTGAGCCGTAGCTAAAATCTGCGCTGACGTGGAAACGGGCCAAGCACTCTCGGAATCCTTCAACTTAGTACACAACTCGGGAAGCAAATTATGCACAAACTTGTCAACGAACAATCTCTGGCCACCCTCGGTAGCCATATCCTGACCACTATGATCTACAAAAGTTTCTTCAAAGTGCGTGAAGAAATCAGACACAGTCTCGTCTTTCTTCTGCTTACATGCAGACAACTTGTCCCAATTAACACGCACTTCGGGCATCAAAGGCTTCATAAAATGAATTATCCTACCAGGAAGTTCAGTAATAAGATCTTCAGGCTTAGCACCTCCAACTGGTCTATCATTTGCAGCAACAAGATTAACCCATGTATCACCCAATTCATTATCATGATCCGTATGTCGAATCACATTCCAGATAGGCTGTGGAACAACATTACCAAACAACATGTCTATGTCCACTAAATTCATGACGCACGAACCCACAGTTTGAGTGAGCTCTTTATAATATCCCGCCGGATTTTTCCGTGGATCAGGTAAGGTCTGCTTAAGTGCTAGAACTTCAGCACGCTTCCAAGGAACATGTACCCACACTCGCTGGAAGTGCGCAGCAACATTACCATCAGTAGGTCTCCAAACTGGAGGAACCTCACGCATCGGATATTGACGCGCTTTTCTCCTAACCGACGAATCAGGCTCGAACAATCGCTCGGAAGGAGCATTATTACAAAACGACAATAACGTCGACACCGCTCTCTCGATGTCGAAGAGACTCACAATCGTCCCTTTCGCAAACTCGGAACGCACGCGATACAATTCTTCAGGAGCTTTACCCACTTCGTCCATCCACTGTTCATGGAGGAACACACACATCATTTCAAAAACGTATTGTTGCTTTGGTGCTTTCCATTGCTGAAAAACATCCATAATACCCTCAAGATCGTACTGGGAGGTATACGTAACTCATCTACGTGCCATATGATCCAAAACTGCACGTTCATCCGCATAGGGCAATTGACTACGCAATTGTCTACTCTCACTCACAGGAGACATACCCAATTGTCCCAACAATGGAGTCAGAAAACCAGAAAAAGCAGCAGTCATTCGCTGTCTAGTAGAAGGAGAAGATGGAAGGATAAGAGAAGACGGAACAACAGTAGAGGAATCCAGAGTCGGAGCAGAAGGAGCATTAAGAACAGACGTAGAAGTAGCAGACAAAGGCAAAGTTGGCGGCCCCTGAGGAGGCTGCGCCAAAGGAACAGTAGCCAACGGAAGAGGAGCTAGCTGTGGAAGAATTGCAGGTGGCACAACAATCGGAGGTTGCACAGCCACAACTGGTGGCGGTGGTGCCGTAGCACTCTGTGCATAAGGTGGTGGCGAACTTAACAGATGCGTCATTAAAGGATCTTTCGCAAGATCTTTCTCGTCTTTCTGCTCTTTAGGCGGCAAGACTGGGTAGCATCTATCTACTGCTAACTTCTTCACTCTAAGCATCTGTTCGCTCTCTTGCTCTTCCTCATTATCCCTATATGCAATAGCAGCTTGTACCATTGACATACCTCGTTCTCGCTTATTCTTCTTCGCTAATTTAATTTCTTTCTGTTTGGCTTCTTTGCGCCATATGCGGAAAGAGTCAAACATTGCCGGCCGAGCTTTCTTCTTAAACAATTTCACTTTGAGATTGTCTAAAATCTCAGCTTCAAAACTACCGTAACGGGGCCACTGTAGGACACCGTCTTTCCTCGTATACTTTACCCAGATCTCATTATAGCGAATAGGGCCCACACTATGTTTCACGTACAAGTCATATGTAGGAGTTCCAATTGGAGGACCCGGACACGAATCCTCTAACCGGGAATCCTTAGAACAACCACAACCAAACAATTTTCCAAGTCTGCTAAAACCAGGCATCTTGCACACTAGTCTAGCTTCAAACAACAAGGGAAATCTCAAAACGATAGTCTCGCGAATACACGAGTCCCTTGGCTTTGGGGCCTGCAGGTACCAAATCAAAGCGATCCACTAAAGGGATACCAAAAACAAATTAAGGACTAGGAGACGCTCCACTCATACTTAACTGAAATGTCGATGGCGTCACCAGAAGACCCGTCAATCGTCGGAAAGCGGGAAACCTCGCAGCAAAGACTTTCGGACGACGCCGACATACAGGGGTCGATGAAGTGGTTGGCCTTCCTCCAGAATTTTCACACGAAGCTTCTCACGATCTTCGGGCTTGGACCGGTACCGCTGAAGTCGCCCCACGTTGGGCGCCAACTGAAGGACCGGGTTTTAGAACCCAGCGGCGTCAGGAAGAACGCCCGATGCCTTCGAGTTCCCCTGTCTTGGCAAACAGAGACACGGAATACTTCTTGATGACGTCAAAGACCAAAGTTTATTGGCTGCAACCAGGAACAGAGATCTACGAAGCACACACGGGTGGTTCGCTAGAGACTGCACAAATTCAATGAGCGGAGCATGGTCTTTTATGCCAAAAATCAAGCCTCAGGCAACATTTCAAATTAGCATTGGGTGCATACAAACTGACCAATAGCAATGTCACAATTTGAAAGTAGCGTATGACGACAATCTCAGACAATCCCATTTTCCGTTGTCCAGCCCACCAGAAATGACCAAGCAAGTTCCATGTTTCTTGTCGGATCAGGCCGGACAAACCCATCATAAAACCCTCAACCCAAATCAGTGATTATGTCATAAAGGAAAAGCAGAAACAGATTCGAAGTGAGATAGAAAGGTGAGAGCAGTGTACCATAAACTCGGGCACGTCCTGCTCTTTGATCTTTATCAGACCAGCTGCTTAACAAGGAACTGGCTCAGCGAGGTCAGCCTCGGGCAAGGAGTCAGTTCGCCAAGGTCACTTAAAAGTCAGCTAAGGCATACGTGTCTCAAGGACATGTTCGGCCACAGTCATCGGGCCCATGTGAGGGCAACCATACAAAATGGCTGCCGTACACAAAATGGAACCCGAAGGTTCAAACTAAATCCTTGAATACGGAGTGTTCTTATAGATCGATTCATGCAAAAACACTCAGACACGCTACACTCGTCATTTGCGGTCTGCTGACACCAAAATCGTCCATTTCAGGCGACCTTTATTTAACAGGTTCGGAACCTTCGAACCTCACTCGCAAACCACAGAACTACAGAACTCATGGAGCTTGGTCTTGTAATTACGGGAATCTCTCCTCCCAAGGCCATATTTATCTGAGGGATGTGAGTGTTAACAGTCAAAAGGTACAGGGCTTGGTATACAGTGGTTGTCTGCAAAAGGTCATGCTATGTGAATTAGCACGAGCCCTTTCACTAGAACGATTTCCATTACATGCATCCATGGGGACACTCAGACTTATTCCACTACTGGTATTACCTTGTCAATAGGAAAAAACAATATCCCACATACTGAAGGCCTTCTTCTAAAAATTCCCAAAGCCATTGTTCTGGAAAAAGAATAGTTTGTGGAATTATTTTTCCTGCACTCATCCATCCTAGTATAGCTCCTTTTGCCTCTATCAACATAGGAGCCAGGGAGCCCAGGGTGAAGAAGCGTAGTGGGCTAAAAAAGGAAACAGAAAGGGGCTAGAATATTAAAAGCCCAGTCGAAATTGGCAGGGTCTAACGAAAGGTAGAAAATACTCATTTAGGGAAGAAGGCTTACTGCGTGCTAGGAAGGAGAACAGGAGAAAGGGTTGGTTTACAGGCTCGAGCAGGACTCCCCAGTCCAACAAATTGTGGGACTCAAAACCTTTAGAGAAACAGTATTGCAGTTGACCCATACCACATTACAGGAGATACTTGGTAGCCGGAGAAACTACCACATGCAATTTTGCCACGCTTGTATTGGCCAGGAATATATGCAGACACAGCAAGTTCTTGTACACGGTGCCTAGACTGTCAAATAGTAAGCTCGGGGTATTCTCTAAAAGCTGCGTTTTAACTACTTGCTGTTATCACAAAGCCATATAAAAATATAGGGATGGACCTAATAGGATTTCCTGAACTTTCCGGCTGGGAAAATAAATATATTCTGGTACTAGTAGACTATGCAACCCACTGCCCTGAAACCTTTCCTATAAGGGGTACTCCAGCCATTCAAATCCGTAATGTTCTTATATCCTATTTTTCTTGAGTAGGACTGTTGAAAGAGATCTTAACAGACCAGGGGGTCTAACGTTATGGCCTGGGCTGTGAACTCTTACACATCCACCATATCAAGGCCTATGTATATCATCCCCCAACCTATGGAACAGTGGAGTTCTTTAAGTAGACCCTGAAACGAATACTCCGGACAGCTGTCGTCCCAGAAGGGAAGGACTGGACAAAGTGTTAGTTACACTTGTTGCTGTTTATCTTACATAGTGCATTACAGTCATTCAAAATGTTTTCATCATTTGATTTAATTTTTGGACAACAACCTAGATCAGTTCTAGACATGGCCTCGGTCTTCAGTAAAGGACAAGAACATGGTAAACCAGGGCTAATCCCTGAGTAGGGGCGGGACCGGAGGCGGGCTGAACATCTTCCCAGGCAATTAAAACAGAGGAGAGAGTGGGTGAGTTGAACCCTCCTCTCTCTCCCTGATGTCAAGTGGCTGCGTGGATATTGAGGGCCAACCGGTCCCCATCTCTCTTCGCAGATTTGCTCTGATTTCCCTAGTCCTCGCCCCCCTTAAAACATACTTTACCCCTCCCCGTTTGCACATGAACCATGGAATCTCCAAGGGCTCTAGCTTGCGGCAGCTTGTTGAGCTATCCTTGAGCGCCCGACCTAATGAGTCTTGATACTGTCCTCCTGGTGGTACTCTTTGGACCCGCTACAATGATAAGAGTAATGGGTTGCATACAGTAGACTTTCCCTCCCATGATTTTTGTCAGGAAAACAAGGTTTAAAAGGGGTTTGTTTTGGGAATCTTAACCCATCAGGGCAACCTCCTAGCAACCCAACAGGAGCCATCCTACCAACCACAGAGGACACCGATAAGCCTACCCCTGTAAAGGGTGAATGTGGTCTGGATGGTTTAATCAAAGTCCCTGGACCAAATCACCAGGATTAGGTCAATGTATAGAGATTCACCTCTCTACAAGGCTCAAAGAAAACACCAGACAGAGGTGGAGTGGGATTTCTATCACTCAAAGTCCAAGACCTATGATATTACCCATGGGATAAGAAGGCTTAACCACATGGCTGCTAGGCGTTTTCCCGTCTTGCGCTAAAAAATGTAAAACACCATAAATCATGACGAGCTGGCCTTGTCATCCGCGCACGGCAGGTAAGCGCCATGACGAGCCCAGCTCGTCATTAGCTTCGAAGGGGTTAATGTCTGTTTTGTACCATGGACAACTAGACATTAAGGTATGGCGAACAGGTACAGAGCTGTTATTACAGTTTGGGGATGGTTGTGGGTGAAGCACGAAAGGTGTCCTTTTAAAAAGATCTTTAGAGGCATTGCTTTACCTTTAAAGATGCTAATAAAGAGGTATGTGAACACCTGCAGTGAAGCAGCTCAGTAGGGGAGGAGCCTTAATTCAGAAGGGGGCGCTGACCCATAGCCTTTACGGCAGTGGTTGTTAGCCATGTCACGCAGTGGTGGTTCCTCCTTTATGGCGGAGGAGCATTGCCCCACTTCTGGAACCCTGTCTGAACTGGGGTGGCGGAGTGAGCTAAAGAATGATGATGGATTAAACCCAGATCAGTTGGCTGGGGGTGAGTGCTTGCAATGTTCAACACTCCGTCCATCATCCCCTTTGGTTTTCCACTTCTGGAACAAGCAGACACATGTAAAATAAAAAAATAATAAAGCAGTGCATAAAACTGTTTTATTATCTTTTTATTTTACTCCAGAGCCGCCACCGAGTATTGATCGCAGGGCTACCACGAGGAGTGATGGGCTCAGGGCACTGCCAGTGGCCATTTAGGATTGACCGGCCTTCTTAGGATGGCCAAACCGACATGCGCACTTGGATACCTCCAGGCTATTGCTTGAAGATATTGCCAGGCTCCCAGTCCCTGCTGTGTGAAAATTGTCTGAAGAGGCGGCAAACGTCAGACTGCAGGTAGTTTTTATTTATGTTATTCTCTCCCCCCCCCCCCCCCCCCCCCGCGCTGCCCACCAATTTCCCCAGCTAGTGGCTGCCACTGGCCTAGTGTTCTGCAGATTGAGATAATTATCAGTCTGCATCTAGATACCACCCTCTTCTACTGATCTTCCGCTGCATAAATTCTCAATATGGCAGTCACTTAGTCTGGTTCACATTCAAGCACTTACTGTTGTCTTTGAAATTACCCGAGTTTCTTAACTCCTTCGACAGGCCCGCGCCTCTTTGGAATCAGCCTCTCCATGCACTGCTCCTATGGGCCTAGCATCTGCTCCAAATAAGCAGTTCAATCCATCCTGCCACCCTCTCCTTTCTGCTCCCAACTTTAATCCATGCAGCGGCCCGACCAGTGGAGCAGTTGGGTATGCTAAGGGGCATAAGGAGGACTTAGCGGAATATGCATCTGGTGCGGAGTTTGTGACTTTCTAAGCAGAGGGTCACACACAGGGTGAGTGTCTGTGTATGCAGGAATATAGGCACACCTATGTGAGCGTCTGAGCAAGTGTGCTTGTATCTACGCAGGCGGGTGTGTTTCTGTCTGCCTGTACAGGTGTGTGTGTCTGCATTTGTGTACATTTACGCTGTGTGTGTTATTCCACACTTTGTGTGGAGTGGGTGTATCTGCACGGGAGGTGTGGGTCTGCAAGGTGTGTGGGTGCAGGGTCGTGGGTATGTTTTTGACGCTGCTGAGGATATGTGTCAGGCGGGAGGAGGTGAACGTGAATGTGTTTGTTTTAAGGTGGACATGTCCACCTCTCCACACTGTGCTTATATCTAGAGGTGTGGGTATAGTTCCCGGGCGATGTTTCTGGTCAGAGATTTTTAGGAGTTCTGGCTTGGCTACAAAAAAAACTACAATAACTGTTGCACTTGCCCTTGACTAATACAGTTCGTAACACAAGGGAGCAGGTGGGCAATTAATAAAAGGAGGAATGAATAAAAAATGTTATCAATAAAATATAAAAAAAAGGAAAAAGAAATAAAAAAAAGAACAGGCTAATGAACCACAGTGTGACTAAACAGACAGAGAAGGAAAGAGAATATGCTGCAGTAAAATGAACAACCGTTTTGTTGCATTGTAAGTTAAAATGTGGCATGCCACATGGAATGTGCGTATAGCAGAGTTCTATATGTAACAAGCAGACCATAACATGTAGAAGACTGGGTGTGGGATTGTTCAGTGGACTAATAACCAATTGCAAACATACACATTTATCCTCCAAAACACATGTTAAAACCCATTCGGGAAACTGAGTGCAAATACACTTACTGCATATATCAGAGAGTATTCAGTTCAGGTTACAGACTCTAAGCTCAGTGGGTTAGTGCAATGGCTGCAGACATTCTAGTGTACTGCTCAATTAAAAAAGAAAACAAAAAAAGAGCTAGGTCAGTTAGTTAAAGCGCCTACTAAAAAGTTTTACGTGACCTGTGTTTTCAGACCCCGATCCGGATCATTTAGCACCCTCGCATTAGTCCACCGACAGTCTAGTAGCTACAATAGCAGAGTAAGGACTTGAAAATATGGGTTGAAATGCACCTAAAATGCACCATTGTGACACTAAAGACAGTTATTATCGCATCATAGACAACCTCACGTTCCCAGAGTTTGTTTTTGCAGTGCGAAAGGAATGTTTTACTTAGCTGTTGTACAGCATTCTTTTTGTGTAGTGGTTTAAGTAAACCAATTCGTAATGTCCCTGAGCCGGCCAATTGAATTGATTCAGGGACTACGCGGGGAAATTAAGTTCTTTACAGGACAACTATATATTTCAGTAACATTTTGCCCCTTGGACAAGTTCTTTTAAAACATTCCACAACCCTAGAATAGAAATCATTCCTGAAGAAAGTTGCTCAAGCATTCTCAGATCCTGCTCACCACTTGGTAATTTCCCTATTTAATATGCATTTTACCTGCTGAAAGGTGAATTGTTTACCGCAATGGCGACATGTGCAGTAACTGTAAATAAATTGGTGGACTGTAAAGTCTTTTATTATCTTGGATGTAACTTGATAGACCCTTTATCATATGGCTTTGATTTCTACCACAAGTTTGCCTGGATGGGTTGTTACAGACCTTTTAAAGTCTGGTGAGGATGAGGACAAAATACAACCTTAGTTTGGAGACTTAATAGGAACCTGTATTCAAATTTATGGGAGCGGTCATTTCTAGTGTTAAGGGAGTATTTTATAATGTGCGAGAGATTATAGCCCAGATGATTATGACATCTTGAATGACGGCTAGAGATGCGATTTATTTTTTGCCAGGGAATTGTTCCTTGCCCATCCTCAATGTATAATGCTGAAACTGACGGCTACAGATAAGGGATTTATTTCTGTAGGAATCACATCTCCAGATGTACCAAAAGAGACTTGCACCAAAGCCGCAAGAGGCACTATACATTCAGACAGGGACACAACAGTAGAGCCGAGTATGGAATCAGGGTTGGGATTCAAGAGTTTAGAGTCAGGCAAGCAGAATGGCAGATTAGCCTTTTGAAACCCTCGGGCCTGGCATGAGAGCACAAGCAAGAGGATATGCACATGCAAAGGTCAGTTGCAGTAGAACCATTAAGACTGATGTTAGAGTCCATGAAGGAAGCAGCCCTCCTGGACCTTCGCACCATTATAATTTAGGTAGTCACAGACATGGGCAAAAAACTTGTTGTTTCTCAAGTGAAAAGTTCAGGGGTTCCTGCATTCATAGTATGCTTGGGCAGTGACAGGAGTTGAGCTAACAAGATGACGGAAAGCCCGGACTCTTGCAGTCTGAGCCACAAAGCTCCTCTTTGTGGCAGGATTCACTGTGCACTGGGGCCCCTTTTTAGGCATGTGTAGGCATGACCAGGCTAGGATTGCAACTAATCCTTTGATGCATAGCACCTATGCAAGTCAGAGCCATCGCTGCACACCTTTGGGAAATTTTCAAATTAAGGCCACGGGCGGCAACACAGAGTTGCTCCTCAATCTGCTATGAAGGCTCTCCGACAAGCTTGGTTTGCATGCCATACTTCTACCAGGAACCTGGTTTGGGTCAGAAAAGCCAGGAGTAATGGGATAATAATAAAAACTGCAGTTAAGTCCTTATAGACAATTCAGTTTTAGTGTGCGCCACAATGTCTGTTATTATTAGGATTCATGGTAAAGATCAGTCGAGGCCGACAATCGGAGGGGAGGAAATAATAAAAACTGACTTATTAAGTTGACATAGCACGTACCAATGTAGACATAATTCTTGTGATAGAAGGAGAGCCAGTTTTTGACGTTGACCATTTCCAATGGTGACAATCCAGAAACATCCTCTACAAGGCCGGTCTCTGTGAAATCTCCAGTAACATAGGCTCTGGAAGCATCTCGTCCTGTTTTTAAGAAAAAAAATGACAAACAAATTACTGCTTGAATAAAAATGCATGGCGAACAAAGAAACACTTAAACTTTTTTGAGGGTTCTAACAACACAAAACACTAATTTGGATGGGTAGATTACTGCCTATTTGGGACCGCAATTGATATTTCTAAATGTTACTTCCTCCGAATATTTGTATGTCCCTTATTTATTTTATTTATTTATTGGCATTTATAAAGCGCAGCATATACCCTAGGGTGTCTTGGCGCTGATTAATTTGCCAGCTTGATGTTAAATAAGCTGCCTTGCTCAGACCTCTATTCTATACCGAGAACTTATTTATTGAACAGCCAGGTTTTCAGTTTTTTGCGGAATTGGAGTAGTGTGGGACATGCTCTAATGTCCTGGGGTAGAGTATTCCAAAGTTTGGAAGCTGCTACCACAAACCGTCGGTCTCCCCACATCACTGTTCTGGTGCGAGGTACCGTTAGTTGGTTGCTGTTGGTGGAGCGCAACTGGCGTATAGGTTGGTAAGGACGTAGATGGTCCTTAAGGAACTGCGGGCCCTGTTTGTTTAGTGCTTTGTAAACAATGCACTGTGATTTAAATCTAGCTCTGTTCTGAATCGTCAGCCAGTGTAGTTTTGGAATGGCGTCAGAGAGAGGAGCAAACTTAGGAATTCCCAGAATAAGACGTGCTGCCGCATTCTGTATGGTCTGCAGTTTTTTTGTAACTCTAACTTGGGAGTTGATGAAAAGCCCATTGCAGTACTCTAGGGATGTCAGGACTAGTGAGCTCACCAGAGTTTTAATGGCAGTAGTAGGAAGATAAGGACCTATTTTTCGAATCATGCGTAGTTTGTGATGGGCTATAGAGGCCACTTTGCTAGCATGGTCCATGAAGTTTAAATGGTTATCAAAAAGTATTCCTAGGTTTCTTACTTTAGTCACCGGATTGGGGGGGGCACCAAAAGTTTGGGGCCACCACGAGGCGGGCCATTCTGGTGAGAGTTGTCCAAAAATCATTACCTCGGTTTTTTCCGAATTAAGTTTTAGGCAGTTCGCTGCCATCCACTCACTTATTTCCGTCAAACCTCTCTGGAATCTTTTAGCTACCTCTTCTCCATCACCTCTTATTGCCATCACCAATTGAGTGTCGTCCGCGTAAGAGGTTAGGCTCATCCCGTGTGCCTTGATGACATTGGCCAGGTCCGACACATAGATATTAAAAAGTGTCGGACTCAGGGATGAGCCTTGAGGTACCCCACACGGTTGTGACAGTTTAGCAGATTGGTAAGGGCCAAGAGTGACGGCCTGCGTTCTCTCAGAGAGAAAGGAAGCGAGGAGAGCTCTTGCCGTGGAGGAGATGCCCATTTTCCCGACACGGTCGACCAAAATACTATGGTCGACCGTGTCGAAAGCTGCTGAAAGGTCCAGCAGTACCAACACCGCTGTACCGCCTTGGTCTCTTATTATTCTTATATCTTCGGATGCTTTAATAAGGGCGGTTTCAGTCCCATGGTATTTCCGAAAACCATACTGAGTGTCATCTAACTTCTTATGGGTTTCTATATACTCAGTTAATTGTATGTTCATGGCCTTTTCCACCACTTTGGCCATGAACGGGAGACTGGCAATAGGTCGATAGTTTTTTAGTTCTAACTTATCGGCTCCTGGTTTTTTAGCAGTGGTTTGAGCAGTGTGGTTTTTAGATTAAGGGGATATATCCCTGAGAGCAGGATGGAGTTGCAGACTTGTGTCAGGACTGGTATGATCGAGTCCATCACCGGTAAGAGCGCCGATAGTGGACAAGGATCCAGCTTGGATCCAGCTTTGACTGTCGACACAATTTTTAATACCTGATCTTCTGTCAGTGGTATGAAATTAGTGAAGGATGATGTTACTGTAGGTTTTGAGACCTCCTGAATAATGTTGGGAACCTTGGTGTGCGTGGTTTTAGCCAAAAAAGATTGATAAATATCATCCACCTTCGTGAAGAAGAAGTTGGCCAGGGCATCACACATGTCTTGGGTTTGAGGTGGGGTCAGATCGGGGGTGTTACCCGAGAGCACTTTAGTTATGTCATATAATTTTTTGCTAGAGTTCTTTGCCTGATCAATTTGCATCATGTAGTACTCTTTTTTTGCCTTTATAATCATGGCTTTGTATGTTGCCAAAGCATCCTTGTATTTAGTTTTACTTGTTGGATTATAAGACTTTCTCCATTGTCTTTCCCAGTATCTGTCCTGTTGTTTTTGTGCTTTTAGTTCATCCGTGTACCATGGTGCAGTAGGGGTGGACCTGTTCTTAGATAGTTTCTTAATGGGGGCTAATGAATTCATGGCATGTCCCAACCAGTCGTGGAGTTGTTGTATGGCCAGGTTGGGGTTAGCCGAGATTAGCGGGCAAGTATCATCCAGGTGGTTTTTTAGGTCCAACTGGTTGACATTGTGCCATGCTTTAAAGGATATAGACTGGGGAAGAGAAGTAGCTGTAACTGGTCTTTTATCCATAGCCAAGGTACAGAAAACCGCATAATGGTCTGTCCATGGCAGCGGAAGGATGTCGCGTACATGGAGCCCCTGGACACTTGAGAATATAGCATCTAAAATGTGTCCAGCTTGATGAGTAGGTGAAGTAACCAACTGATGTAACCCCAGGACTTCCATATCCGCGATGAGAGCTTGAGTTTCCTTGTGGTTATTATCGTCTAGGTGGAAGTTCAGATCACCTAATACTGTGATCGAGTCCTCTAGTGCTAGAGATTCCAAGTGTGTACTAATACTCGTTAAGAAGCCAGTTTTGACTCCTGGGGGCCTATATATAAGAAGCCCTTTAAAGTTGAATTGTGGGCTAAGTTTGATTGAAAACATCAAGGCCTCGCACGAGATGTCCTGTATTTGAGTCACTATTACCTCCAGATTTTCTCTAGCTATAATGGCGATCCCTCCACCTTTCTGTATAGGTCTATCTTGTCTATAGGCTTTGTAGCCTGTAGGTGTGGCAGTGACCACGTCCGGACCGGACGAGTCATCTGTCCAGGTCTCTGTGATAAAAAGTACGTCTAGCTTTGAATCTGTTATCAGGTCGGCGATTTCTTGGCTATGTTTACATAGGGACCGTGCATTAATGAGGGCTATGGCAACATTATTCGATTTAGGTTTTTGTTTTAGGGGGCTCTTCTCGCCTTGACGCAATGTCGTAAAAAGGCAGTGAGGACAACATTGTTTGATTTCATTATGCGTTTTACAAAAATCGAATGTAGCACAGGCATGATTCCTTGGTATTCTTAGATTGAGGAGAGCGTCCTCGGGGTAGACCATGATGGAATCTTTAAGAGTTGGGACAGGGGTCGTGGCCCTCGGCCCGGTCCCGGCGCGGACGGGCGCAGACGGGCTTGCCTTTGGCGCGCCCGCTACGCCCGCCCGCTGCGCGGGCGGGATGGTGCCATGTTTTTATTCGTAATTAGGCAGAGGAGGGTGGGAGGGTTCTATCCACTGCAGCGCTGACCTTCCCTCACCAAGATGGCGCCTCGGGAGGGTCAGGTGAGGTCAGGGCGCCTTCTAGCAGCGCGCTTTGCCTGGCAACTACACGGAGACCTCTGGTGAAATAATCTCACCCACGAGGTAATGTCAGGTTAAAAAAGCACTTTTTAAAATATTTTACAATTCTTAAAAACCGTCGTTTGTGAGTCATCGACGAGATGTAGAATTAGCAGTATTCACAGGTATAGGAAGATTCCCCTGGCTTCCGCCTCAGGGGAGAGCAAATAACAAATTCGGCTTACATGTGCAACACCTGATGACTAGAAATCCCAGGTCAGTTTCAGATGGCTGTAGCTCATTCAGATCTTTTATAGGTCTCGCCTGGCGTTGCAGCGCAAAGCGCTGCTCGCTCCGCGAGAGATTTTGTGGATGAAGGGTTTTCAGAAAGGGACTCGAAGCCCCACCCCTCATTTCCATTGGCTTGCGTCACCATTTATGCTAAACGTTGGCCTGCCATTGGAAATGGGGTATTTTGTTTGCCGCCCTTTCACTTTTTGGGCCGCCCCCTACTTGCTTCACGGCTGTCGTGAAGCACTTTCTTATCTTTAGGGAGGGCCATCTGTTTTTAATTGGAAACAGATGGCCCTCCCTAAAGATAAGGTCCATTGTCCATGCATTTTCCCCCCGCCTGCACTACGCCAGACTCACCTCCTTGGATGTGGCATATTTCTGACCCAGCATACTAGTAGGATTCATCCACAAACCACAAGACTGCCAGGTGACCTGCTGGGGGATCAGAGTTGAACACCAAAGGGCTCGCCATGCTGCAATTCGACTTGCTCCGCTCTCACGAAAGCGAGTGGCCGAACAGATTCGAAGACGCCTGTCCCAAATGCTGCCCCTTGGGGCAAAGATCCATCGAGCCCTAGCAGCTCACAGCCAGCAAACTGTCTGTGACAGGCCTGTTACAACACCCAGACTTCTCGCAAAGGTAAACGGGGGAAGTTTCCCCCTCCGTGACTGTCTTGGCCAGGGCTTCACTGGCAGGAATAAGCGAGTCATCGAAAAACACACACACACACACACACACACACTGGCTTTGTCGGTTCGGGGTAGCCTGCCTGTGGCACCTCAATTTATCCTCGCCTCGGAGAATCCGATACGGGCACAACTTCCTGACTGCGCACCTCTGGCAAGTAGAGCGGTCGTGCTGCAGCTCCCGGCTTCAAATTCATGAGGAATTCAGGCTGGTGCAGTCCGGGAGGGGTCTGCGGCCTCGTGTCAAACTCCCTTCCTTTTCCCCCCTCATTCTTGGGAGCTGCGGAATGCCTGAGTTCAGCCCCGCTGACGGGCAGCGGCAGACAAATGGGAGCGCAGGCACTCACAGCCATTATGTGACTGCAAGCTGTCAGCTCATGCCACCCAGATCTGACCTAAACAAGGCAGCCCGTGCCTACCATCGCCGCTCCCCACGTACCTACGTGCAGCATCATTTCAGCACTCCCCAAATTAAGACGCTGGGGGACATTGTTTAGAGCGTGTCAACAACTGGTGTGCACGTGTAGGTGTCATTCCCTCAGTCGTGCACGTGTAGGTGTCATTCCCTCAGTCGGCACAAATGCACTATACCCCGCATTTCTCGATTGTATTAAAATCGTTGTGCGCTCCTATTAATTATTTTGTAAGTTGTACAAAAATAAAACTTTGCTTGCAAATATACTATTTACATTTCTACCAAAATATATTGACTGCGTTACTGGATACAGCTGTAGCCACGGGCCGGGGCAGTAGGTAAGAAAAACAATAACAAGCAGGCATTTTATTGTGGGCTGGCTAAGAACGTAATTTGATGCTTGATCAAAGACTTTTTTTTGGGGTACAAACAGGCAATGGCACTGCTGACATAATGTGAGTTGTGTGAGGATATGGAAATTCTATTAAAACATTTTTTTTGCTCCACTTACCGCCAATGTACGGGATAAACAACAGTACAGGACGCTGGCTCCAGCTCGGGGCCCTGCTACTCATTTCTACGAGCGTAAGTCAGACTTTTGCATCACGGGATCTGCGTTGCAGCAATTGCAGTTTTTATTAAAACTGGATATGTAACCAAGTCTCTCCAACACACTCACTTTAATGATATGTGCTTAAAATTCTCTGTGCCTTATTTCCCCATCTCACATGTCTCGTCCTTTCTTTTTCTCTCTCTCTGCCCACCAACACACTTTTCTTTTTACTTTAATAAGCGTTGCGCCGTCTCCCCGGCGCTATGCAATGTAATAGGTGTTGCCTTTGCGATTGTAAATAACAATGCCTTTTAATTTTTTTAAAGGCATTGCTACTTACAATGTCAATAGCTGATAATAATGTAATTGCGAGACCTATTGCATTGTAAATGCTTGTATCTATAGGGCTGGCAGGGTGGCATGCTGAGCCAGGGATAGCGTTCTACAGTTTTGTCCAGCAGAGAGTATTTGCATCTAGTCAGGAGGGACAAACGCCCAAAATTGAGAGGGCTGATGGGTCGGGCGCACATGGACTACAAAGCTAAACTGCGAGATGTCTCTCAGAGACAAAAAGACGGAGACGCTGCAAAGTGTGGCATGGTAGGGGGCTCCGAGGCGATGTCCTGTTCTTTGGCAGGTACTGGTACAAATAGACACAATGCACAATCAAGCGTGAGCACCGGCGTTTATGCGTGACTTATTTTGGAACTTATCTAACGTAACTATTCATGTCATTTCTAAACATGAGTGGCGAGTAGCTCGAGACAGACGCTGTTTTAAACAAGCATTAAAAATGCAATAGGTCTCGCTGTTCATTAAGTTAAAGCCATTTGCTTTGATATACAATACCATTAGCATAGCAAATGGCTTTAACTTTATCAAAGGCGAGACATTTTGCATTTTCAATGCTTGTTTAGTACTTCTGCTCTGCATTTATATTTTTTTAAAACCACAACCCAATTCATTTCAAAGAGAAAAAAACATTTACAGTAATAAAAACCGCAGATAAATATCACATTGCAGCCTTTATACATTTTGTGAGATTACTCATTAACACAGTTTATTACCACCCCTGTACAAAGTCTGAAGGTAATCTTAAAAAAAGAACGTTTTAAGTACAGAGTTCTTCCATATCTCAGGGTTGAACAACAGTATTTATTGTGTAAGATATTTAGCCCATTCTATAATGTTACACAGCCCACCTTTATCTAAATCCTCATATATTTGACACCATTTAGGTTTATCCAACGCCACTAAAGAGCTATCCGATATTTTAGGATCACTTATCTCTCCTTCTAGCAATGCTCACTTAATCCACCATTCTCAAGAGTTTTGCGACAATCTTACTGTGCATTTGTCTTCTAAAATCCAAATTATTTATGTGGGAATTAAAAACTCAATTGTACCTTTGATTAATAGTATATGTCCTTTGGTCCCTGCCCTCTCTTCTACAAATTGGCCATTCTTTATTCAGTACAATTTTGAAGTAACTAGATCTACACTAATGAAGAACGAATATTGTTCCTCAGCAATCTTTGACCTGTGTCTATTTTACAAGCTTGTTCCTCAATGGTAGTACTGATTGTGACAGACATTATCAATCTGTCTCTCGACTGGAACTCTGCCTTACTTGTGGAATATATGGATAGTCAAACCACTGTTAAAACGAGCCTTTGTAAAGCAATAGGTCTCGCATTTACGCGAGTTTAAGCCATTGGCATTGTAAATGACAGTGCCTATTATTTTTGTTTTTTAAAACATAAATAAAAGGCATTGTCATTTACAATGCGAATAGCTTAAACTCGCGTAAATGCGAGACCTATAACATTGAAAATGCTTGCTTAAGTTTCAAACTGAGTGATGTGCCCCTTCGAGGACACCGCGCTTGGTTTCTTCTTTTTAGGTCGAGCAGACCTTACTCTCAATGCGTGAGCATTGAGAGTGTCTGCTTCAGACCTTTTGCCGCCCGTATGGGGAATGAGTTGGGAATGAGGACACGAATCTGTTACGAGCTGCGTTTTTCCTCGCGGGAGCGCGCGTCTGATACCTGCGCATGCGCGGTGTCAGCCCTGGCTCTCACACAGACACAGGCAGCCCCCACCCCTCTGCATGCACGCACGCACACACACAGGCGCAAGCCCTCGCTCACACACAGACACAGGCAGCCCCCACCCCTCTGCATGCACGCACACACACACAGGCGCGCGCATGCACACGCAGGCACACTATCCCCTGCCTCGCATTCTCTCAATCACACACAGTCACGCATGCGCACACACATGCACACACACACACACGCACGCACACACGCATACACACAGGCCTTCACATTAGCCCTGGCCCTCCCCTCCCCTCCCCTCCCACTCACCGGGCTCTTTCGGCGTGTTTCGTGTCTCCTCTGCAGCGCTGGTCGGAGTCGGCCGGCTTCACTGCTTCCTCGGCGGCGGCGGGCGGAACTTCCTGCTGGATTGCAGGCCCCGCCCCCGTCTCGGCCAAAAGTGCCTGACTTCCGGTTTACACGGAGCAGGGCTGCGGCGGTGATTTCGAATGCTCACTAAGTTATTGAATGTTTTTTTTTACTGCTTTTAACATAAAAATGCGGGCAAAGCCAATAAAATATAGTCTTGTGACTACCCTGCGCTTGTTTTTGCTGATGTTGTTGTGGTGGCGAAACTCCAGAGCAGTTTCAATACGTGTGTTCTGATTTCGCTTTGCTGCCCTTTGAGTGTGATATGTACGGTCAGGGGCATTTAGGAGAAGGCGTTGCGTACATCCTTTCGTTTGGTCTCAGCTAAACTACCCAAGGCCATTGTTTTTATGTGCCCGTGCACGAGCTTGCCGTTTGCTCAGGCATTTCTCCTCCCCCTAATTAGTCACCCCTGCTGTTGCTGCCCACGGCCGGCCGTACTTTGTCTCCCATTTCCCCCCTCCCCACAGAAATTCCAAGAGCTTGTTAATGATGCTTTCTCTGCTGTAGCTATATACCAAGTGAGAAGTGGGCTGTTTCAGAATGTAGACACTTCAGTGGCTGGTTCTTGTTGAATACTCCCAGTGAGCAGACACAGCATAAGTTGTGTGTTGCCTGTGTGTTTCTAAGCACACCGGATTGTCGTGGTTATGCAAATGTTCCCTGAGAGCAACAGCCCTTTTTGTCTCGGTCTGCTACTTTTAAGGCAGTGCTTTAATTCGAAAGACTGGGTAATCTAAATTGATCCCGACATAATCTCTGAGGCATTGACCGGGCATTTGCAACAGGTTTGTACCACAGAAAAATACTTTTACGTTGGTTAATGCAAATGTTGCACTCACAGTAGCCTTTTTTTGTGCTACTGTATCTGCACCAAAGCTTCCACCCATATAGATACCCAATTTATCGCAATTGAGAGAAAGGTAAATCTGACGTATAAATTAATTAGCAAAAAAACCTTTTAAAGATGGGCTAGAATAGTAACGAAGATGATTTTGCATAATATGCAGAGGGTGCAAATAGAGATGAGCTTAAAGGGAAACAAGAATACAGAGCATCTATTATACGGTCAACATAAAACATGTATACATGTGTAACCACTTTGAAAGTAATACACTAGTTGTAGGGTAATTCGAGCTACGTAAACACTTATAGCCTTAAGACAGAAAACCAAAGATACATATGAAAACGGCCTGTTACTCTTCTCTGCTTCTCTAGTCCCTATTTAAAGAAATAGTAACTACATTTAGACAAGTAGCAAAACGGTTAATCTGGGGGCACACTGTCAGCTGCTCCTCTTATTTTAACTGTTCTGAAGCATTAAAGTTTGCACTGCCCTCTTTTCCTCTTTTTGCCCTCCTTATCTCCAAATTAATTCATGTTCCTCACAACAGTCACGTTTTTTTGTAATTTTATTCTATTCTCCATTCGGTCTGTTTCTCTTCCTTCAGCTAGAAAATAAGTGAGGATTAATGCTAGCCTGCTCATTACACAAACAATAACAAGCTACAGAGGGAAAAAGACAAACAGGTCGTCCTCCACTCACCTTGTAATATCAATACACGTTCATCAAAGGCACCTCTTTTTAGGATAATTATATAGGTGGAGGTGGGGGTTTCCATAACTCTTTCTCCATATACATCCCTCACTTGCAACCAGAGGTAGTGACCTCCCACTTTATTGCCTCTAAATTTCTAAAATGTATGTTTTACAGATGACAGTCACTGGGCTAAAATACCCCTATAAAACATAAAGGAGTGTAGCTGTGAATGATGTATCAGAAACAGATCACAACAATCTATATGTGAACTTAAAAAATAGTGAGGGCAAGATGGCACCTAACATGCGCACCGCCAATAGGACGAGACTAGTGGTAGCAATGTATTATACAACTGACGATGCTTGCCTTCATCGCTTCCTTGCATGCTCTGCAAGCTAACTGAATTTGACCTACAGCCACTTGCGTTTACAACAGTTCTTTTTGTTTCAGCTTGGCAATGCTAAACCGTGAGCTGGGTTCTATTTATTGACAAAAAGATTGCTCATAAAATTGGGGGTAGTTGTTTAACAAATGCCCTCGGCTGCCTTTGAAGGGTGTTGATTGTTCAGGGGTTTATTTATGACTTATAATTCATCTAGCGTGTTTTGATTTTCTTTACCATCATTTTAATTTACCTTCACGTGTTTTTTCCCCGTTTAAAATCCTTTATTCCGAACTTGCCTTTTTTCTTTATTGTCCTGCAATTAATTTTATTTCTTCGTCTTGGCTTGTCCTGCCTCTGACTGGCTTTTCTCCTCTTCTTAATACTTTCTCTCTCTTCCCAGTTCTCTCAAGCAGCCTCTCTTCGGACTGCTCCCTCTTTCATTTCTCCGTCTTTCTGTTCTTACCTCTTCTCTTTCCCCTCTAATGACTTTTGCTCAGTCTACTTTTATTTTCGCCTTTGATTCATATCTCAGCTCACCTCACCGTCTTTTCCTTTCACTCTCCCTTTCTTGTTCTTTGCCTCCTTGACTCACACCGACACTCATCAATGGGCACTCTCGTCCACTGCTCTCTTTTTTCTAACATTCTTAGGAACTTTGCTGGGGTACAGGGTGCGAAATGCCAATGAAGGCTGTACTGTGCATGTGAGGCCGCACTGGACACTCGAGGCTACATCTCGGGATGTAAAGTCATACATGGGCAACTGAGGCTATACTGAGTATGTGAGGCTGGCATATGAAGCCTATACGTGGGACCACATTTTGAAAACTAAAAGACCAGGATGTTTAACAAACATAGAAGAAGGACTACAATTTTACATCTGCCAGGCACACAGAATGACTTAAATGACAACGCTGATCTACACCGAAATACAGACAATGTGGAACCGAGGGACTAAATTAATTGCAACTTTTAAACCCAGTATCTTGCATGTTCATTACATTACTTTTTGGTAACAGCTGTTAACTTGCCCTACAATGAAACACATAAAAACGTGCCTCCCTCTGTCTTTAGTCGACTCTCTCTAAAAATCAGGACATGTGCTAAAATTGTTGAAATCCAATGTGACAGCTGGTGCAAAACCAGGACTGTCCTCGTAAATCCAGGACGCCTAGTCACCCTCGGCCCTCCAGAGGCTGGCGGCCACGCTCTTCTCTAGTAGTTAGTGCTAGCTGTGAGGCAGGGGCTCCCAGTAAGGTACTGCAGCAGAGGCAGGACAGTGGCGGCTCCTCGAGGGAGTGCTGTGGGGAGAGGCAGGGTGGGGGTAGTAAACTCCGGCATATGGCCGAACCGAGTTAAGTACATAAATAAATAAACAAGCATTGACATAGCCAATAGGACTCACTCTATCTATCTATCTATCGCCCTCGCTCTATCTATCTATCTATCGCCCTCACTCTATCTATCGCCCTAACTCTATCTATCTAATGACCCCTCCTATCTACCTATCTCCCACACACTATCCATCGCCCACACTATCTATCGCCCTCCCTCTATCGATCGCCCTCACTCTATCTATCGCCCTCCCTCCTATCTATCTATCCATCGCCCACATTATCTATCGCCCACACTCTATCTATCGCCCTCACTCTATCTATCTTTCGCCCTCACTCTATCTATCTATCTCCCTCACTCTATCTATCGCCCGCACTCTATCTATCCATCACCCTCACTCTATTTATTTATCGCACCACCACAGCATCACTCAAGGGCACCACAACATCACACAGCATCACTGAACGCCACAGCATCACTCGTCGCCACAACAACATCACTCAGAGCCACCACAGCATCAATCTGTGCAACCATTCAACAACAACTGGTTCAAATATATTCTCTCAATGTTTCAAGCTTTATTACAAATGTCACAAAAAGATGTTATTTCACTTCTGTTCTTGGATTTTGTCACAATAAAATACACTGAACATAATCTTCACAAAAGTTATTTACAAAAGTTTAAGCTATTGCCATTATAAGTTACAATACCTTTTATTTAAGTATTAATTATTAAAAAAAATTAAAAGCCATTGTTATTTGTAATATCAATACATCTAAGTCACGTAAATACAACACATATTGCATTACAAATGCTGTAGGTGTCACATTTGCGAAAGTTAAAACTATTGGCATTGTAAATGATAAAGCTATTAATTTCGCTATTTTCAAAATCAAAACATAAATACAAAATTTGTCATTTACAATACCAATAGCTCAAACTTTCCTAATGCGAGACCTATTGCATTGCAAATGCTTGTTTTAAATTAACTTTAACACTGAGCATGGTGTCCTTGAAGCGTGGTGACCCTAAAGCGGGCGCCGCGCTCGGAATACAAATACAATAAAATAACATCCGACATTGTCCCCATAAACAAAATAGTGCTGATCCCCTAGATAAAGCCGACCATGTAATGGGTCAAGTAAAAGGTCCAGTCGTCATGGGCGGTACCAAATGGGGACAAGGCGGTAACAAGGAGGGATTAACTAGCCTCATAATGAATCGGAAGCCAGCATTTAGCAAGGGCAATGACATCAGCCAATGAAAAGTATGGGCGGAGAGTGGGTGAGGCTACTACAGCATACTCGACTACTGCATGCCTCGCTGCCGCTAGGCTCGACCTAAAAAAACAACTTGGCTAGACCTAGGGTAGATAGTTATAGATCTATTACTCTTCTCCCAGCATTCAGGAAAACACTGAACGGGTCTTATCTAAGCAACTGGCTGAGCACTTGAAAGATTCTGAACTTATGGCAACTGGGTTTTCCTCAAGCAGATGCACTGAGTCTGTCCTTCATTTGCCCTGTACAAATAAAGATTGTTAGTAGATTAGAAAGACGGTTATTGTCCTTTTATTTGACATATCTGAGGCTTTTGATACTGCGGACCATGACACCCTTTTAAAACAACCCACAGAGTATTGATCTGGGCATGGTTTGCTTCCTTTTTCAAAGGTTGTATTCAGTTAGTAGCACTCCGTTAGTTTGGTCCTCTGCCCAGAGGGTCAACTGTGGGGCCCTTCAGGTATTTTCCAGTTTCCCTGATACTTCCTCTGCCCTTCCCCACACCCCCAAAGCTGCTGGGGTCGGATTGTTAAGCCCTGGCGGAAGACGTTAGTTAATGCACCAATACAAATTAGAAATCCAGTAGAACTGCAACAGATACACGACCCACTGAGCAATAATGCACAATCAGTCATACAAGACACAGTGGAAATCCAAACCCTCTTTTGTTAATGAAAAGCATACTCAAACCAGCACTAAGAAAGAGAAGGGGTACTTTAAAAATGTTTATTTTCAAACCTTAGCCTAGTGCATGAAATATGAACAGTAACCACCAAGAAAGCAAAAAGAAATGCAACAATGCATAACATGGTCAGCAAAAACATTTCTAACATGGTTTGCAAATTCTTGCCATCATTACACTCTAAAGCTATTTTTTTTAAATTAGGTTTTATTTTTTTAATCGGAAGAAATTGAGGACATACAGCATAATGAAACTCTGCCACTGAGGGTGATATGTCATGAACCATACGACAAAAAAAGAAAAAATCAACAATGAGGTCATTGATGATAGGAAGGGCGGCTTCTAAAATAGGCTTCAGTAATAGTCATTCACATACAGGACACAACAAATGTCCGATAGCGCATGCATATGTTGACAGTGTTCAGAGACACCATCCTATGAGCACATGGGGAGTTGCCAACCCTTCGGCAGAGTACCAGTCAAGTCGTGAGCGGTCTTTCAGGAGCAAGCACTGAACCTTTAACATTCTAGGCCTCCTGCACCGTAATGGTCAGTAGGTAGGTCTGTAGTGGACTTCAGAAGTCGAATCGAGAGGTAGTATAGTTCCAGCTGGGCATTCCAATATACCATGTCTTTCAGCCATTTATTCACCAGGGCACCTTAGCCAAAAAAAGGGCAACCGAGTTGAAGCACCAAAATACCTTTGGCATCTCTAGAGTACACCCCAGCAGAGCAATCCAGGGCGAAGGCCGCAATTGCAGACCACTCATGAGCAAAGTGAACACAAGAGCCTAGAATCTCCCAACACTTTTGTACCCCTCAGGCGCGCAGTCTGCGCAAAGCCAGTGCATCTTCTGTGAGTTGTATAATCGGTAAAGGAGTAGTGATTGGCTGAGGGGAATATAATATGTGGTGTGATAACTGCCTGTATAGTCCAGGCACACAGCTCTGTCCCAGGTACATAGTCCACTGTGGTAATCTCTGTACGGTGTACATTGGAAGCACGCCCCGCAAATGAGTGTAATGAGTGAGGGCGTGCCTTGTCTCATTACACTGCTGTGTGTGCTGTAAAACATCATGGGTGAAGCCAACAGTGCGCGAACTGTGCTTGCTCACAGTTATAATACAGCTCAGAGTCAGTGCATATAGTCCAGCGGATTCTAGGCTGGTTTTCCACATAGACTAAAGTTATCATGAGGGATTTGAGTGTCTTGAATATTCTTGTCAGTATTGTTATAGAATAGGTAAATAAGTATAACAAAGGGGATGATGGACGGAGCGTTTGAGAAAATCAAACACTCACCCCCAGTCAACTGATCTGGGTTTAATCCATCATCATTCTTTAGCTTACTCCACCACCCCAGTTCAGACATGGCTGTATGCAAATCAGCCTGACCCTGTGCCTCATGGGAACAGTCCAGGCCAAACTGCCAAGCCATGTCTTCCCTGGACCGGAAACAAGCATCCTGGGACTGGTTTCGAGTTCATAACCCTCATCAGCCAGGCTATCTTGAATCCAGTGGCAAAGTGAGCAGTGGACCCACGTCTGGGCATACCCTGCCAACTTAGGGCGAACAAAGCGATACCAAAGGGGATGATGGCCGGAGCGTTTGAGCAAATCAGACACTCACCCCCAGTCAACTGAGCTGGGTTTAATCCATCATCATTTTTTAGCTCATTCCACCACCCCAGTTCAGACATGGCTGTATGCAAATCAGTCTGACCCTGTGCCTCATAGGAACAGTCCAGCCCAAACTGCCAAGTCACGTCTTCCCTGGACCGGAAACAAGCATCCTGGGACCAATTTCGGGGTAATACCCCTCATCAGCCAGGCTAGCTTGAATCCAGTGGCAAAGTGAGCAAGGGACCCACGTCTGGGCATACCCTGCCAACTTAGGGCAAACACAAGGAGATGATGGACGGAGCGCTGAAACTTTTCAGACACTCACCCACAGATCTGGGTAGAATCTATCATCGTTCTTTAGCTCACATCACAACCCCAGTTCAGACACAGCTACATGCAAATCAGTCTTGACCCTGTGCCTCATGGGAACAGTCCAGCCCGAACTGCCAAGCCATGTCTTACCTGGACCGGAAACAAGCATCCTGGGTCCTGTTTTGGGGTGGCATCCCTCATCAGCCAGGCTAGTTTGAATCCAGTTGCAAAGTGAGCAAGGAACCTACGTCTGGGCATACCCTGACAACTTAGGGTGAACACCAGCAAACACAAGGAGATGATGGACTGAGCGCTGAAACTTTTCAGACACTCACCCCCAGTAACAGATCTGGGTTGAACCCATCATCGTTCTTTAGCTCACTTCACCACCCCAGTTCAGACACAGCTCCTTGTGTTTACTTTGTTTGCTCTGAGTTGGCAGAATGTGCCCAGACGTGGGTCCCTTGCTCACTTTGCCACTGGCTGATGAGGGCTTATGCAAATCAGTCTTGACCCTGCTGCTTATGGGAACAGTCCAGCCTGAAATGCCAAGCCAGGACCTTCCTGGACCAGAAACAAGCATCCTAGGACCAGTTTCGGGTCACACCCCTCATCAGTGGAAAAGATGTGGCGCCAGGGCGACTGACTCCGGAATCTGGGGATCACAGTTCGATGTCCGGCACCGGCAGCAGATTAGCCCAGCACCATGTGACTCTGGGCAATAGCTTGCGTAATCTTCCCGACAGCCCCCAGTGCCTAGAGACCCTTACGGGTGATTGTGCGCTTTACAAATGTGGATTATTATCAGCTAGGCTAGCTTGATGGCAGTAACACAGCAAGCAAGGGACCCACATCCGGGCAATTCAAAATTATTACTTTTCAACCTTCCTAAAAATACTCGGGGGATTTATAATTTTCCCAAAATATTCTAGGAGTGGAGTTAGAATATTAAATAAAAATGTCACTTTCAAGTGTCCATCGCGCATACTACTGCCCTGAGGGCACAGTTCTGAGCAAGAAACAAGAGTGCAGTTTTATTATGAGGAATCCCTAGAGATGCCTCCAAGCAAGGCACTAGGCAAAAACGTAGAATGACCAGATGGCTTCACGTCACGGGGGTACCATTTCTCCATTCGTCCACTTTGCCCTCGTTAGTGTAATTAGCTGAGCTAAAATGAACCAAAAGTACAATACACAGATTGCACTATGTTAAATCAAAATCCAGAACTGGGAAAGTTGTATGGGGTTGGCTCTGGTCAACCTACACAAGCAAGTACCTGCAAAGAAACTGTAGGAGCCCCCTGGCCCATAATGCTTGTGTCCTCGCTGCACGTCGAATACTTCCCCCAGAAGTGCAAGGTAGAGCCCGTGGCTTCCTTCAGTTCCAGTGTACCGCCCCAGCTCGGTGCTGGTAAGTAGCCTCTCGGGTGCTTCCTTCGGTCTTGCGCACTCCTCCGGCGGGGGGAAGAGGTAGGATACGCCAGGAAGATCTGCAAGAGGCCATGGATCCCAACCAACCAGCACCACCGCGGCCAGGCAGGTGGCAACGGCTGCTAGATAGCCCAGCATAGCAAGAGAGCGCCAGTCAAAACACAAGCAGACTAGCCCAGGAAGGCTGGCGGCTACACGACTTTTACCGTGAACAGAGAAAGAGGACTAGCGCACCTAATCATCCTACAACCGACAGCGAAGCAGTGCTTACCCTCAAAACTCTCTTAAATGTGTAAATAAGGTAGCCCAGGCCGTGGCCCGGTGTCCATGTCAAACATCCGACGGAAACGCATTCAACCTGGAGTACTGAAAGCTCGAAAGAAACTGCTGGAATTCTATTCGAAGTAAAACTAGATCATCCGTTATATTCCAGGAGACAAGCTCGAAGGCAGACTAGTAACGGCCCAAGCAAGACTGAATGGGGTGGGAAGGAGGACAGGGAAAAAACGCAAAATACACCAAGAACAACACTGCAAATACAAAACATGCCGAAGCGTATGTTAAGTGATTCCATAAGAGAACATAATGTGAAAATCGTTCAATGCAAAACATTAGAAATAAGAGCTGCTGGCACTTGTTGACTTCTTGAAGTTGGCTGTGCAGGTAAATTCACCGTTGTCACGCGAGAGATGAGAGCGTGCTTGCAGTAATCCTATCATAAACACTAGACCGCGAATAGGAAACACCTAATGCAGAGGTTAACCAATCAAAGCTCTTTCCGTGGTGCACTTTACGACTTTTCCTGACACTTTTACGACGTGCCGATGGGACGTTCGTGTGGCGCTTTACGGTAGCCCACAGCAGGCCCGAAGTTGACAGCTCTCTCTCTTCGGGAAGTGGATGCCGGCAGTGGAAGAGGGTGCGGCACGGTGGTCAGAGACGCCATGGGGAACGCAGTGGGCAACGTGGGCAATGGAGAAGAAGAGGAAGCGGTTGAAGGCATGTCAAGCACAGCTGTTGACTCGGGTGGGGGCCCGGAGACTTCTCCTCCCGGGGTGCTGCCGGCACCTGGTCTCCTGCTGGAGCCAGCCCAGCTGCGGGAGGCTGCGGCCCGCCTGCGCCAAGAAGCCTCGCAGGAGTCTCTGGTAGCACAGCACCATGACGTGCTTCTCCGACGGCTGCAGGAAAGACAGAGTCGCGGCGAGGACACCGTCACTCTGGACCAGTTCTGCGAGATGCTGGAGAACCAGGGGGCCGGGGGCCGCGAGGATGGAGAGCAGGTGAGGGATCCTTTTGGGGAAAGCTGGGGATGGACCAGAGATTAGCTGGTTCAGAGCCTGGGCAATCGAGAGAGGAATGGGCAGGGAAAGGGGATGGGTAGTTGCCAGGTTATTGAGGGAACAAACAGGGAAGCAGTTGGGAGAGAATAAATAAGTGAACATGGGATGTGGTGTGAGAACTGGAGGATGATCCTTACCTGTGATGCCAACCTACATGCAGTGCCTTAAATGGGCCGGTACTGTCCGGTACGGAGTACGGGCACTTTTTTATTTTACCAGGGAGAGTACCGGCACTTCTCACGAGAGATGTAATACTTTTAATTGGAGAGTACGGGCACTTGTATTTGTATTTGTATTTTGGTATTTCTAAAGCGCAACAATCGCTCCGAAAGGAGCATCCTGGCGCTGAAAGAAAACAGTGTGCAGAAGTTGAAAAATAGAAGATTAAATTAAGGTCATTACATATCATCAGGGAGAGAGTAGATCCATGTTTTAAGCTGCTTTCTGAAGTGGTTTTCTTGCGTTAGGGATCTGAGATTATTGGGAATTGAGTTCCAGGCTTTTGCAGATAAGAAGGACAAGGACTTGCCTCCTTTAGTTTTGTATTTGAATTTCAGCAACTTAACCGGGTCTTGATTTGAGGATCTCAAGGTCCTTGAGGGATTGTAATGGGGAAATCTGATGAGATAGAGTGGGCCAGTGCCGTTATATGCACGGAAAGCTACTGTTAACATTTTAAACAGAATTCTTTTGGGGAGTGGCAGCCAATGAAGGGTTTTCAAGGCGGCCGAAGCTGATGACCTCCTGGGTAGCTTGAGAACAAGTCTAGCCCCTGCGTGGTGTACGCCTTGGAGCTTTTTAAGAGTGGCTTTCCTTTTAACACCTGCCATCAGACCATTACAGTAGTCAAGACGTGCGAGGATTAGGGCCACTGCTACTGCCTTTCTTGAATCTATAGGTAAGAAGTCGAAGAACTTTTTCAGTGATTTAATTATGTTGAAGCAACTTCCTGCAACATTCCGGACATTCTGATGGAACGATAATTCGGCGGCGAATAGAACGCCCAGATTCCTTGCTGATGCCACAGCTTGGGGGGGTGCAGGGGTGTCCTCAGGTCACCATTTACTAGGACAGAATTCGGGGGTTTTACCCATGGGGAGGATTTCTGTCTTATTGGTGTTGCATTTAAGGTGGTTTTGATTCATCCAGCGGAAGACATCTCTTAGACACTTTTTAAGGTTTAGCTCAGCATCTGTAGAATCATTCTCCAAGGGGACAATGAGCTGAGTGTCATCGGCATATGATGTCACTAATATGCCGTATGACTCTATTAAAGAGATGAGGGGGACCACATAGATGTTGAACAGTAATGGGCTTAATATTGAGCCCTGAGGGACTCCAGAGTGTACATTTTTCTCTTTAGAAAGAAAAGGGCCCAAGGAGATGGTTTGGGATCTATCCGCCAGGAAGGAAATTATCCAGTCTAATGCTACATCTGTGATTCCTATATCCCTCAGTCTGTCTATCAGTATGGAATGAGAGATGGTATCGAACGCCGCCGTGAGGTCTAATAGGATCAAGACGGCGTTCTTCCCTCCATCCTGTAATAGTTTTATTGAATCGGTGAGTTCTATCAAAGCAGTTTCCGTGGAGTGATGTGAACGGAAACCCGATTGCTGGGGATGAAGGATATGATGAGCTTCAACATAATTTTTTAGTTCTTTATGGACCATTTGTTCAGTTATCTTGCCTAAAACAGGGAGGAGTGAGATTGGGCGTAGATTTGTGAGGTCTGTGGGAGATTTGTTTAATTTTTTCATGAGGGGTTTCACAATTGCATGCTTCCATTCGCGAGGCACGACGCCTGAGCTCAAGGAAGCATTAACAATCTCATTAATGATGGGATTGACCACCTCAATTAGTTGATGAAGAATTCGAGGGGGGCATGAATCAGAAGGGGCACCTGATTTACATTTCAGAATTGCCTCCCGGGTCTGGAGAAGTGTGACCGGGGTGAAGGTTCTAAGGCAGCTTGACGAGTTCTCTCCAAAGGGCGGAGGAATAGGGGACAGGGCTTGACGAGGAAGTTGGAAGTCCTTTTGTATTGATAAGATTTTTTCCTCGAAGAAGTCCGCAATCCGGTTGCAGAACTCTGAGGAAGGTGGGATTTCAGGTTGGAGAGCTCTTGGATGAGTAAATGACTTGACAATAGAGAAGACCGTTTTTTGTTTTTGCTTGGCTGTGTTGATGGCATTGACGTAGAAGTTTTTCTTAGCTAATTTAATGGCGTTGATGTAGGTTTTCCTCTGCTGAATGTATAAACTTCTGTCTATAAGGTCATAAGTTTTACGCCAGCTGCGTTCTCTTTTCTTGCATAGAAGATGTATTTTTGCTAGCTCAGATGTAAACCAAGGGGCGTTTATCTTCCTGTTTTTCCCTTTTCCCTGGGGGTGGTTTGGAGGTAGCCTGCCCTTGATCTCCTGTCGCATCCAAGTGTGAAAACATTTGGAGCCCTGGGCAGCATCTCCAGGCATATTCGGGATAAGTGCATTGACAATGGGGTTGGTCTTAAAATTGGCTTCTACTCGTGTCCAGTTGACCTGGTTCACTGGATTATGGGTAGGTTTAGCTGTTGATTGGGACCATGGGAGTTTTATGTAGAAGGGAATCAAGCAGTGGTTTGACCAAATTTGGGGGACAGGATTTTGAATTTCCAGAAGGGGAAAGTTAGTACATATCCCGTCAAGGGTGTGACCGGCTTGATGGGTGGGTTGTGTCACTGCTTGTTGAATGTTGAAGATCTCTAAGGTTTGGAGGAAATTCAGTGCATGCGTGTCGGATGTAGATTCTAATTGTAAATTAAAATCACCCAGGAGTGTAAAGTGTGGGTAGCGAAGTAGAAATTGTCCCAAGGAATCACTAAGTGAATCTAAGAACTTTACGGCACTGCCTGGTGGTCGGTAAATTAAGCCACCTGAAAAAGAGGACGACTCATTTAGCTTGATGGAAAAACCCAGTCCTTCGGCACCCTTAAGAGGAGCTAAAGTAAAGGTGTGACATTTTATATGGCTTTTGAGCACCACAGCTACTCCTCCTCCCTTCCCTTTCGGTCTATTTTGTCGAAAGATAGTATAACCAGGTGGAAGTGCAACTGATAAGTCAGGGTTGCTGTTCTCTGTTAGCCATGTCTGTTATGAAGAGACAGTCTAACTGTGTGTTTACGATAAGATTGTTTATGTCTTGACTATGGCAGCCCATGGAGTGAGCGTTTATCAGCCCTCCTTTAAAGTGAGAGTGGCTGGCCCTAGTGTTGTTGGGAAGAGTTTGAGTCTTAACTGGGGCCCAAGGTGAGTGCCAATGACAAGAGCGGCATGAAAAAGGTCACTTAATTGTGTCCATATCAATCCTACAGGGACAGCCTGTGAGTGTATTGAAGCTCATAAACTCGCTCACCTGGTATGATCGGGCAGAGTGAGATGGACCAGCACTTCCTGCACCTGGCGCAAACTTGGCGCGGACGGGCGCAGACGGACTTTCCTTTGGGGCACCTTTGGCGCGCCGTCGTCGGGCCCGCTGCGTGGACGGGGACTGTTGTTCTTTATATACAGGTGGAGGAGGGTGGGAGGCGTCGCAAGACTGGAGCGCTGCCCTTCTTCTACCCCAAGGTGGTGGCCGTCCCTGTGGCCGATCGCGGCAGCTGCCAATCGCTGCGCGAGGGCCAGGGTTCGAGGTGCTATAAGGACAGGGGTGAGTGCTGTTTTAAAAAGGGAAAGTGAGTCTTCCCAAAATTACATGACAATAGTAACACCAATTTGCACAATATATAAAAGCTAATCAGCCTAACCCCCGGCTTTCCGCCTCAGGGGAAGAGTACGAAGCACACTGGAATTGTGCGCGCGATGGTAAATGCCGTTTTTGTACCTGGGAGGGCGGGAGGCGTCGCAAGACTGGAGCGCTGCCCTTCTTCCACCCCAAGGTGGCGGCCGTCCCTGTGTCCGATCGCGGCAGCTGCCAATCGCTGCACGAGGACCAGGGTTTGAGGTGCTATAAGGACAGGGGTGAGTACTGTTTTAAAAAGGGAAAGTGAGTCTTACCAAAATTACATGACAATAGTAACACCAATTTGCACAATATTTAAAAGCTAATCAGCCTAACCCCCGGCTTTCCGCCTCAAGGGAAGAGTACCAAGCACACTGAAATCCGGCACTTCTCACGAGAGATGTAATACTTTTAATTGGAGAGTACGGGCACTTCTCAGAAATAAGCAGGGACTCTGGTACAGAGTACCTGCACTTCTTTTTTTCCATTTTAAGCACTGCCTACATGAGAGTGCTTATGGGAGCAGTAGTGGGGTGGCCATATGCTATAAGGGATCTAGTGGGACCATGAAGAAAGTAATAATCTTTATTGTCGATTATTTAAAGTAATTGCAATGATAATTGGACCATGAAGTAGCTCGTCGGCTGCGTAGGAGGACGAGGGTATAGTTTGGTTCTCACAAATGGGAGTAGCACTGGGAACAGGAGAGGGTTTTGTGGGGGAGCAGTGCAAGTGACAGTTAACGGGTTTGAGCGGAAACGAGGCGGCTACTGGGGGAAGCAAGGACGACTCATCAAATAAGTGGTTCCAGGGACACGGGTGATGCAGTTATCAAAGGAGAAATGGGAGGGGTCGGTTTGTTGTGGCAGGAGGCAGCCCAGACGACGTTGGTACCTGCTTTTCATGCGCCTTAATTGATGTAGGCTGCACGGCCTTAAACAGATGTATGTTTTATGTATAAAAAAAAACTAGTACAATTGTGCCCATTTTGGTAACAGTTTAAATGCAACTAAGTTCCTAGTATCCTTTCTTTATTTCCTCTGCAAGCTTTCTAGAAATCTGTGTTAAATGAACTATTGGTACACTACAGGAACATAATTTCAAACCACTTGTCATACCAGCAACAGAGACATGTAATGGATATTCTTAATTGCTCATCAACTCTGAGCATTTAAGTTGTATAGGTGGTTGCTCGACAAAAACATTCTAGCTCCCCCCTCTTTTACCCTTGTGTGCTGTTGGATTAGTCAAATCATTATCAGCCTCGCTGCTAAGCTGTGTAGCATCACATCGTTTCACGAAAGTATTAGTTACTCCACCCTATTATCCTGTCTGCCATTTGCATCTCATAATTGACACCGCAACTTACAAGGGACAATGGTGGGCTAGTCATGCAGGTCGTCTCTTACCAAGACTTAAAATTATAACATACCGTCTACAGTTCCCTATTAGTTTTTCATCAATATTGTGGTTCCTGATGGAAATGAAAGACAAAATGTTGCTCCTGTCCCAATTCCTAGGGATAGTAATACCATCTGCAGTCTTAATGCAGTAATTGGAACAAACCTTTAGAGAGCTTCAAGATCAGCCGTACACCCGAGTTGTGATTTCCAAGCTATACCAACTTTGTACAAACATATTTGGTAACTTGGTTAATCTTGACCGTGAACAGTGGGAGCCGGATAGAGGTCAACATGTAGGTGGTAGAATATTGCTCCAAACAAAATAAATCAATCGCCATGAATAACAAATACAAGCTCGGACGTTATTCAACAGTCCACAGAAACTACAAAAATGTGACCCATGCTTATATCCTACGTTTACTCGCGGCTCTTGCGCCCCACCGTACTGCAGACTCCACACATTTAGCCTGGAACTGCTCTATGATCCTAGCCTTTTGGAAGGAAGTCTTTGATATTATGATTGATATCACGGATAATTGAACTGAATGGTCCCCTCTGATCGCACTTTTGGAATATGATGCCTAAAACCCACTCAGTATCAGGAAGCTGACTGCTATTAGCCTAATCCTCTCAAAACTTAGGATACCTACACCCTGGACCCCGTAGTTCACTGCCCTCCGCAAATAGTTGGTTAAAGAACTCTTCACGTTTTGATGACTTAGCAGAAACCCTTGTGTATATATAAGCAGCAAACACAAGGAGATGATGGACGGAGCACTGAAACTTTTCAGACACTCACCCCCAGTCACAGATCTGGGTTGCATCCATCATCATTCTTTAGCTCACTTCGCTAACATTGGATTCAACCCAGATATGTGACTGGGGGTGAGTGTCTGAAAAGTTTCAGTGCTCTGTCCATCATCTCCTTGTGTTTGCTTTGTTTGCCCTAAGTTGGCAGGGTATGTCCAGACGTGGGTCCATTGCTCACTTTGCCACTGGATTCAAGCTAGCCTGGCTGATGAGGGCTGTTAGCCCGAAACCGTACCCAGGATGCTTGTTTCCAGTCCAGGGAAGACATGGCTTGGCAGTTCAGGAGCATTGTTCCCATGCAGGGTCAAGACTGATTTGCATATAGCTGTGTCTGAACTGGGGTGGCGAAGTGAACTAAAGAACGATGATAAATTCAACCCAGATCTGTCTGTCTGTCTCTCTATCTATCTATCTATCTATCTATCAGGTTTTTGGAACCCTTTAAGGACATGTACCCAACAAATGCTGGTAATCTCCTGCACTCTCAAAGTCCTGCCTAGTTTTAGGTCACTCCTAACCATTTTCATGTCTACCAGACGAGGAACTATTGGCATTGCATATACCTGACACACATTCGGGCTCATATTCACGCTATTATTTCTAGCACTGCCTCCCATGTTTCTGTTTATATGGTGTATATGATGATGGTGGCTAATTGGCCTAATGATAAATATCGACCCCTGCGGTAAATGAAATGAAGTTAGAAAAAATGAGGAGCCATATCCTTTGTATGGTGCATTTCAATTTTTTAATCAACTTGAGCTAAAGACTCATTTTTTGCTGAAATCTGTATTGAACAGTACACCATACATCAAAGGGAACATTGTGCAGATCATAAAACTCCAGTTGGGGTAGTTTTAATGTTCAAGTTGTTTTGGCTTTCTATGTCTCCATCTGGTTGTAGAAACTGTTCTGTGACTGAAACCCACAGTCCCTTTGCCGTTAAGTAAAATAGGTTTAAGACTTGGAGGGTCCGTAGACAAAGAACCAACTTAAATAACCTGGGTTACTTAGTTAGGCCCTCATCATTCTCATAAAAAAAATCACAGGTTTATAGATTTAAAAACCTTCTCAGAAAATTGAAATTCTCTGTTACCTGCCACTTTATGTACTGATATAAAATATTGTCCTAAACTCAACGTGTCAATCCTGTGCTAAATTTGGTCACATTTTTAACTCAGTTGGTACAAGATAGACGTACCAACGTACCGTATTTGAAATAGCCATGCTATAAATGGACTACCCATGTTACTTTCTTTTATTATATTCTTCATTGCCGTTAGCAAACGCTTTGGCATTTTGTGGAAAAGGTATCTGCTGTTGCAGTAGATGACAAGAATCAGAAATCATTCTGTTAGGTTTGCAATAGGCAGACAAGCCAGGCAGGTAATCAGCGGAAGAGGCTGCCCAGAGCAGGCAGTGGATTCGTCTTTTGCAAAAGTTGATGATTTAAATCATGTAATATAATTGTTTGCTATTTCTAGAGAGTCTGGAGCAGAGACCTGTTCTCTGATGCACATGTAAAACAGCCAGTAAGTGCAACATGGACACTGAGAGTATGTCTTTGATTTGGTCTTCCAGGGCCAAATACTTGATGGTTTTGACAACCAGGTATAACGTGATGCTTCTTTATAGATTTCTTTTTACACTTTAAAGGTGCGAAAGGGAACAATGTTTCTTGCTGTTGAAGCTGGTCTGATAAGTTTCCAATATTTTTGATGGAAATGTGTGTTTTATGTCCAAGGGCGGCAGTTTACATTGTCCCAAGTAAAGACTTAGCTTTTGTTTTTTTAATACCGTATTTTATTGGCATTTGAACAATAATAACATTGATAGTACACTGTCCAGAAAGTAGACCCAAATCCTTAAGGTAATGTTGTGGATTGCCACATTAATCACAAAGAAAAAGGAGAATGACTGCTGCGCTTCACCACCCCAGCTCCCTGCGCCCACGGGTTGACACACTGCGGACCACCACCAGAATTAGGAAGCATAGTTGCCACCTTCATTAAGCTCTGTAAGTTTGCACTTCGTGGTCCAGAGATTGGGATGTGTGGTGAAATTGTAATCTTTTTCCCTCAACACCATTTAAGAGGTATAATAAAACCAATTTGGGGGTCTGTTAAGGTGTTTGACCGCTGAACCTCCCCCAGACAAGTTAAGACCCCCCTTGAGCCCTCCCACCCAGAAAAGAATAGGGACCGGGCATCCCCATACCATATGAAGAAAGTCTCCATGATGGATGGAGCAATGCAGGCAGGTCGGGGAGGCGAGCACACCAATGTGCCATAGTCTGGAGCGTGTGATGTAAACTCTGAAGGTATTTGAACTTTATGAGACTATATTGGCCGGGGATAGCTACCTCCCTCGAAAAGCCAGTCATCGTTGTTAGTCTGTTTAAGACCCTGTGCCCATGTTGCCCAAAACCTGAAAGGAGTTTGGTGTGTTTATAACTAGTGACAATTATGAATGAATGCATTTATTATGTCAGGTGGGTGGGCTGAGAAGTACCTGGACTGCCAAGGGACTAAAAACTCAAGGAGCTCCTCTGGAACTGAGACATAGGATTGGAGTGCATGTCTGAGCTGCAGGAAGCAATAAAATTGGGGTTTGTGAAGTTCATATTTTCCCTGAAAGCTGTGAATGATTCAATAGTAGTCCCTACCATAATGTCTCCCATGGTTGCGATCTCAATGTGATTTTAGGTGCCCAAGTCCTCCAATACAGTCAATCATGGGAGCCAGCACCCATTACATAGTAGGATTTCCCTTGATAGGCGTTTGTTCCACCGCAGTGACTTGAGAGTGTTGTGCCAAACACAGAACACTGCCCTTGTTGCTGAGGGGAGTGCTGGAGGAAGTGTGCCACCTTACCAGGTGTGTGCATTTGGCTGCATGGGCGGACGTTCCTTCCAATATATGGCTGCTAAACTATGGAACACACTACAACTGTGGATTCGAAGTATAAATGACCTTTTATCCTTTAGAAAGGCAATTAAGACCCACTTGTTCTGCTAAGCTGACCCTAAAGCTTGTGGTATGTTGCGCTCTCTCCTGCCTGGTCCAGCGCCGGGACGCCCCTTCGCTGGGGCAGCCGTTGCGCTATATAAGCAGCTGTAACATAACATAACATTTCTCTGAGGAGTATGCTTGAGTATCTTAAGCCTTGATACCACCACTCATTAAGAATCACTAGGTGTGCGGCTCAATAATATGAAAGGATGTCACGTGTGGCCAGCCCTTCCTCAAAGGTGGCTTTGAAGAATTTGGCAAGTTCGATTCTGGGTGATCACTCCTTCCAGAGGAAGCGCTGCAGAGCCGCATCAGGCGGGTAAAGAAAAGACGATAGCCATGAATACTCAAAGCAGTGCAACCTCTTGACAGCACTGACTACATTTATTTCATGAGTCGGAGAATTCACCCAACTTTCAGAGCAAATTTACTTGGATTGGTACCAGAGTTATGTTATCCAATCTGCATTTTAGTTAGAGCAAGTAATACAGCTGCCTGCTCTTGACTTATCTTTACTCTCTGTTAACCACATGGGTGCTGCTGACGAGCTGAGCTCGTCACGGCTGTTGGAACGTTCGCACGCGGTGCTAATTTCCCCGCTGTGCTGAACGATCTAAAACGGGTGTGGCTGTGACGAGCTGAGCGCGTCATGAGGGCAGCTCCGATGCGCCTCAAGACCAGCTGAGCACGTTACTAGCACATCGGCGCCGCATGCGGCCCCCTACTCCCCCTGCACAGCGGGGGAAAACACCCCGCAGCGAAGGGCTTACTTGGAACATGGATATGTAGCCAATGGTACCTCAATTAGATACTGAGGAAATAAAGAAGAGGATGAGACGCCTCCAAGTTATCCCAAATAGAGAGACCTCTTGTTTCTATGAGTTCACTGTGTGCACTGCGAGTTCATGTTGCATCCCATTTTAACACTTTCATGACTGGAGAACTCAAGATCTCAGCCCATCAGTTCATTCTGATGAGATTCCGTTTGAATCTGATTCTTTTGATGTTTGGGTATCCAGCCAGAAGATTCAAACACTCGGACTTGCCCATGTGCCTCTGTGATTCTAAGTCACCACAAAATGATCTACATCTGGTACTCTTTTGTAGCGCGTATGCCCAAGAAAGAAAGACATTTATCATCCCTATTTTGTAGAGGAACCATTTTTGGCAATGTCTGGTAGCTTTGTTTTACTTAAAATTATTGCCTAAGTCAATGGTTTGTTTTGCTGTGGCATCCTTTCTGTGGGCGTGCATACAGAAGAGGAACCGTGAAACCTAGGGACGAAGTTTGGGGGCCTTTTATCCCTCAGTGGTTCTTAACTCATTTATCAATTCTTAATTCAATGTATTTTGCACGATTTTGACCATGTAATACTTTGGGGCCAGTACTCACGAACCTGATAAGGCTGGCCTGACTTGATCTGACTTTCATTTTTATATTGTGGTTTTATGTATTGTTATGTACTTTTATGACCTTTTTGTAAAAAGACCGAATATAGTTTTATGAATGAATGAATGACTGGAGAACTCTTGCGTTTCACTTCAGTGTTGGAAACTCTATCCACAAAGAGAAGCAGTGAATTACGTCTCCATCAGATTACAACTTTGCTTCCAGTCACTGTACTCCATCAGAGATTTTATGTTTTTTCTACTGACTAGGCTGATTGGCAAAAGATAAACATCTTAAGGGCTTATTGCATAATGTAATGAAATATAAGGGATTTGATGTGATGAAGTTCACAGGGATGAGTGATTAAATAAGTATCAGTCTGCAGAATAGGGAATTGGGGTGGTTGGAGAAAAACAGGTGCTAAGTATGAAATCACTACTGCCCAGTGTGGAAAGAGTCAGTGCCTGATCAGTTTTTTCAAAATCTGCAGAAGTCGTGCGTTCAATTTTTTGTGATGAAAATTGCCAATTGGTAGAACAAAGATTTGAAAAATTGTCAATGGGATCTTTAACATGTACCTGCATGTCAAAAGTGAAAGCATGGCACTTGGTGTGGGTTTAAAGGGCATTTGCCTGTTGAGTAAAGCTAATTTCCACTGAGAAGGATTGAGGTGTCAAGTGATAAGAACAAGAGGTTTGACCTTCAAAGAATGAAGAGACATTTCCTGAAGTGGTGCATATCTAACACAAACTCCAGCAGTTGATAGAGCTGGGTGTCTTCAGCATTGGTGAAATATTCTGTGCGAAACAAGTTTTGACCATGTGCTCTAGTGACCATTGACAATGTACAGTGCTCCACTACCTTTAGACTACGTTTGTGGTATTGAAATACTATATACACAGATTTATATACATTGTGATTGGAACCTACGTTGTAAAAAAGAAAACCCTTATATTTTTGCTACCGGAAATCAAGTTCTACATTAACCTTTATCAAGCATGACTTCATTTTTTTGGGATCCGGTTATGATTTCTGGCCTGATTTTGAGAATGGTCAGTTTGAGAAAAAATATGTTCATAACCATTGTTTTTTCTCCAGTGCTCGCACGTGCCTTGTATGGGGTTAGGGATAAACTATTTTACTTCCATTAGAATTCTATGTATTTATTCTGCATGTTGTGACGTTAATATTGGACAGCCCAGTGCAAGTGTTGGCATCATATTCATTAATACATTTTGTATGTAGTAGAAATGTCTGCTGAAATATAGTGTATTGTGCTTTAAGGCTCTGTAATGCTTTTAGGTATACCTGTAGGAGGCTAGCTTAGTATATGGTGCACACTTATTTAAGTGAAGTACCTTGCACTAATCCAGACTACCCTTCTGGTGATTTTTAGTGGTCTTAGACAACCATAGAACACTCTCTAAGTGGTAGCTGTGGTGAGCAGCTTTCAGGCTTAGTCAGGAAGGAGTGTTAAGCAGCTTGTTTTATCAGAACTAATCATATAGTGTAGAGCAAACAAAAATGAACCATACAGTGTAGTTATAAAAATAGTTATATTTATTATGCACACTCAAAAACACATTGGCATATCTCCTAACCGGAGATATCAACCCAATACACAAATTATTTTAAATGGAAACCGGTAAGTAAGCACAAATACACAGTGGTCTCCATGGGGAGACCAAACTATATGCTAAAGAAGTGGAATGCGAACTGTGACTGAAGTCGAAACTTGGACCATAAGACTCAGAAGAGCTGGGGACCGAAGGAACCACCCATGGTAAGCACCCAGGAACCTCACGGAGTCTGTGTTCAGAGTGGAAACACAGCCGCGTACTCAATGCAAGTCATTGGGAAAGTCGCACTCGCAATTTTTAAGAAGGACCCTTCCCTGTGGACCCTGAAGCAACCCTGTGGATGATGGATGGCTGAAGAGTCACTCCACCCATGGATACCTCAGTAACCAGGACACCTACACTAGGGAAGCCGTGTGCATAGGTGCGAAATAACATCAGAAACCGCTGTAGACAACAATGGAGGACTTCAGCAAAGATGCTGCTGGCGAAGAAGGTGAAAGAGTCCGATTGAATCCAATGATGGATTCTCGAAGAGAGGCACCTGCAAGCAGAGGAGACAGAGGAGGCACGGAAGCCCAATGACTAAGAAGCAGGAGTGAGGACTGAGAACTTGTCGCTGCAGCTGTGAGGACCAGGTGACGCTGTGGAAGACCAGGAGCAGTTCGTCGGAAGTCAAGAACCGGGGGTAGGTGGCTCTGTGGGCAGGGAGTGGGGGGTTCCAGTGGGAGCACCAACAAGCTTTGGCAGGAGCAAGAGATGTGGTAAACGAAAAAGGTGCAGCGTTGGGAACAACTAGATTGAGAGAATCACCAAGTGCAGGAGAGTATGAGCAGGTGAGCCCACTGAAGTCAAGGAAGAGTATCAAGAGGACCGATTCGCAAGAGGACCTCGAGCAGCTCACCAAAGATGCAGGCCCACGGTGCAGAGGATGCTGTGAGGAGGAAGAGATGCTTGAGCTTCTTGTAGTCTGAAGATCTCTGGAGGAATGAGTCAACAAGCCTTGGCAACGGCAAGTCAATGCTGTGCTCAGGGGTTCTGTTCCAGCGGTTCCCGGGATACTGTCTTCTCAAACCTGCTGAGAAGACGGTGCAGGCCTCGAGGGAGTTGCAGAACCACCACCTGTGTTGCTGAGCCTTTTGGAGTCCGTAGGACATCAGGAGCAACATATTGGTCAGCTTTGTTGTGGTGCTTGCAGGGGAGTGACTCCTTCACTCCAAAGGAGATTACTTCGAGTTTCTGTGATACCCACCGCCTGGTGAAGAACCTTGATGAAGCACAATCACAGACGACGCAGAAGACTGGCAGGACGACGAGACCTGGAGCAGCAGGAGTCTTTCTTGATGCAGTCTCGGTTCCAGGCGAAGACAAGCGAAGCCCAAGGCGCCCAGACGGTTGAAGTTGAAGTCGTTTCGGATTTGAATCTTGTCCCATGACGAATCTGAAGAGCCCCCCATAGGTAAGCTCTTAAGTACCCTAGAGAAAGGTTTGGGACGATTCAAGGTTCCCCTCCCAGAGGAGTAGCTGGACAATGTGGAGGATACTCCCATGTCCTTTGTCCAGTTTCGTGCCAGAGTGGGAGCCAACATTTAACTGCACTGGCTCAAACTGGAGTATGCAAGGAGGGCATCAAATGTGCCCTTCAAAGCAGTCTGGGGTGCTCCGAAACACCACCGCCACAGCCCAATACACTAAGTCCTGTCTGTTTTTTTGCCTTCCCCCTGCTCGAGCTCAGTTCAGCAGCAGGAGGTCACAATCATGTCTGTGGTCGGCAGCAGCTTTAGCTTGCTGTTAGACCCTAAAAGGCCGGTACTGGGAATACAGTGGAGTACCCTAGGGGAGCCCCCCAGTACATGGGATCCTACATCCAACACTGGAATTGTTGTTGGGACGGGATTCCAACATGTTTGATACCAAACATGACAGGTGTCGGTGCAGCCAATATATAGTTAGACATCTCCTATCTGACTTGATGTCCACTATATATATTAAATTAATGACCGCACTTACAAAGCCTTGAGAATCGACACTGGGATTTGTAGAAGGGCGCTGCTCATGCATGGGCTCCCTCACATGTGTAACCGAGCACCCTGCACTGAGGACTGAAGAGCCAGCCATAGTGGTGAATGATAGGTTTTAAGTGCAGTGACCTCAGATATAAGGACACTTATATGTTGTAAGTGGTGCTAGCACCAACTTACACAGGCTGCAATGGCAGGCATGTAATCACAGTTTGAGTGGCCTCTCTTGGGTGGCGTATGTATGTATGTATAGGCATTTATATAGCGCACTACTTACCCGGAGGGTCCCAAGGCGCTTCGACCGCTGCAAAACGCTTCCTGTTTTCCCTGAGTGATGGTCCCTTAATGGGTATCTCCAGGGTGAGGCCAGGCATCCCCGGCGGTCTGGTGGGGCCGTTAGTGAAGATGAGGCAAGCTAATGCCCAGAGTTGCCGAGTGTGATCGCTGATCAGAGTGGGCACCGAGGCGAGAGAATTATCGAGTCCGCTGACCCTGGTCCAGAAACCTGCCGCGCCGGGAATCGAACCCTGGTCCCGGGCCGTCCTCTGCTCTCGGGTCTGCCGCCTCTAACCAGTGAGCCACACTACTTCACATGGCATAATACATGCTGCAGCCCCTGGGTGACCCCTGTTGTACCTACTCCCTGGGTACCTTGGTACCATACACCAGGTACTTAACTGGAGACACTAGTAGCCAATTGGGAAGGTACCAAAGTACTTACCACTGTCAAATTTATGGAGGAAGCATAGTGACTGGGGTCCTGATGAGCAGGATCCCAGTTAGACTAGTCAGAACACAGAATAACACCAGCAACAAGAAGGGGTAAACATGAAAGCAGATCCTACTTTCCTACAATACCCATATGATATTTTTGGTTGGAAGCCTTAAGGCTGTTAAACAAAATGTGTGCATATTGTCACTCGTGTTTTAAGTTTGCTTCTTATTAGCTATTATTATACATAATTGAATGAAACCACAACGTAACTGGTTGAACACAACTAATAATGTATATTGCTTGCTGGACTTTTAATGGGAATTGAGAAGGCCTGTTCATGGCTTGCTCATTACAACACTGTCAGCTGAAGAGCTTCTAGTAAGAACATTTCTTTCTAGTTATTGCTCTCTTGGCAATATGACCATTGGACTTTACGTTTTTCTTAACCTTCCAAAACTCTGACTAGATCTTGGGTGTGACGCAGTCGTTAATCTTTACTAGCTGATAAAAAGACTTGCCATATTATGTAAATAACTGAAGTCTTTGTTTATCTCATCAAGGAAAGGAATATCTCATCAAGGAAAGGAAAAAGAATGCTACATATTTCTACCTTTCTCATTATCTTGTCTGGTGTTTTTTAAAAGAAATGTTTCGTTCCTGACTGTCACACCCTGAAGGTACTGCGCTGTGGGAGCTTTTGTCTAACAGTGAATTATAAGAAAAACATTGCTATGCAAATATGCAGTGCCTTTCAGGATGTAGACATAAGCAGGTGAGGCAGTACTGCTTACCCACGCACACAAATCACTCTACGACATCGGACCAGATTGCCTCAACTCTCGACTGTCCTTCTACACCCCCTCCCGCCAACTTCGCTCTTCCAGCCAAGCCTTCGCCACTGTACCTCGCATCAACAAGACCACCATGGGAGGCAGATCCTTCTCATACCTGGCTGCCAAAACATGGAACTCACTCCCCGCTTACCTTCGCCTCACCCAGAATCACCCAGCGTTCAGAAAGCAGCTTAAAACGTGGATATTTGACAAATAATCCTCCTCCCCTTCCTAAGCGCCTTGAAACCCTCTGGGTATGTAGTGCGCTATATAAATGTTATGACTTGACTTGACTTGACTTGCGCTGTAGTCCAGATCAGCTATTGAAATGAGAGTAAAATGATTTCTTGTGGGGGTTAAAAAGTAGTTCTCATTCCTGATTGAAGTATTTTTAACTGGGTAAATAATTTAAAAATATATATTTTCAATGTGGCTGCTGCTTTCTCTTCAGCTGAAATTATTTACAGACATGGTAATGTGCAATTGTTACTTGAAAGCCCCATTTCTGATCAGGAAAGAGAAGTAAAACAGCTTCTTGTGGCACATTGGTGAGCATATTACTTGGACCATATGCGTAGAAACTTTGGTAGAATACTGTGCATGTATTTTATCCTTTTACTTTTCTTTTCTATTCTTCGTAGAGTGTCCTGAGGTTTGAGAACAAAGCATCACACAATTTAATGTAGTGTGATAGAGTAAGAGCTTTTTGGCTGTGACTCGTCACTACCACACAATGTACACTTGACTTTTTTCTAGGCCATTTTTCATTGACCGAGAGTAAGCAAGTTAGGCAGCATTAATGACACTGTGAGTCAGTGTGGCGTTCCAAAATGTAATAGTCGTAGCACATTAGGGTAATTGCTTTTTGCTCAGTGTGCCACGCAAGAGCGTGTATAAATGCTGTACAAAACAAGAAAATGACATATTCATAAAATCCTTATAAAGCAATGGCACACCAGAAGAACTACATATGTTTGTGGCAACCAAATCTCTTGATGTAATGTCATGCTTACTGTCACAATTCTTAATAACAAAAGAGAGCCTATTATTGTGAATTCCTATAAAGACTATATGTCTAAGTGACGAAACACACAGTGACTGGACTAAATTAAATGGGTGGTCAAAAAACTAAAGGGACAGGGAGAAAAAACTATTCTCTAAAAGAACCCTCACTCACCCTAGTGGTGACATGCTTCATCATGGGGTTCGTCACAGGAGGGACCGAATATCCCCCTGTGTGCTGCAACGCCTGCAGTTGCAGCGGAGCAGGTATGTCAACAGTGAAGTGTGTGAAATCAGTGAATAAGTGGTGACAATAAAAGATCCCAACTGGACCCCAACAACTTTATTTAAAGGGCCAATTGTTCACATTAAGATAGTGAGATCACTACAAGGTTGAAATTAAAATCCTAGTGACCTGGTGTAGGTGGTCAACAAGTGTCTGCTGTATTATATGCTGTCTCAGCTCAGCTTTCTTCAGGACCAAAATTAACAATAGAAAAATACGTCCTCCCGGGGTCCACACACGCTAAGGAGTGCCCACACCGTTAGGACGATAGAGGAAAAAATACCAACATTTTTTGTAACTCTCCTCAGTTAACTCACGGTTTTACCCGCCTTCGATATTCCTGCAATTTGCCTGGATGCCATCTATAACATAAAAACACAAACATTTCAAATGTATCTATGTCAGTTGAATCACATGTCTATATCAGTTTTTTGACCTGCTTTATCAAATAGTTTTTGAACTACAGATTTCTGACTCATATTAGGTCTTTTTTTTGTAAAGTGAAAGTATTTCTTAAACTGTACATCATTAAAGTTAGTTTCACGTTTAAAAACACCGGATTCTTTGCCCATAAAATCCGAGTCCTAACAGCCCCCTCTCAGAGGCTACCAGGACCACAGAAACAGACAAGTAGCAGAAGGGAAATTGGTTAGTCCTAAAGCACTCACTCTGTTTGAAGAGTTGGCGTGCCACATGGACGCTCAGTCTGGCATTCTCTTCACGTCCCCTTTTATCTGTAAAAACAAGCCAACACAGACCGAGTTGCCTATCAGTTCTCCCACGCTGTTCAGGTCAAATCCCAACAAACAGGACTCATCTATACAACGTGCCCAATCGAGATAACCGCTTACTTTCACAGGTACGACTCGCCGCCTGGAACCTATTTTCTCTTCCCGCTGGCGTCCGGATCTTACTTTCAATGGCGCCGCGGTTGTTTATAAATGGCCTTGTTCGTACGTACGTACGTCATGGATCTACCCAGAACATCTACTAACTAGGAGCTACAAAAGAGCGAGAAACCAAGAGACTCCTTGTTAGAAGAAAACCCACACAATGAGAACAGTGAGCCACCTCTGACATGCGTCACTACATATAACACAGCATCTAATGTAGTGAGTCGCTGTATTAACAAGCATTGGAGAATCCTAACATCCAACAATCGCAACTGGAAAAAACCTCTTTTTTCGTATAAAAAGGCTAAAAGTCTCAAGGATTGTTGGGATTTGACCTGAACAGCGTGGGAGAACTGATAGGCAACTCGCTCTGTGTTGGTTTGTTTTTACAGATAAAAACGGGACGTGAAGAGAATGCCAGACTGAGCGTCCATGTGGCACGTCAACTCTTCAAACAGAGTGAGTGCTTTAGGACTGACCAATTTCCCTTATGCTACTTGTCTGTTTCTGTGGTGACCGTCCTGTTCCCATCAGAAGCGGTCGCTCCTCACGCTGCTCCCCGCTCTGCCTGCCGCCTGGTATCGTTGCGCTATACCGCCAGACTGCTGTCTGCTACCTCGCCTCGCTCCCACATCTGCTATTGCCTGATTGATTATCACAATTTTATCGCAGCGCTAGATTGCCTGATTGTTTATTAATTGATTATCATAATTATTTTGTAGCGCTAGATTGCCAAAGTGCGCTTTAACTATCTTTTCAATTGTGCTGCGCTTCCTGTAGAATTGATTTGCGCCTGATTGTACCGGTGCCACTGCCATTTGCATCGCGTTTACGCTGATTGTGCCCTAATCCTGTTTCGCTTTTGGCTTGCTGCCATGTTGTTGTTGTGCCTTCCTGCCCGGATCTCCAACCCGCTCCCGCCTCCCAGCTGCTCCTCCCTCCCACTGATACTGTTAGCCCTGCTCTCCCGTTGTAGCGCTGTGACCGTCCTGTTCCCATCAGAAGCGGTCGCTCCTCACGCTGCTCCCCGCTCTGCCTGCCGCCTGGTATCGTTGCGCTATACCGCCAGACTGCTGTCTGCTACCTCGCCTCGCTCCCACATCTGCTATTGCCTGATTGATTATCACAATTTTATCGTAGCGCTAGATTGCCTGATTGTTTATTAATTGATTATCATAATTATTTCGTAGCGCTAGATTGCCAAAGTGCGCTTTAACTATCTTTTCAATTGTGCTGCGCTGCCTGTAGAATTGATTTGCGCCTGATTGTACCGGTGCCACTGCCATTTGCATCGCGTTTACGCTGATTGTGCCCCAATCCTGTTTCGCTTTTGGCTTGCTGCCATTTTGTTGTTGTTGTTGTGCCTCCCTGCCCGGATCTCCACCCCGCTCTGGTCTCCCAGCTGCTCCTCCCTCGCCCCTCCCCTTCCACTATCCACATATGACAGATGCCTCCGCGTGCAGCGTTCACGCGCAGTGGTCGCGCCCTATGCGCGCCGAAGGCGCGCCAAAGATAAGCCCGTCTACGCCCGTCCGCGCCTGGACCGCGCCCAGCGCCAGACCCCCTGCTCCCCGCAAATCCCATTCCACCCGCATTACCTACGACGCCGCAACCCTGGCCGCCCACCAAACTGCTACCAAGCCGCCCCAGGTCACACCCATGGACCCTTCACCTGCCACTCCTGCAAGTTCGACTCCATCAGGACCCACACCAAATCCACAAACTCCAAACAGAGCTCCGACACTAACCACCTAAAGTGCTTCCTGCTCAACACCCGCTCAGTCCACAGACACTCCATCGAACTCTGGAACCTACTCAACACTACATCGCCGGACGTCGCCTTCCTTACAGAAACATGGATGAACGCCTCATCAGCCCCCGACATCGCCATAGCCATCCCGGACACCTACAAGATCATCCGAAAGGACCGCACCAACCAAACAGGAGAAGGCATCGCCATTGTCCATAAGAACACCATCCGCATCACGACCAGTTCCGACGATAACCTTTCTACCGCCGAACACCTTCACTTCCAAATCCACACCGACCCCAAAACCACACTCCGAGGCACCCTTATCTACAGACCCCGCACACAATTCAGCGAATACATCGCTGACTTCATCAGCCCACATGCCCTCCCATCCGAGAACTACATTCTACTGGGAGACCTCAACTTTCACCTGGAAAAGAAAAACGACAACAACACCACCACCCTCCTGGACAACCTGGCCAATCTCGGACTCAAACAACTGGTTGACACCCCCACCCACTCTGCCGGACACCCGCTCGACCCTATCTTCACCTCCAGCAAGCTCATCTCCTTCGATCACACCACAGCTCTCCATTGGACGGACCACAGCTGCGTTCACTTCAACTACAAAAAGTCCACGACCCACAACCCCCCTCAACCTATTCCCCGAAGAAATTGGAACAAAATCACCACCGACCAGCTCTTCACATCGCTTCACCAAAACCCCCCTGCCAACTCATCGGACCCTAACAAAGCAGCCACCAACCTCACACAATGGATCAACCACAGCGCTGACGAACTAGCACCCTTGAAAAACCATCTAATCAAGCAAGGTGGCAAAAAAGCCCCCTGGTTCAACGATGACCTTAAAAAATCCAAGAAGCTCTGTCGTACTGTCGAGAAAACCTGGAGAAAAAACCCAACCACTGACAACCTAGCCACCTTCAAGAACGCCACCCGCAATCACCACCAACTGATCCGATCCACCAAGAAATCAGCATTCAAGGATCGACTTGACAACAATGCCCAAAACCGCAAGGAACTATTCAACATCGTCAAAGATTTCACTAACCCCTCCGCCGGCACCAACGACATCACTCCCTCCCAAGACTTCTGCGACTCTCTAGCCTCGTTCTTCCACAACAAAATCGCCGAAATACATAACCGCTTTGAAAACCAGTCCGAAGACCAGTCCACTCCACCCACCTCCGAACCAAAACCGCACTCTAACAACCTTTGCGCCTGGTACCCAATCACCACCGAAGACACCATCCGCCTGATGAACTCCATCCACTCAGGATCACCAACCGACCCATGTCCCCACCACATTTTCAACAAAGCAGACTCCATCATCGCACCCCATCTCCGCGATGTCATTAACTGTTCCCTCAACTCCGCTACCTTCCCGGAAAACTGGAAACATCCTGAACTCGGCGCCCTTCTGAAGAAACCCACGGCAGACCCAACCGAACTTAAGAACTACCGCCCCATCTCGCTCCTCCCATTCCCTGCCAAAGTCATCGAGAAAGCAGTCAACAGTCAGCTCGCCGCCTTCCTCGAATCCAACAAATCCCTCGACCCTTCCGAGCCAAACACAGCACCGAAACCGCCCTCATCGCTGTAACAGACTACATCCGAACACTACTGGACAACGGAGAAACAGTCGCTCTCATCTTACTTGGCCTCTCCGCAGCCTTCGACACAGTCTGTCATAGCACCCTCATACAACGCCTCAGCAACGTCGGAATACAAGGAAAAGCATTGGACTGGATCATCTCGTTCCTCACCGGAAGAACACAGAGAGTCCGCCTCCCCCCTTTCAAATCAGAGGCCACCGAAGTCATCTGCGGCGTACCACAAGGATCATCACTCAGTCCCACCCTCTTCAACGTATACATGAGTCCCCTCGCTTCCCTCGCACGCCAACACAACCTCAACATCATCTCCTACGCAGACGACACCCAGCTGATCCTCTCCCTCACCAAAGACCCAAACACCGCCAAAACCAACTTACACGAAGGAATGAAAGAAGTAGCCGAGTGGATGAAGAACAGCCGTTTAAAACTAAACTCAGACAAAACAGAAGTCCTCCTCCTAGGGCCATCCCCCTCTGCCTGGGACGACTCATGGTGGCCTCCGGCCCTCGGAACCGCACCCATACCCACGGACCACGCATGTAACCTGGGCTTCATCCTGGACTCCTCCCTCTCGATGACCAGACAAGTCCACGCCGTCTCATCTTGCTTCAACATCCTACGAATGCTCAAAAAAATCTTCCTTTGGATCCCCACCGAAACAAGAAAGACGGTCACCCATGCACTGGTCACAAGCCGGCTGGATTACGGAAACACCCTTTACGCCGGAACCACAGCCAAACTACAGAAAAAACTCCAACGCATCCAAAACGCCTCAGCCAGACTCATATTGGACATCCCTCGGCAAGCTCACATTTCCGGCCACCTGAAAGACCTCTATTGGCTCCCAGTCAATAAGAGAATAACGTTCCGTCTCCTCACCCACGCACACAAAGCCCTCTACGACCTAGGACCCGAATGCCTCAACACGCGTCTATCCTTCTACACCCCTGTCAATAAGAGAATAACGTTCCGTCTCCTCACCCACGCACACAAAGCCCTCTACGACCTAGGACCCGAATGCCTCAACATGCGTCTATCCTTCTACACCCCCCCTCCCACCGACAACTACGATCGTCCAATCAAGCCCTCGCCGCAATTCAGCACATCCACAGATCCACCATGGGGGAAAGATCCTTCTCCTACTTAGCGGCCCAAACCTGGAATTTCCCACCCTCCTCCGCCTTACACAGAACCACCTCTTCTTCAGAAAGCAACTAAAAACTTGGATATTCGAGTAAAACACCTCCCTCCCCCAAGCGCCTTGAGACCCTCTGGGTGAGTAGTGCGCTATACAAATTTTGGAACTTGAACTTGTGGTCTTGGTAACCTCTGAGAGGGGGCTGTTAGGACTCGGATTTTATGGGCTAAGAATCCGGTGTTTTTAAACGTGAAACTAACTTTAGTGATGTACAGTTTAAGAAATACTTTCACTTTACAAAAAAAAGACCTAATAGGAGGCAGAAATCTGTAGTTCAAAAGCTATTTAATAAAGCAGGTCAAAAAACGGATATAGACACGTGATTCAACTGACATAGATACATTTGAAAATGTTTGTGTTTTTATGTTATAGATGGCATCCAGGCAAATTGCAGGAATATTGAATGCGGGTAAAATCGTGAGTTAACTGAGGAGAGTTACAAAAAATGTTGGTATTTTTTCTTCTATCGTCCTAACGGTGTGGGCACTCCTTAGCGTGTTATTGTTAATTTTGGTCCTGAAGAAAGCTGAGCTGAGACACAATATAATACAGCAGAAACATGTTGACCACCTACACCAGGTCACTAGGGTTTTAATTTCAACCTTGTAGTGATCTCACTATCTTAATGTGAACAATTGGCCCTTTAAATAAAGTTGTTGGGGTCCAGTTGGGATCTTTTATTGTCACCACGTATTCTCTGATTTCACACACTTCACTGTTGACATACCTGCTCCGCTGCAACTGCAGGCGTTGAAGCACAAAGGGGGATATTCGGTCCCTCCTGTGACGAACCCCATGATGAAGCATGTCACCACTAGGGTGAGTGAGGGTTCTTTTAGAGAATAGTTTTTTCTCCCTGTCCCTTTAGGTTTTTGACCACCCATTTAATTTAGTCCAGTCACTGTGTGTTTCGTCACTTAGACATATAGTCTTTATAGGAATTCACAATAATAGGCTCTCTTTTGTTGTCAAGAATTGTGATTAAGGGGTAGGAGAGTAGCCCTTTATACCCTTCCTCTCTGGTTGTATTTACATGCTTACTGTCACACCACAGGCGGCCTGTTATTACTGCAATGCTTCATCCCTTCTTCCTTCAAGCACAAATCTTCTCCTTCATAACAAATACAGCCAGCTTCAGCAAGGACAAAGCTCTTGTCGTTGGCTTCCAGCCTTTTGGCTTTATCAGTGTTTGTTTTTTGGCGCCAGGTGTTTTTCAAATCTTTATTGTTGGGAAGGTTGCCTGATCTTCATCATCCTAAAAAAGACACCTTACAAGTAAAAATATCGTCTTGGTCTCAAAAGTAGACGTGGCCTTAGACACTGGTAATTAAGGGACTACTTTGTGTGTCTGTGTGCTCCTGGTAAAATGGCATAATACTGTCACTCGCAGTGAAGTTAGCCAATGGCTGAAGTGGTCTGTCCTGCTTTATCATGCTGTAAGCCCTGTAGTAGAGGAAAGTAAAATGTGAATGCCTCTATAATTTACCAATCAATGAAACAGGCTGGCTGAAAACCACTATAAATAAATTAAAAATATTTTTTTTTGTAAAAATCAGAATGTCTTGGCTAACACCAGACCTAAAAATACAAAGGAACATTGCAGAAATACCGATTTAAAGGGATTAAACCAGTATTGGAGCTCAGGTCTCCAGTTTCCAAGGGCAGCAAATCTACACATACATATTTGCTCATGCTAAAATGCAGTTCCCAAATATTTTCCAGGTGTACTATTTCTTGGCCTACTTTTTTAAATTCTTGTGAATTCACAAGAGCCGTATATCTGCACTTCTCTCTTTCCCCCGCCCACCCCACCCCCAGCTTCACTGTGAGTGACTGCATTCTGCTCTTTCACAAGGAGCATATATAGCGCACAAAGTAGTTTTGTTCAGTGCCAGGTTGAGTCTACTTGTCCTAAGGAAAAAATACACATTAAAACATGTTGCCCTGGACCCCCGACAATATGTCCTGTGCGTTAGGCTATAGGAATTCTACATCTCTGAGCCTGTTCGATGCTAGCGTTAAAAAAATAAATATATAGCATTGGCAAATCCAATGGATCTCTGCATTCAGAGATCTATTGGTGTTGTCAATGTTTTTTAACCATGTTTAGCTTGGCTGCTGTTCATCATGGCTGAAAGTCATTGGAAAAAAGCACTGACACAGCCTGCACTCTCCACGTCATATCGCTTTTTTGACCGGTCGGGGGAGCAGGGTAAGCAATACATGGAGGGTAGGGAGGTGGTTGAGCTGACGCCGGGGGTGTTGGCAGGGGGAGTTTGGTAGACCTGGGAACAGAGCAGATCATATTTCTGCAAAAGACATTCCACAGGGAGACCAATACATTTTAAGAGCCCTTGTGAGATCTCCAGTACCATCTGTTTCTATTCACAGCTGTAGTAGAGGCCAGCTTCGTGGTTGAAACCCAGCAGGAACGGAGCAAATAAACACAAAATTGAAAGCAATTCAGGAGCTGCTGCTCACTGCTGTACACAAAAGAACAACCACATGACGAGCACTCTCTCCCCCCACTCGTCTCCCTGCCTGAGAGGGGATGCTTGCAAAACACAAGGAAGATTTCTTAACTTAAGGAAATAAAACGAAAATCATAAATGGCGACAGCACCCAACCGCTTCCGGCAAGAGGGTTGCAGGAGTGCATTACATTGTTGCCAGTTTTACAGGCACAACATGAACGAGGGCAGTTGGAGGGGGGAGTTTAGAGAGGGAGGGTGGGAGAGTTTATTAAACAGTGAGTGGGGGGTGGAGAAGAAACAGACTGTGGCAGAGGGGAACACAAGCACTCGTCGAGTGCTGGTACATAAACCAACCAGATTGAGGCAGAGGGGGGAAAAAAGCACTTGTGTGGAGTGCTGGAATAGAAAAAGAAAAGTAATTCCAAAACTGGAGCAGCGGATGGACACAAGTACTTGGTCCATGCTCCAGGACAGGGCCAAGTACAAGAGAGAGGACATGACGTAGACATGCCTTCACAAAACGAAATGAAGAAAATGAGCGCGACGTTGCAGCACACCAATGAACAGCTGTGGGCGGGCTGTAAGCCCAAAATATATAAACAACATGTCTCAAAGAGACTGCGCATGCTCTGTCTAGCCAAGAAATAAAAAAAAAAAAAAGAAGTGGTGGTGTGGCACTCAAGTTCAACAGGCGGGACCCCCACCCAGCACTCTTTCTGTAACTTCTTGTGGGTGTGGATTATAGATGTTTACCACCAATCTGTCACCCGTGACAGAAAGCACCACTAAACACCTGGGAAAATGTGTTTTGAAAAAGGGGAAGGGCACTCTGACAGCCACCGGACAATGCCCGTCGCCCCATAATGAGCACAGCTCTTTCTGCCCCTCAGAAAGCCTACTAGATGCCAGAGATTTTTTATTTAGTTTAAAAATGGTGTTGGAACATGCCTGTCTAGACATCATACAGCACACCCACCTGAATAGTTTTTGTGGTCACTTGTGGCCTAGAGCATCCGTATCCCCATGGCAAATAAGAGGGCATTTGGATTCACTTCGGCAGAGTTTTGACATATGGGCGGTTTGATAGGGAGTAGATCCTGGTTTCCTGATACTTGCTTGGTAAGTGGCTGTACTGTTCGGGCTGGCGCTGTTGTTAACTAGAGAACCCTTCAAACCCTGGCCTTGTTTGGGGATCTCCAAAATTCCTACCACCCCACATTCTCTCTCATCTCCTGATACTAAATTGTCCCCCCTACTTTGTTGCTGGGCAGATTACCAGAGACAAGAATGGACAAAACGAGGGACCCAGTGAAGGTCACAGTGACTGGTCACAATTTTCCTTCCTGTCACAGTTGATGGGGCCAGCCAGGTAAATTGGGGGTACTATTTTTTACTAAGGGAAATATTGGAACACCGAATATCAGAACGTTGGTTATTTATCACTTGAATTTATCTCCATTTTGTGATCCATTGTACAAATAAAACATTTTGCTAAATGCTCTCTGTTAATGCCCTCTGCAATAGTACAAGTAAACCTAAATTCAGAGTTGTACTAATCAGTATTTCTCAGCTTGGATTGTAGGGCACAGTAAAAAAAAAATGCCTAGGTTTTCTTCATCCTCCTTTTTCATTCATTACCTTTCAGCTTATGAATTGATGCGTGGTCAGTGCACAATGAAATATAATTATAAGCTGCAGCTCAGTTGACTCTGGGTAGTGCCTGTTTTCTGACAGTCAACAAACATTATATTCCTTCAATCAGAAGGGTCTGATACATGTTACCCTCTGTTATCAGGGCAAAAAAATTACAGACGGCAGCTTCCCAATTGCTATTTTTCCTCCTACGTATTTTTATACAATTTTTGATTTGTCCCTTGCTGAATTTATTTTATCTACCATTCATAAATATATAGTGTTTCAAATCACTCCCCTTTCCTCCACAAAACTGAAAATATGTAGAAACAACAATATGGAACAAGCACTGGAGTTGCCAATAGGTCTCGCAGTAGTAAAGTTGGAGCTATTGGTTTTGTAAATGACATTTTATATTTATATATCGTTATTGGCATTGTCAATAACAATATATAAATATAAAATGTCATTTACAAAACCAATAGCTCCAACTTTCCAAATGCGAAACCTATTGGCAACGCCAGTGCTTGTGTTAAAATGTGATTGGGCTTTATAATGGAGGAAGACCCAAGTGACCACCCGGAAGCCAGGATGTGAAACTACGTGCATTATTACATCTTTGTAGAAAAGACACGCAGTTATGTTGCTTACAAATATGTCCTTTTTTTATCACAAACTAAGAAAATAGCATCGTAAGAGAGTTGAATTAAAGTTTTGTGTTTTTATTTTCCATACATCATCATTCGATTGCATTTGTCAGGTGGAAAATTCTTGCATGGCTTTGCAAAATGTAATGTTTTCTCTTTTATTACTATTTTATGCATTTTACTGTTATGTTTATAATGACACTTTTAGTCTATTGAACTATATTTTTAGGTAAGTTTGAAAAAAGCAGATGCACTTAGACATGGGATAAAAAATATACATTATTGAAAGTGGGCATTTACATATTTAATAACCACATGCGTGATGTACAGTGCTTGGAAGCTGCAGGCGTCTAACCGCTGTATAAATTCAAAAATATTTCGAGTAATTTTATGTGCATTTGAACCATTAGTAAAGCGTCCATGAGTTGCACCAAAGATTGGCACCCCTATTTAAGGCGGAAGGTGCAGACCATTTAGGCAAAAGTTTAACATCCCTCATTTTTTTAAACTTTATCTTATTGTACCTTCTGATGCAAGTCACTGGGCAAACGCAACAACCTCTTTCTACTGCCAGATCTCACTGGGTGCCCAGATACAGGCCTGTGCGGGGATGCTGTTTGTTTTCCCCTTGCCTCTCGCCTATTCATGGTCTACCCTCCCCCTCCACATTTGCCTTCTCTTCCATTTCCCTCCCCCACCCACCGACCAAGAAAACTTGGTAAACAAAAGGCGCCATTTTCACAGCAATTGGGCCTATATGCAATTATTAGGCAGGAGGTCGTGGGTCAGATGGGATGGGGGAGGTGAGAAGAGAGTAAAGAAGACGTGGAAGAGGTAATGGGGGAGGAGAGGGGAAACCTGTTACCGCCTGCAAAAAATGGTCACAACCCGAGGCGTTCTCTTCTGTTGTTACTTTATTTACAGTAACAATAATCTAAGCGCTTACATTGGCATTTCTGACTATGATAAGACATATGAGCTTTTTATTCCTGATTACAATGTGCGCTACCAAAGGGCTTATTCTGTATGTGATCAAGGGCAGGCAGGGGCCACAACAACTGTTGTTTTGATGGGTTTTTAGTCCAGTAATGCTTTATGGACTCTTTGAAATTAGAGGACAGTGCAATATATGAGCAAGTGGCTGTTTTTTTTCACGAGGCCAGGGATTGTATGGCGGTTTATTACATATAATGGCCAGACGGCAGACACGCTCTCCAGAGACACTTGGAGATGTCACATGACCCCAAGTTTCCAGCTATCATCATCAGTAGCGGGTCTAGGCCCCTAAATTTGAATGTGCAGATCGGAGTGAAGTCCCAAGACCACACTTAGCTGCCTGACCCTCAAGGCCGCACTTACTCTGGCGGATAGAGCCGCAGCTCTTGGATGTCCCCCAGGAAGGTGAAGAGGTTGCGCATCTGCTCACTGGTGACAGCGGCGGACAGGTTGGTGACCTGGATAACGGTGGTTGGAGGGAGCCCGGTGTTACTCATCATCATCATAGCGGCGCCGGTGGCGGCAGCTGAAGAAACGTGAAAAGCGCTGCACTGTGTGTTTAAAGACACTGGTTACGGGATCTGGAGTGATTTGAATGGAATCTGAATGGGAGGTTTGGACGGATTCCTTTTACCCTTGTGTTCTAGTCAAACAAGTCTCACGTTAGAGATGTGATTAAAATTAAAGTGCCAGTACTGTGGCCGGAGGGAAGCCGGATGGGGGCGGGAGAGCCTGGTGGGGGGCGGGAATGCGAGCGAGGGGAGGAGAATGGAGGGGGAGGCAAGACAGAGGCAAGGAGTGTGGCAAATGGCCGGAGGGAAGCCGGATGGGGGCGGGAGAGCCTACGAGAGAAGCACACAAGGGAGACATGGGGGAAGCTGGTAATTAGGGGAGGAGAAGCCGCACAGCACACGCTGGGCGAAGCCCTTTGATGTGCTGTGCGGCCGTGAATGCGCGTGCTTGTTTGGTCATGTGATTCACGTGAACTTAATGAAAACCGCACCAAGAAGCCCTTGGTTTGACGAGGATTTCGAGCACTTGAATTCTCGCTCCGCTCAATGCGCTTGCGCGCATTGATAGGTCGCGAGACCTAAAAACTATGCTAAATAAAACATGTCTTTTTTTTTACCACTCTGCTTGTTCCTAAAAGCTGAGAAGATGGTGATGATAGGCCAGTGAACCTTTGGTTGATGACATTTTTTTAAAAGGAAACCTAGACTTTCTTGCACAGCACCTTTCCTGTTTTTCTATTCCATACAATAAAATCTCGAACGTTTGCTATATTTTGACTATTTTCTCAGTTCCCTCCAAGGGAATTAACAAACCCTAGGTATCTCTAGAATCCCAAATTGTCAAGGACTGGAGAGTCTTTGTAGGATGCAGATTTGACCTGGATATCTTTTGTGGAAAGAAAAACGTTGTGGAGGCATAAGCACCGAGTTTCCCAAACATCAAAAATGGACTCCGCACTGGGGGTGGAAAAGCAGCAGCAGCTAATTAATTAAAGCCTCACATATTGGCATCACCAATGTTTTATTTTTCTATCCATATTGAACTTGTCAGACACCAAGTTTTTTACTTTTTGTTGATTCAAGTAATGAAACGGCAGGTGTTTTCTATTCTCTTGGATTTCCTGTTATCCTCAGATTTTGAAGCCATTTGAGCAAATGTTTTAGTCCGTATTAGATGAGCTTCATGAGCCAAGTTAGATGTCTGTGTCAATTTTGCTAAGACAAGCTTAGATTTGAAACTCAGATGGCCACAGGCTACATTTAAACCAGATTTTTTCCTTTGCCCACAGGCAAACTACTTTTAAGTTGTCAAATGAGCTATTTGAAAATGATCAGCTTTATTATTTCTACATATGAATGATTTGAATCGGAGTAGACGGTTAAATGGAATCTCCATGCCAAACCCATGTGAAAGAGACCTGAAAAATCTATTAAAACAAGCAAGGAGGTTCCACAGTGAGGCAGACTGAGGGCCCCATTAGGATGTCAGTCGGTGGCAGTCTGACCGGCATCCTTTAGAGTGGTCCAACCCTCGTATTATGAAGCGGTCAGTCAGACCGCATCGGTGGAAGGGACCAACTGACACTTCTGACTGGCTTAGATAGCTCATTGGTCAGATTGTATTCACTACAATAAGGTCAGTGCCTGCTCAGGCACTGCAGTAGGGATTAGGATGTCCCTTTCTGACAGCCTTTTTGTGGCGGTCCGACCTAGAAGGGCTCCTGTCGGCCTCTGCTATTAGTACTGGGGGGGGGCACCTGTGGCCCCCCAAACATCCATGTCTAGTGTGCCTGTCTGGCACACAGGACATCGATGTTTAAATACATCCCATTTTTCATTGCAGCTTGTGCTACTGACTTTTTCAAGCCCGCAGCACAAGCTGCAATGGAAAAAGCCATGATTACGACTGCCTACATGATGGTCAGTCGCATCATAATTTGGTGGGTGGGACCGCCTACTGCTTGTCGGCCGGTCTCAATCCCGCTTTGATGGCGGTCAGACACCGCCATCCTAATTGGGCTCATTGTTTCAAGTTGCTATCATCTTTGCAGTGCTTAAGCAACTTAAAAATATGGTTGGATTTCGCATTGAAAAAGTAAAAATATTAGAATTAAAGGATGTCTAGTTCCTCCTTGAAGCAAGTGCATCTGAATTAGGTATGGCCGAAACATAAATGGATATGCAGAAGTGTAAACCTTCATGGGTGGTTCTTGAGTAAATGTGTGGAATTCGCCAGTGCTCCTGGTGAGTGCTGCCTATTTCTGTAAACATGTAATTTTTTTTTATAGATCTGCCATATTAGGACCGTTGCAAGTTTTATGAAACTCAGTTGGTGTTCTTGTTTTCGATCCTCATTGTCCCCCTTGCTGGTTTGCTGAAACATCCTGTGATTTTACCATTCATGACTAACGCTTTGTGGCATTTTGCACAGTGAGTCACCTGGCATTGGCATTTTGTAAATTGGTTTAAGACTGCAAAGTAAAAGACACACCCAAAAAAGCGTGGGCTGAGGTGGCTTACTACATATGCTTCCAGTAATACTATCTACCTGATGATCCCACCTGTCAAAAAGTGATCAACGCAGAGCTAAATGAACTAATATTGAACTTTGATATGTTTCAGGACTTGCAGCATTTTGAACTGTTCAATAGCTAACTCTAAACCCACACAATGTTTGAGAAAATGTTTATAGTGCAGTTTTTTTCATGTGCTCTTTTAGTCTAACAATGTATAAAGTCGACCTTGTATTAATACCGTCCTATGTGATTAAGAAATAGTCACTACAATATTTATGTTATGTCACCAGTGATCTGATAATATGAAGTAGCATCCACATTGACAACTAATAATAGGAGAAATGTTTCATAAAAGTTGTGGCTTTGTAGCTAGTATTTGAAGCACGTAAATCTATGTTTGGCATTCTGTTTACAGTTTAATGATGGTTTTTATGTTTAGGGCCAGGAAGCGGAAAGATGTTGACTACAATAAATATTTGTTAACCTACGCCCAATGAAATAAATTTTTATCCTGACTAATGCCATCATTATGAGTGTCCCCTTAATTTCGATGGGGGCAAGGAACGGTAGCTACGAACCCCATCGGAATTAGGAGTCTTTTTTTACTTTAATTCAGAGAATTTACAATGGGAATTTAAGATAAAATTACCGATTGCTTCTAGTATTTCCTCCTTCCTTATGGTTCCTACTGGTAATACATTTTTCCCTTCGATTGAGAATAAAAATTATACATGTCTAGTTTCTCTTTGAAGCGAGTGCATCGGAATTAGGTATGGCTGAGACATTATTGGATATGTAGAAATGCAAACGTTTATAGGGGCTCCTGGTGAGTGTTGCATGTGTCTGTAAACCTGGAACTGTTGCTACATTTTTAGGGCTCGCCTGGCGTTGCAGCGCAAAGCGCTGCCGCCAGCGACCCTTATTGTCGTTGTGTTGCCTCTCCAAGTGGTACAGAACGGTGCACGAGCAGACTCCGTTCTGTGAACGCGCTTCTAAGACGAGGCCCCTTCCCACAGCCTCACAGCACTCCTCAAGCACAGCGGACGAAGACTGCAGGCGCCGCCACTGGCACGAGCCGCAGGGAACGCCAACATGCACGATTGCGGCGTCACGCTCCTGCCCTCTCGGTTCTCTTCCAAGCCTGTTCTTCTCTCCAGGCCGACTTGTTTTGTAATCCCTTTGTGGGTGCATCGGATTTAGAGATCACAAACTTTACAAAGCTGACCTTGCGCATAAAGAAACACGGCAATAAAAGCGGAGCTCCAAGAGGATTCCGGCCATGAATACGACTTCTGTTTGCGTCCGCGTCCTTCACTGGACAGCTGGGGTTGTTAAAACGGTTATTCATCCCGCTGGAATCTGAATCCGGATAAACACTGAGTTGGAGGCTGAACTGAGACTCGTACGCTGAAGAGGGACCTGCCTGAGGCGCACTCTCCATGCATGCCAGGATGTCGAGCAAGTAAGTACCGCCAGCTCTCTGCAGCACAGTCTTACAGATACTGCTGTGTTATGTGATCATTATTTACGGTCTCATAATAATCCTCACACTTGCTGGTTTGACATATATATATATTGCGCACAACGTTTATTAGTACAGAAGTTAATGTAGTGGTATAAAACAAGGTGCGGCATCCATGTCAGTCAGGTTAGCTTGAAATGTTTGCTTTCAAAATCTGGGATGGAGGGAGAAGTTTGTAAACTTGTTGACAAGGACATGTATTGTTGCTTCCTGGTTCTTGCTGGCCAACCGCCCTATGAGAAATTAAGCTTTTTCAGGCACTTTATTGCACCCTTTTATTGGCGATTAATAGAGAGCTTATATTTAAAAAAAACAGCAGTCTTGTTTCAATTTCAGCTGCTGCGATCGCTTATCCTAGGTGGAAGGTTTACCCTCCTTGCCGTTTGCCAGTCCCACGCCACTTTGGTGCTTCCCTCGTGTCACTCCCTCTCCTGGGCTTTCACTTGCCACCTCTGTGGCTCGCTGTACCCCGGCTGTTGCCTCCACAGTTCTGATGAGGCGGTGGTCCAAGCTGCACATCAAGTAAACTCCTTCCCTATTTTCTGGTGCAGCCTCTTAGCGTGCAAAAAGAGGCCCTCACAGGAAGCAGAAGCGGCAAACTCAGGTGAGGGTTCCTTGGCAGAGGGATGTGGTAAACGGGCTTTGTCACCTCGAAATGCCTAGCCAGCTGATGCAGTATGTAGTTTGGGGGGCTTCTGCTAGGTCCCCAGTCTCCCTCGTGTCTCACTCTTCTACACATTTTTCCTCTTCTCTACGTTCTCATGTCCCTGCCTCCTATGTTCTCTCTGTTTCTCCCTCTCTCTCTCTCCAAATTGCTTCCTCAACGTTTTTTCAGATCTCTAATTGTTTCTTTATTTTTTCAATGTGTTTCTTCTATTTTTCACTTCAAAACTCTAAGCTTTCTACTTGTTTTTAATATCTATCAGTGTTCCTCCGTGTTTCTTTTCTTCCCTGTGATAATACTATGTTCCATTCAAGCACAAGGCCCCTTTGCTGTACTATCTGTGTACATTGGTCTTTGCTGCCTGCGTCTGCACGCGTCTCGTGAAGTGCTGAAGGAGGCGCCCTATAGGGGGCGCTCAGTGTCTGCCCCTGGGGGTGGGATTACTTTCATTCAAAAGACTTGGCACCTCAGCTGAGACCCGAGGAGTGGCGCCATCGACTAGGTACTGCCACCCATTGTAAAGCAAGTAGCAGAGTTTACAACTCCCTTGTGTGGGGGTGGGTGGGTTGGTGGTGACTTAGTAGCATGTTGGGGTACATGCTCGTGGTTGGGAGTTTCCACGGGTTCTGCATGGGCTGTACACTTCCGGTTACACTTTTAAAATATCTGGCTGCACTACTACCAATTTCACCGCTCAACCTCTAACCAATCTCTCACACACGCACACATTTTCTCCCAGACATTTTTGAACTTTTTCTCAAGTTGTCTATCACACACATTCTCATGCATACGTTCTCTCAAACAGACGCACCAAAGTTCTCACGCATATATTTCTCTCACACATTTCTCTCTCACACATGCTTTCAGACGCGGTCCCTTCTCTCATAGACACGTTTAACACTCTCTCTCGCTCGGACTCGCCTCCCTCACGCACACTCTCCGTTTGCCCTATCTGATGCATCGCATCTCGTGTGATCTTGGACATATTGAACAGGTGCAGAACAGGGGCTGCTACAATTAACAGCGTAATTCATATTACAGTTGCACTCTGGACATATTAGGAGTGGAATGACAGGATACATTTTAGCTGATGGTAAAAGGGCAGAATACCCATCGGTGTATAGAAAATGTACTTCTGTCTAACACAGTAGTTGCCACAAGGCAGCTAGCATGATATAACAAGCATTTGCAAAGCAATAGGTATCGCATTTGCGAGAGTTTGATCTATTGCCATTGTAAATGAGAATGTCTTTTATTTATGAGTTGGTTTTGAAAACATAAATAAAATGCATTGTCGTTTTCAATGCCAGGAGCTTAAACTCTTTGAAATGCGAGACCTAATGCATTGCAAATGCTTGTTTAGATCTGCCATGTTAGTACCGTTGCAAATATGGAACATTACTAAAGCAGAGCCAACCACGCCTAGATACGTGCATTGTTTTTGACCCTCATTGTCCCCTTATTAGTTTGCTGAAGCGTCCTGTGATTTGGCTGTTTATGAATTTAGCTTTGTGGTATTTTGCACAGTGAGTCACCTCGTATTCACATTTTGTAAATTGGTTTAAGACTGCAAATAAAAGACACACCCAAAGAAAGCGTGGGCTGAGGTGCTTTAGTACTTGCATGCTTCCAGTAATACGATCTACCCGATGATCCCGCCTGTCAAAAAGTTATCAGCGCAGAGCTATATGAACTAATATTGGACTTTAATATGTTTCAGGACTTTTGACTGTTAAATAGCAAGCTCTAAACACACGCAATGTTCAAGAAAATATTTTGCTCTTTTGCTCTGTACTGTTTATCAAACAATGTATAATGCCGCCCTTGAACTTCATTGCAACACTGAAGCATCTGTATTAATTCCATCAATTGAGTGGCTCCTGTATGATTAAGAAATAGTCACTACTAAATTTATATACTATGTCGCCAATGATCTGTTATAATGACCAAGTATCCACATTGACAACTACTCATTTTTCATAAAACCTTTGGCTTAATGAGAGTTTTTCATCTTTGTATCCGGTATTAAAGCACGTGGTTGGGAAATGTTGTACTGTTTATTGATTGTTTCTATGTTTTGTGCCAGGAAGCTCAAATATGTTGACTACAATAAAATATTTTTTAATCTATGTCCACTGAAATATTTGGTTAAATATTGTTTTTTCGTAACATTTTTATCCTGGCTAAGGCCCTTAATATGAATGTCCTCTTCAATCTGATGGGGGCAAGGAACGACACCTACGAACCCCATCGGTCTTTTTTACTTTAATTCAGAGAATTTATAATGGGAATTTAAGATTAAATTACAGATTTTCCTTAGTATTTCTTCATTCCTTATGGTTCCTACTGGTAATGGGCTGTTTTTTCCCTTCTTCAGACTTACTGGTACCCCAGGTATCTGTCATTCTGGGTGTGATGGGAATTCCTGTATGTAGGAAAGTAGGATCTGCTTTTATGGGTACCACCACTTTTTAGGTCTCGCCTACGCAGCTCGCATGCGCTGCATAGGAGAGACCTAATGCCATCGGCACAGATTTGGGGGCAAAAACATGCATGCGTTGCATTGCTTGTAATATCAACGCATGCACGTCTGGCGATTTCCTGGCGGGAGTGCGCAGCGCCATATGGTCGCACGCACCCGCAAGGGAATTCCGCAGGCCCTCCCCTCCTCTTACCCCCTCCCCCCGCGAGGCGCGCGCTTGTTTGCAATGTCTCTGGCCCCGCCCACACAGCCTTGGCCCCTTCTAAGTACACAGGATCACAGTTCCCATGCTTTTTATGCACTTTGACAGCTGGATAAACAAGACTACAAATTACGGGATGCAAAGAAAAAACAAATTGGACTGGAGCACCGAGTCGACCACCGACCCTATGACTTGCCAAATCTGTTCACCACTCCATGTCCACAAGGCACCACTGTTCTAGCATGTGGCTTTTCTGTAACAGAACAATGTCATGCGACTTCTTAGTCGAGTGGAGAAGTGTGGCTCAGGGGTTAGAGGCGGCAGACCCGGAAGCTGAGATCAGCCCTGGACCAGGGTTCAATTCCCCGCCTCGGCGGGTCTTGGGCTCAAAAATTCCACGGACTCGATAATTCTCGCTCCGGCGCCTTCTCAACTCACGGGTTCACACTCTGCGACTCTGGGCAATAGCTTGCTTAATCTCCACAACGGCCCCTCGCGGCGGGATGCCTGGCTTTCACCTTGTGGATACCCTGCCGGGGTTATCTCACAGGGGAATACCAGGACGGGCTCCCTAAGCAAGCGCCGGGAAACCCTTTGTGGGTAGCTGTGCGCTATATAAGCTCAAATACATTGACATACATAGTCCGATTGATTAGATGAAAACAAGGTTGTCAAACGCAAGTTCTGGCTTAGAAGCATTCTGCACTTGGAACATGGAAATACTACTACCGCTGCCTTTGCGAAACTGAAAACCACCTGGTGAAATGTAGAGAGCGGTCCGTAGGATAAGGAAACACCAGTGAGTCGCCGGCGATAGGCGAGCGAGCGTAAAAAATACTGAACTGGAACCAGAAGATTAGATTTTCTCCTTTTTAACTTTCTCGACCTAATTCTGTTTACATTAGAGGTCGTCCTTCTAGTCCCTTTTCTATGTCACCCACCTCCCTTTTTCTAGTCCACCATCCTCTTCCCACTTGTTTGCAGTTTTAACTACATATCCAGCCCAGCTGTACCTACCGCCCCTCACCTACGGGAAATATGCTGAGCGAGCCGAAGAGCCCACCAGCTTCTGATGTATCCCGTTAAATTTGTATACATTTCTGCTGCTGTGCAAAAGAGTAGTTGCGGACGCTCGCAGGTAGCAAGCTCCAGACAAGGACAGACTGTTCAGCATGCCAATGTCAGCCTAAGCAGAGAAGACTGCTGCACTGGGCAAACTGCATCACGGGGATTGTAGTCTTATCTGCATAATAAACACATTAGTCACTGTTTCTCTTTATAACGACACAAAGGTTACCGGCTACGATGTAGCGCGTGACTGGCTGGGACACAGTAGGGCATAAAAGGCATTCTTATTTGTCTCTAATTGGATCAGTTTATGTTGCGCCGGATGATTCATTTCTAGATATATTTCTGTATAAATAGATAGGCTTGACTTTTTGTGATATTATCGCGACGCAGGAGTCTGTATTTTTTGTCAAATGAATGTAGATGTGGGTGAGCCATCAATTCAACAGGGATAGACGAGCCAGGGCCTAGCCAAGGATATGGCTTGGCTCTAAGTGACCCGAGCCCTGAAATGTTTGCTATATAAATTGCGTAGCATGATGATACAGTCTCTTCAAAATACAAAGCAGTGTATTTCTTTCAGCGTTTCACCTTAGTTTATCACATTATATCACTGCATTGAAATACATTTATTAAACGGGATAGTTTTTAAACATATTTAGAAACATTAATGTCAAACCTCCTGACAGCAATGCCATTACTGAGGTAAAAGGCAAGCCTGTTGTCACGACATGTAAACTCTACATGTGGCCTTGATTCTTAGATGGAGCACTGTTAGAGTCTATTAAACACAAGTGAGGTTTTTGTACAGCACACATCATGAACTTGCAAATTTGAATGTGACTTGTGCAATAATTAAGACAAGCATTGGCAAAGCCAATAGGTCTCGCCTACTTAAGATATGTTGGCTTTGTCAATGTTACCAAAAACAATATATCTGGCATAGGCTAGACCTAATGGCTTTGCCAATGATTGTTGCTTGTGTTCAGTGCAAGTACTAAAGCAAAACTGCATTGAGTGAATGTTTATGAAATACAGCCATATGCCTTAGCTCTGTTCTATAACAGAATAAAATGAAGCCCTATGTGGGTGCTGAAGGTTTAGGGAGTATTAAAGCTATCCTTTACCTTCATTCCGGTGCCTTGTGAATCTGAGAAACCCAAGCGTACAAAATGGCCGCGGAATTGGAGCTCTGTAAAGTAGCTCCGGTGCTTGGGTTCACAATTCGTGTAAATCCCGGTCTATGCCCCGCACCGGACCGTTAGCTCGACATCCCTGCTTGAGGGAATGCTTCAGCAATTCAACCAAACGTACAAAACGTCTGGCTGATATGAAACAACAATTAACACGAAGAATTGGCAAAACCCTAACCGAACCTCGCTGGAGCCGCCTATGCTTATTCTTGGTCCACTGCTGTCCTGTGGGGGATCGAAACTTGGGCTTATCCACTGCAGAGGTAGAGCTTCGATGCGCCATCCACGGAGCGATCCTCTCACTTCTTGATGTCGCCCTGTATCGCCTGGGCATCAGCAAGGGATCTGCTTCTGAGAGGTGTTCATCCCCCATGCCGGTCATTACCCTGGGCCCCTGAGGCATTGAAGGTGAAGGCCGGATGAATTGCCGCCCTTAGCAGATGTCTCCCGAGCTCACAAGCTTGGGACGGTAAGATCTGGTCATGGCATGCTGAGTACAACCCCCCGCACCCCTGCTGGACTTCCACCTGGGCTCTCAGGACAGTGGTGGTGAGCGGATCCCCTACTAGGTATCTCCCGCCTCCAGCCGCTGCGATCCTGGATGCAGATCCGTCTTGAGGGCTGATCGCGGGACATTGGCTGGAATCTCACAAGGCAGAGAAGGTGAGCTCCTATCCTCTGCAAACTGAGCACCGCCCGTGCCGATCATGTATCCGAGGTCCTATGACTGCTATGGGTGCTTGGATCTTATTGTGGCGAACAGACCGACTCAGCACTGTTATATTGTAGCGATCTGTGACGGCTCAGGCCCACCCGCGAGACTGCCCGTTTTCCTCGTGAATCTGCATATAGCAGATTAGTGATGCCCGGTCACCCATTTTGTTTGCACTAGACATGATGGGACAAGTTGGCCTCCATTTGGTCCTCCTACCTCTGTCTTGGTGAAGACGCCCCCTGCCCTGGGGCTTGAATGTCCTGTAGAGCAGAGAAATAGATAAAGGTCCTGCTCTACTCCTCACACACTGGTCATCTTGGAATGGAGCCCTGCACTCTGCTCGTACCTCCCTGGTAGTTCCTAACTTTTAACGTTATATGAGGATGTATACTTACATCACCTTATAAAATAGATGCAGACACTCCTAACTGTCTGGGGACATTTGGCAAGACAGATATGAGATTTCGTTCAACTTCTTGACCCGAGCTCCTCGTTCACGGTGCTCCCTAATGACTACTGACCTAAGTGAACTACCTCATCTGACCTTGTTAATTTTTTATCACATTTATATGTTCCATGTAAAGATGAAACTTACTATAGGAGACAGAAAGAAAGGAATACGAAGACTAGTGACGTGTTGGCCCAACCCGTTGGTGCAATTTAGCTGCCAGATTAAAACAAGCATTGGCATAGGCAATAGGTCTCGCTTTTGGGATCTTATAAGTATTTAGTTATGCAGCACAATATCCTTGGTGCAACAACATCAACTGTTGTATGGCTAAACACTTATAAGGTACAAGGTTTAGCCATGCAACAGCTGATGTTGTTGCACCAAGGATATTGTGGTGCAAAACGAAATACTATAAAGGTCCCAAAAGTGAGACCTGTTGGCTATGCCAATGCTTGTTTCTTGATGTAATGCTGTTTCGGACTAGTCTGACTGGAATCCTGCTAATCAGGACCCCAGTCTCTGTGCTTTCTCCCCTAAATTGGTATGGTAAGTACTTGGGCACATCCCAGATTGGACACTGGTGTACACTTATCAGTCCTCCTAAGGTACCCATGGCATAGGTACATCAGGGGTCCCCCCATGGGCTGAAGCATGTATTATGCCACCCGTGGGAGACCACTCAGTTTGTAACTACAGGCCTGCCATTGCAGCCTGTGTAAGCTGGTGCTAGCACCACTTGCGAAAGATATAGGTTTCCCTATATCTAAGGTCAATGCACTTATAAGTCACCCCTAAAGCAGGCCTTTCAACCCTGAAGGCAGGGTGTCCAGTCTTTGTAAAGTGCGAACAATTATCTGAAGGTGTCAAGGTGCTGGGGGCCCTCGGGAAGATTAGGCAAGCTATTGCCCAGAGTCACATGGTGCTGGGCTGATCTGTCGCCAGTGCCGGGGATCGAACCGTGAGCCCCCGTGTTCCAAAGTCAGACGCCCTGGCCGCTACGCCACACCTCTTCCAGGGTGCTTGGTTCTAAGTGTGAGGGTTTCCCTGCATGAGCAGGACATCATCTACAGTCTAAGGAGTCCATTCTCCAGGGTTGTGAGACAGCCATATAACCTATAGAGGGGCACCACGTCATTACGCAATGACCATCTCGAAACTGGCAGTAACAAACCCTATCATGTTTGGTATCAAACATTTTGGAATCATACCCCCACACCGTAAACTGTGTTGGAGGAATGATTTCATGCACTGTAAAGCTCCTTCGGGAGGCGATCATTGCTCCCAGTACCAGTTTTCTAGACCCGTCAGCAAAACATGGCTGCTGCTGAACTGAGATGTGATTTTGCCCTCCTGCTCCTGAGTCAAGCTCGAGCAAGGGAAGGCAGAAAAATAGGTATCCTTTCACATGGAGGTGTGACCACCTCCCAGGCAGAGTTTAGTGTATTGCAAGCGCCACTCAGTCTGCTTGAAGGGCACACTTGGTGCCTTCCTTGCATAGTCCAGTTCAAAGCACTCAGGGAGCTGTTGGCTCCCGCTCTGGCGCGAAACTGGACAAAGGACATGGGAGTATCCTCCCCATTGTCCGACCCCTCCTTTGGGAGGGAACCCTGAATAGTTCCAATCCTTTCCTTAGGGTACTTAAGGACTTACCTGAGAGGGGGTCTCCAGATTTGTTGTGGGACAAGATTAATTTCAGACACCACTTCTTCAACTGTCCTGCTGCTCCTGATCTCGTCTCACTGCTCGTCTGCTGCAACGTCCGTGCCTGTGCACCATACTGGAACCTTCCAAGGTATGTGGGCATCCAAGACATCTGAAGGAGTCTCCTTAAAATGAAGGAGTCACTTTCCTGCATCTTCAGGCACCGCAAGTAAGCTGACCGGTTTGCTGATCCTGGTCTCCCACGGACTCCAAAAGGCTCAGCAACACAGGTGGTGGTTCTTCACATCCCTCGAGGCCTGCCCTGTCTTCTCACTAAGTTTTGTTTTTGATAAACAAATGTTTGTTTTTATTGATTTGACAAAGTAAAGGAAATACAGCCTTACAGTCAGACGCCATAAAATTCCAGGACTTAGAAAAAGAAATCTGCACCACAAGATTTACAGACATTAGTTAAAACACATGAATATAAAATTGGTCATTCCCATTATGACTACGCCAGCTCCTCCAACCATTTCCGCCAAACCCTACCATACTTCCTAGGACACCCACGAGCCTTATACATAACCTTCTCCTGCGTGGCACACCAATCCACCCCAGTCCTCCATCGTCCAACGTACGGAGGTTCGGAGAGCTTCCAGGAGGCTGCAATGTCTCTTTTTGCAACCGCCATTGCTGTCGTGTAAAATAACTTTTCGTTCTGAGACCCATCCAGCTCATCGGTGATACCCAGGATCGTGTGCCTTGGGTCATGGGGGACCTCCCACCCCAAAACCTCGGTGAGTTCCTCCTCAATCTCCCCCCAGAACCGCTCCAAGTGGGGACATACCCATACCATATGGAAAAAGTCTGCAAGATTGTTACCGCACCTGGCTCAAGCAGAGGTTGGGATAAGTCCGTCCCAGTGAAGGCTCTTTGGGGTGAGATATGCAGCATGTAAATAATATAGTTGCACTAAGGGCTATCTAGCAGAGGCCATGACCGTCCTAGAAGCCATAAGGGCGTCACGCCAATCCTCCTCATCCAAGGTGCCCACCCAACCCTCCCATTGAGACCGCAGTCGGTCCAAGGAAGTGGGGACATTGTTGATCAGTGTACGATAGATGCAGTAGATGCCACCCCTCCCCAGATTACCGAACATTATCTGAGCCTCAGGCGAGCTGTGGTTAGGAAGACATGTGCCAATCACAAGGTGGGTGTGGAGGGCGTGGCGTAACTGCAAGTACCTATAGAATTGTGACTGGTGTAAGGAGTACCTGCTTTGAAGGTCACCGAAGGTCCGCATGTGATTCCCCCACCCACACATCGCCTAGCTGTGAAATGCCTATCAGATCCCAGGCTCTAAAACCCTGTAATGCATTAACTTATTTGAGCCAGGTCCCCTGCCACAAGGGTGTACAGAGCGTATTACCTCTGGCAAGCGGGAGTGGACAGGCGCCCCATATAGCATAGCCTGAATCCTGGCGAAGCCCAACTCTCCGACCTCGAGCCTGTATGCCGGGTCTGACCAACCCCGTTGAACCAATCCTTATATGGAGAGAAGCCGCGTGGCCAAATATAAATAGAGGTGGGTCATCCCCAAGCTCCCTACAGACTTAAGTGCCAATCGGGCCATACCTTTCCCCCATAAAAATTTGCTGGTTATGCTATCGAGTTTACGGAACCAGGCTCTGGGAAAGCCGACAGGGGTAATTTGTAATACATAGAGGAAACGGGGGAGCACCATCATTTTAAATAAGGCGACCCTCCCCATGGGATTCAGGGGAAATGACTACCGCCTCTGGAGGTCTGCCTTAACTCGTTTCACCAGTGGGGCCACATTGAGGGCCCAGCTGAGCTCATGGAGCAAGGTCATCCATATCCCCAAATATTTGGAGGATTGATGGCGAAGAGGAAAGTTGGATTGCCAGTCAAAACATTCGCGGGACAGGTGGAGGGGAACCAAGGCCGTCTTATCTGGGCTAAGCCTGAGGCCCGAAGCTCGTTCAAAGAGATGTAGAATGCGGAGGCAATGGGGGGATCTGCCAAATAGATGAGGTTGTCATCTGTATAGAGTGCAATTTTGTCTAGTTCGGTGTAGGGCCACTCCCATCCTTGCATACGCTTGCACGACCACATCATGGATGCCAAGGGCTCCATCACCAAGGCGAAAAGCAGGGGGGATAGGGGACAACCCTGTCTTATTCCTCTATGAACCGAGAAGGGCTCCTATAGAACCCTGTTCACCAAGACGCGGCGAGGGGGGAGGCGTAAAGAACTTTAACCATGGCACAAAAACAGGTACTGAGCCTCATCATAGCAAGGACGTCCTCTAAGAATCCCCAATCCACCTAATCAAAGGCCTTTTCAAAGTCTGCCACAAGAATTGCAAGATAGGGAGTGAGAAGATGACGGTGTGCCAGGGCGACTTGCAGTCTATGAAGAAAAATGCGTAGTGCCACGTGAGGGCATGAATTCGCATTGGTCGGGGTGGACCAGCGTGGACCAGTGGGGTTTGAGTCGTAGGGCAAGGATTGTGGCGAACAGTTTAATCTCAGTGTTGATGAGGGAGATGGGGCGGTAGTCCGCACACCGTTGTGAGGGTGATTGGGACTTAGGAAGAACCACAAAGGTGGCCAGATCTGTCTCCGATGGAAAGTAACCCTTTTCAACAGCCTCCCGAAACAGCCCTGCCAAATGCGAAGTGAGAATGTCCCGATAATGCATATAGTACTCTGGAGGGAGGCAGTCTGGGCCCGGTGTCTTGCCAGAGGAAACAAGGGGCAAACGCTCCCTCTATCTCCTCACATGTGATGGGGCGATCAAGGTCTTTCAGGCTAATGGGATCTAAGCTGGGGAGGGGGCCACCCTCGACCTCCAACATACCGACGAGTGAAAGGGAGGCCACGTATAGTTGCTGATAATAGGAAGCAAAGGCACGGGCCATCCCGTCTGGGGAACGGCACAGCGAGCCATCCTGCGCCATGACCTCAGGAATTATGCAGTTTGCCCTAGGGGATGTGGCAAGGCGATGGAGGAGCGAACCATTCTTGTCGCCTCAGCCATACACCCTGGCCACGGATGAACGCCAAAGGAGTTTGGCCGCCTCCAGCGACAACTACTTGATTTCTGCCCAGAGCGTGGCAAGGAGTCTGGCTTCAGGGGTGTCTGGAGACTGAACATAGGCCCGCTCGAGGCGCAAAGCTTGCGCCTCACGACTGGTAATTTGTTCTGCCCGGGCTTGTCGCTGACGTTTGAGATGGCCCTTAGTAAACCCTCTAATTGTGGCCTTGCCCGCCTCCCAGAGAACACCCGGGAAGGAGACGGATCCATCATTAGAGAGAAAATATTGCTTAAATTCCTGACCCACCACCTTCCGGAACTCCCTCTCTTGGAGAAACCAGACATTGAGTCTCCATGTCTGCCACATGAAGGCGGGAGGAGGGCCCGCGCGAACCATTACTGGGGAGTGGTCCGAGATACCATGTGGGAGGATTACGATGTCCTGAACCGTGAGGCAATCTGTTGATGGAACGAAATTGGCGTCATTATGTGCTTGCGTGTGATGTTATGTTATGTTAATGTTATTTGTTGTGCGCACAGCTACTCCAGCCAAGGAGCGTCCTGGCGCATAGACAAGGAGAAACATAACACAACAGGAAAAGACAAAAGACTAAAAGGGGCAGCCAAAACAAAAAGGTTTTTATTGCTTTCCGATAGGTCATGAGATCCTCCAGCAAACGAATTTCAACCGGAAGAGAATTCCAGGTTGATGCAGCTTTTACGCTGAAGGAGCGTCCTCCCATACGGCTAAGCCTAAATCTAGGGACTACAGCAAAGGCCTGGCCTTGAGAACAGAGGGTGCGTGTGGGGACATAAAAAGAAAGAAAGCTGGACATGATTTCAGGGCCTATACCTCTCAGAATCTTAAAGGTCAAACAAAGGACCTTAAAGAGAATACGCTTCCTCACTGGAAGCCAGTGTAGGGAGCGAAGAACACTAGTCACCGGGCAAAATCTGGGCAGGCCAACAATCGCTCTGGCCGCAGCATTTTGAACCCGTTGCAGGCGGGTAAGCTCAGCCTGATTGGCCCCGACCAGAAGAGAGCTAGCGTAATCCAGGCGAGAGATGATAGTGGCCTGGATTACCAGCTGTCTGGTTGGGGCATCGAAAAATTTGAGGACTGGTCTTAAGCCTCTCAACAGACCAAAACAACAGGCTGCTGTTTTTTTAGTATGTCCTACAAAGGTAAGGCCAGCGTCCAGCCAGACCCCCAGATTTTTCAGCTCCGACACCGGGGTCGGGGTTGGTCCCAACTCTGGCGGCCACCATTGGTCACCCCACAGCTCCACTCCCCTTCCGACAATCATTACCTCTGTTTTAGTGGCATTGAGCTGGAGACAGTTTCCCGTCAACCAGCTGGCCACCGCCTTCAGTCCATCCTGAAACCTGGGGGCATCTTGTTCCGCGTCCCCGCTGAGAGTAACCGCCAGCTGTGTGTCGTCGGCATATGAGACCAAAGTTAGGCCCCACTGCTTGGCGACATCAGCCAGCGGTCTCACGTACAGATTGAACAACGTGGGGCTCAGCGAGGACCCCTGCGGAACCCCCATGGCCAGAGGCTGGAAGTTGGACTTGAAGGGAGGGATGGCAACACAGAAGGAACGATTGTCGAGGAAGGAGCGGAACCACTGCAACGCCTGACCACCAACACCAATCTCCTCGAGCCGATGCAGGAGGATGCTGTGGGAGACCGTGTCAGAGTCGGCGCTGAGGTCTAACAATATCAGCGTCGCCGTTTGACCAGCATCCAACCTCGCACGGAGATGTTCCACCATCACAAGAAGAGCGGTCTCCGTGCTGTGCCCAGCACGGAAGCCATTTTGTGTGGGGTCAAGGGCGTTGGTCCGGGCAAGATGTTCTGACCGGGCCAGGTTGACATGAGCCTCCGTTATCTTTGCCGGCCAGGGTAGCAGCGAGATGGGATGGTAACTTTCAGGCTTAGACGGGTCCAAGGAGGGTTTTTTGATGATCGGGGACACCACCGCCTGCTTCCACTTAGTTGGAACTACACCCGACTCCAGGGAGAGGTTGACAAGGGAACACACGACAGAGCGTCCCACAAAGGCCTGATCTCTGAAAAGAGCAGGTCTTACTGGATCAGATGGGGAACCAGATTTAACTTGCAAAGCAAGTTTGTCAAACCCCTCCGAGGAGAGGGGGAAATGAGAGCAGGGTAGTCTGATGAGGTGTCCCATCGGAACTTCCCAGGTCAATCCCTATGCTGGGGAATGCCCGATAGATTGCTTGGACTTTTCCCAGAAAGTAAGAAGCGAGGGATTCGCAATGGGAGATGGAACTCACAGCCACAGAGGTAGTCCGCTTCGCCATGAGATCTTTCACGGCCTTGAAGATAGCCTTCGACGGGTTAGCGCTGTTTCGAAATTCTGCAGCATAAAATGCCGCTCGAGCTCGACAAATAGCCCGATGATAGAGCTTGACGGACACGGCATATGCAGCTTTTAAATCCGCCCCATACGTCTTCCGCCATGCTCTCTCCGCCCGTCTACAGGCTCCCTTCAAGGCACGTAAGGCGCTGTCGTACCAGGGACTCGACTCTCTAGTATTGATTTTACTTGATATGATGGGAATCAGAGTGCCCAGAGCCCTGGTAAGCCAAGAACAGAAGAGGTCGTAACCCTCTTCCACGCCATTCAATGGGCCCAGCGGCTCCTCAGTCAGAAGACGATGGAAGTCTACTAGCCTGAGTTTGTTCCAAAACCTCCTAGGTACCCGTCTGACTGAAGGAGTAGGGGGAGTGACAGATATAGGACAAAGAATGGACACCAGGAAATGGTCAGTCCACGCTAACGGAGAAATAGATGTAATTTTAGTCTCCGGCAGATTGGTAAAAAAGGGGTCAAGGATATGTCCCCCTATATGGGTAGGCTGGGAAACCAGCTGGGAGAGTTGAAAGGCCTCTAAGTCTGCGGAGATGCTGCGTACCGTCAGATTGGAAGGGGTGTCGAAATGTAGGTTCAGGTCACCCACGATGGAATAGTTGGCGCAATCTGTGACCAAAGCGCCCACAGCGTCGGGGAAAGAATTTCTGAACACCACATCGCCACCCGGCGGACGATACACAACCATCCCAGAGAGCGTGAACTCCGGGCTGACAGATCTTAAAAGAGGCACTTTCACACCCAGCAATGTTAAGGCCACTCCACACACAGGAAAAACAGGACCTGACTATGAGAGCTATACCCCCACCTCTGGAAGATCTATTCAGAGTGAACATAGAATAGCCAGGGGGGCATGCTAGATTGGAAATAGCAGCATCCGCGTCCTTGAGCCAGGTTTCAGTGATGGTAAAAATATCAGGGGCTTCATCCTCCATTAGATCGTAAATGTTTTGGTGGTGTTTCAGTGCCGATCTAACATTTTGGTTTAATATCCGCAGGAAGGGGGGAGAGCCCTTGATGCGGGGAGCATCTGAAGGGATTTTCCGGAGGATGGACCCCGGAGGGTCAAGCGCCCAACCGTTGCAAAGGCAGCGGTACGGACCACAGAGCGGATGAACAGGCGGAAGATTACATCTATGGCTCACCTGACCGATGGAGTATAGGCTCTCTCTGGAATATGTCAGCATAGCGCCGCGGGCAGATGAAATACCTGCCACAGCCCAGCTACCCGCAGCGTCCCGCACGGCCTTAGCGCGGACGGGCGCAGACGGGCAGGACTCTGGCACGACTCCGGCCACGCGGAGGCGATCCTGCTACGCTAGGGGAGGAGCATTAAATAGGCGTTCCCCCGCTGGCGCATGCGCAATGAAGCGCTGGCAGATGGAATGCCTCTACCCCAAACCAAGATGACAGCCCACCCCAGGCACCAGGACCCGCCAAGCGGCGGTGAGGTCACGATTTAAGTGCGAGTGAGGGGAGATGGAAAGCAAAGGGTCCCAATAGACCTAAAAGAAAATGATAAAGGTTATTAAAATGCTAATCAGCGAGCGCGCAAACGCTCCTGTCAGCTGTGCGCTCCTTGTCAGGGGGAGGGAGACCCGGGACTCGCCTTAAATAGGCGTTTCCCCGCTGGCGCATGCGCAATGAAGCGCTGGCAGATGGAATGCCTCTACCCCAAACCAAGATGGCAGCCCACCCCAGGCACCAGGACCCGCCAAGCGGCGGTGAGGTCACGATTTAAGTGCGAGTGAGGGGAGATGGAAAGCAAAGGGTCCCAATAGACCTAAAAGAAAATGATAAAGGTTATTAAAATGCTAATCAGCGAGCGCGCAAATGCTCCTGTCAGCTGTGCGCTCCTTGTCAGGGGGAGGGAGACCGGGGACTCGCCTTAAATAGGCGTTCCCCCGCTGGCGCATGCGCAATGAAGCGCTGGCAGATGGAATGCCTCTACCCCAAACCAAGATGGCAGCCCACCCCAGGCACCAGGACCCGCCAAGCGGCGGTGAGATCACGATTTAAGTGCGAGTGAGGGGAGATGGAAAGCAAAGGGTCCCAATAGACCTAAAAGAAAATGATAAAGGTTATTAAAATGCTAATCAGCGAGCGCGCAAACGCTCCTGTCAGCTGTGCGCTCCTTGTCCCACTTACCTCGGGGATATTTCAACGCGGTCTCTTCACCTGACCTCGATACGACTGGTCCCCCTTCCTCCAGTAGAATTACACAGACAAAGCAACTGAGGACCTGGTCCAAGTCCCTGGGTCTATGTGAAGCACTGCCGAAGTGTGTGTGAACTGCTTGGAATGAGGGTGCCATGTACGCCAAGCATCACATGGACCCAGGGACTTGGACCAGGTCCTCAGTTGCTTTGTCTGTGTAATTCTACTGGAGGAAGGGGGACCAGTCGTATCGAGGTCAGGTGAAGAGACCGGGTTGAAATCCCCCCGAGGTAAGTGGGACCCAAAGGTAAGGACGCCAGGAGATCTGTAGATTTAGCTAATATCGCAGCTAGCATTGAAGGGGGAGAGTAGAGCAACACAAGGTTGATGGGGCTCCCGTGTAATTTACCGCTGAGGGCTACTAATATACCCTGGGCATCGAGGGTTGTCTGCACAATGACAAGGGGAAGGGAACGCTTCACCCGGATCGCTCCCCTTCGGGATCCCCGAGTGTCACGCCCTATCATATCCATAGCGTGCTAATAAGGGGCAATAGTTAACCAGCAAATGCGTCACTTGTAATAATATGTCCACCCCAAGGCAGTGCGCGTAGCGCAGGACAGCCATCCACTTGAAACAGTCCAGGAGGCCATTAATACTCCAAGACAAGATGCTCAGAGAAGTGCTCAGTAGGGGTATATCTGGCATGGTGGAATGGCGTGGCAATTGGGTCCCAGAAGGGGGCCCACATCAAGAAGGAGTGTATGAGGGTGTCGTGTAGCGTCCAAAGGGAAGTCTATATACTCCACCAGATACAGGTCCGGGCACGATATGAGTATTGGTCGAGAACAAAGAAGTGTTCTGCAGGAGTGTGTCGGGCATACTGGTGGACATGACACTGTGATTGTGGGTCCCGCGGGGGTATGGCTTCACAGCTGGATATCAACAGGTCCATCAAGGTGTCTGAAAGGAGGTCTGTATGTCTCACGGGGTGCAAATCAGGGTGCTGTGTGAGAGCAGGTGCAGCAAAACTAAGAAATAAAACAACCAAAAATAAATCCAGAACACGGGACAATGGTCCCACTCCCCCAACCCCTCTCCCACCCCCAACCCTACTCTTCGGGAACTGAAGCATCTGTCGCCCTAACAATAGACCAATGAGTAAACAACCAAACTAAAATGCTTGAGAATGGGTAGGGTGGAGGAACCCTCCTCCTGTCCGGATCTGTGTGTATGAGTCCATCGGGAAGTTAAGAAATGTTCAGAGCTAGAGCGCCATCTCTGGGTGCGGAGCCAGGCTCTGCGGGCAGAGCTCAGTTCAGGCAGGGTCTTTCAGGAGCATCGGGCTACGTGAGAGGTCCGATTCTGGGAGGTCAATCGCCGAGGTCCTGGGCGAAGCACCTCCGCCCTCCAGACGCCCGGGGGAGCCTGATCGCCTCCCAGTTGAGGGTCCCTCGGAGAGCGATATTGGCTGTTGCGAGTGGCCTGGCGGGGAGTCCGAGCGGGCCCTCCTCTTTCCATGGCGCCTGCGGGAGCGGTTACGCTAAGGTTGAGGAGCGAAGGGAGTGAGGCTGCCAAGTCCGCCCTCCGCTCCCCCCTAAGCCCAGGGCCCAGTCATCGGCCCGCAGAGGGCGCATCTCCGTTGGGTTGTCGAAGAAAATCGTTTTGTTTGCGAACACCACTCGCAGGCGAGCCGGAAAGAGGAGCCGATACTGAATGTCAAGTGCCCTCAGCTTTTGCTTGACCTCCCCAGAGAAGCGACGTTGGCCCTGGACCTCGCGGGTGTAGTCTGGGAAGATCATGATTGCACAATTCTCATAGTGTAGCCGCTGTGGTTTGCGGGCTTCAGACAGGATGGCGTTGCAATCTTTGAAATTTGAAATTGAGAGCCAGCATTATGAATGGGTGGGGAGGTGCACCCGGCGCCGGCCTGGGGGCCAAAGACCGGTGGGCCTGTTCAATCGTGAACCAAGGAGAGAGAGAGAGAGCCCTCTGGGAACCACAACCGCAGCCACCTCTCCAGGAATTCCACTGCGCAGCCCTGCTCCGCTCCCTCCGGAAAGCCCACAAGGCGGAGGTTATTGCGTCTGGATCTGTTTTCGCCATCCTCCGCCCGACGGTGCAACTCCTGAGTGCGACTGGAGACGGGCCACCTGCCTCTCAAGTTGCTGTACGTCGCCCTCTACAGTGGAGATACAGGTTTCAGTCTCTTTAATCCGGGCAGTGGCGTTTCGGAGGTCCTGCCGAATTAGAGTTATGTCTACTCGCACTTCTGCGATCTTGCCCTCCACCAAGGTCTGTTATGCATGGATGGGCCTGGAGGATGGTGGCCAAATCCTGCGGAGGGAGGAGCTGCAGCTCCAAAGTCACAGTCATCTCTTGCAACAACTCATCATCAGGGGGCATTCATCTTCCGTGACTCTTGGTCCCTCCAGTGTGATATAGACTCTGTCCCCTCTGCTTGCAGGTACTTCTCAACTTGAATCCACCTTTGGGTTCCACCGTACACTTTCACCTTCCCCAGCAGCGGCTTCTTTCAGAAGTCCGACATTGGGTTGGACTGCGGTTTCCGACACCACTTCAACCCTTATGCACCAGGTATCTACGGGTGGGGTGGCTCTCCAACCTTCTGTCTTCTGCGGGAATTCTTTAGTGTCCACAGGGAATAGTCATTCTTTAAGATTGCAACCGCGACTTACTTATTGACTTGCATTGATCCCGGGGTCGTGTTCCCACTCTGCACTCCGTGGGGCTCCTGGATCCCCAGCACTTCTACGTCTTCTGGGTATAGTCCTGACTCAAGTTGTGGTTGACATACCACAATTTTATAATATGGTTTGGTCTCCCCCCCGGTGACCCACTGTGTATTATGTGCTACTTACCTGTTTCCATTGAAAAGTATTGTGTGCGTTGTGTATATCTCCAGCAAGGAGATATCTGTATGTGTTAGAAATTGTCTTATAATAAATACATATTTTTATAAATACACTGTGGTTTTTTTTCACCCCTTCTATACCTATAAGATGATGTTCTGGTGAAACAAGCTGCTTTACACTCCTTCTGGACTAAGCCTGAAGGCTGCTCTCTAAAGCTACACCTTAAAGAGCTTTCTAAGGTTGTCTAAGACCACTAACAGCACCATATGGGTTGTCTGGATTGGTGAAAGGTGTCCACTTACTTAAGTGTACACCAAATACCAAGTCAGCTTCTCACAGTGTCCCTTTCCCGGGTCATTCTTTATGAGTACCCAAGTATTTTGCCAGCTTTTTGAGTGAAATAGCACAAAGCACCCACCCTTTGTTACATCCTAGATTGGTGAATACTCGAGGTAGACAAAAGATTAGTTAAAAACAAAAAGTGTTATTGTTTCAGAATTTTAAATGCTGGGGGGTGTTTGGCCAACAAGATGGGCAACTAACAGCTTCTTGCTCTAGCTCCACTCTCTTGTTGCTTAATCTGCACACTTATCCTTCTCGTATCTCCCCCATCTGTCCACAATAATCACTACTGAAGTGTCGGAGAAGACCGGTTGTGAAATTGTGGCCACACTGAGACTGGTACAAGCCGAAACAGGGAGACTGGATGAGTTATGGGATTGAAAACGGTGTCCTAGGAGAGAAACAAGAGCCTACTCCCAACCTCATGCAGAAGAAATAAACCCTTGCACCGTCAAACATTGTGAGTGGTAAGGAGGGGGCAAGGGGATGGCCGACTGGGTGATTGAGTGGTGTGGCAGCCTACGGGGCGCGGGGAAACTGTACCGTATGCAGAGGCACTACAGAGTGGATTCGCTGAGTGACACTGACTGCAGCCCTGCTCCTGGGGGACTCGAGGCTGCGAGAGACCCGAGACTAAGACTGCTGCCAGGGTTTGCGCAGCTGATGACGTTCTGTGCCGGTCCAGGGGATATTTTTTGCGCCTGGTCGCTTCTCTCCTGAACTGGGGCTGCTTCTGAGGAGCAGAGTGCTCCACCCTGCCAAAATCCATCCGGGGAGATCTGAGGCAGCCAGGAGACGCCCCCCCTTGGTTGCTGGAGGAGATGGTCACCCTGGGATCTTCCATAGTGAGACCTCGCACCGGCCTATGCCCTTGCCCCGCAACTGTAGCCATAAGACATGGTTAAACAAAGCCATATATGTAGGCTACATAGACTCTAACATGGGCCTGGGGTGCTCCACTCAGTGAGTGAGGCGACCCCTCCCAAACCCTCCAGAGAAAGGTGCGTGCCCTTGAGGGGTGCCCCTACTCCTGGAAACCCTAGATCACTCTGCAGACCCATGAGTTCTTTGCGGATAATCATACAGTCGCCACAGAGGACAACACTACATACCCTGAGAGGTGGAGGACACAGGGAAGGAGAACTCTGCCGAACTCGGCCTGAAAGTATCCTGACACCTAGCTACTAAATCCAGGTGGTCGAAGCGACCTTAATAAATAGTATAGCTCCCACTGTGACGTATTTTGAGAACAGCCAATTTCTCCTACCACCCCTACATCAGACCTTTGGGGAACATGCAGAAATGAACTCCAACATCCAGTTTGGGTGGAATTTGAGTTGCAAGATTTGGGTTGCGTGTCGGGGAGGGGGACCCGTCAAGGGGTAGTCGTCCGAACTAGAAAAACACCCCCATTCAAGATAGAAAAAACACAGATACCCCAATGGGATATACGTAACGTTTAAAGGGCTCTTGGGGCAAAGAGATAGACGCTGTTTAGTGTTTTTGCTCTTCCACGAATGCAGGAGCAAACATTGGCTAAATTAGCAGAGATATTACTAAAGGCAGATTCCCTCTGCCAAAAAATTGGGGAGACTTTAATGACTTGATGGAACCGGCACTTGACCGATCCCCCTAAAGGGGTCCATGAAGACTTTCAGCCTAACGTACTTATGGCGTCACCGCCACCCACTAATCCAAGCGTATTCGTACTATTCTAGGGCGCAAAAGGTATTCTCCAAGCTAGATTACATCTTTGCCCTGGCAGAAGAGGTAGGGGAAATAGAACGGTCAGATTACCTTGGACTTTCAGACCACTCACAACTCTGGCTTACCATTGGGAAGGGTACTCGTAACCTTGGGGAAGGGTGGAAATTAAATGCCTGCGAACTGCAACACGAGAGAGTAGCTTGTAACATTAGAGTGGATACTGAGCTATATTTTAGAGAAAACGTAGACTTAAAGTCCTCAGCGGTCACATTATGGGAAGCATACAAGACAGTGCTCAGGGACAGAGCACAAAACATAATAGCACACCAAAAAACAGAGCAACCAGAGACATCAAAGGTGCATTTACTACAGTTAGGCCAGCCTGGGCCAACTACAGACCCCTCCACAGTGTGCAACATATCAATTCTCCTTAGAGATACTTTGCAACAAACCAACTCTCCTTTGAGAATATCAGGCGATGGCACACCAGGAGGCTAGAGCCACATCCCAGGCAACTCATTGCGTTTATATTGACGCTGGTGATGAGGCTTGAGGATTATTGACCTTGGTCGACCCATCCCTCTCTTATTTAACAATCGGGCTTTACGCCAAAGAGGTCTACAAGATGTAATATTTGTCAATTGTATAATTGGCTTAAAACAATACACCGCAGGAACGACCTGCATATACTATTGTCCCTGGATGCCGAAAAGACAAGTTCTGGTGAAGTATAGTAAGCTTATAAAGCACACGAATGCTGAGACGTCTTGGCGCTGGAGGAAGCAAGAAGGTGCACAAGTCAGAAGGTGATTTGTTGCTATTGGGGAGGGATAAGCCAGATTTTAACCAGGTTCCCAAACTGGGACCTAGATGGTGAATGCCTAATATTGAGTGGAAGTTCATTTCAGAGCTTAGATGCCATAAAAGAGAGGCATCTGCCTCCCCATCTGGCCTTCTTCACTCTAGGGACGTGGACCAGAGCGTTATTGGCAAATCTTTGCATCTGGCGGGGGGCATGCCATTGAAATAGGTAGTGTTAGTCGTTAGGCCCGCCCCCCCCTCCCCATATAGGGCTTTATGAACCAGGCATAGTGCTTTGAATTCAGTTCGCTGCTTAACTTGGAGCCAATGTAGACTTCTAATGGCACTGGAAATATAACTGTATTTTGGAATGTTTAGCAGGGTACGTGCAGCTGCATTCTGCAGAGTTTGAAGTTTAAACAGCTGGGCATTGCACTAGTCTAGGCAGGAGAGAATCAGAGCCACCACAACCGTTTTCCTCCACTCCATAGGTAGAAAAGGTAGGATTTTCTGCATCGTTTTTAGGAGGAAGTAACAGGCTGATGTCAACTGATTAATCTGCCCTGAGAAGTTAGGCTGTGCCCTGAGAAGTTAGGCTGTGCATCACATGAAAAGCCAAGGTTTCTCACTTTGCCAGCAGGGACAGGACAGGCTCCAGCTGCTGCTGGCCACCACAATTGAGTCCAGATTAGAGGACCATTTCTGAATTCCATGACCTCATTCTTGTTTGTCTTTTTTTTTTGGTATTTTTTGTGCATCCATTTCATGATTTGGCCAAGACAGCTATGGAATCTGTCTGCCTCTGATGAAAGAGAGATAATAATTTGAGGATCGTCCACGTAAGATACTAACGAGAAGAGATGGTCCCTGATTAGTCTGGCCAGTGGGGTTACATAGATGTTAAACAATGTTTGGGAGAGTGCTGGCCCTTGTGGCAATTCCCCTGGAAGAGAGAATTTGCCTGATTCTAGGATGTACCAGCACACCCTCTGTTTTTTGGCTGGGAGGAAAGAGGTAAGAAGGGAGAGTGCAGTGTCTCCAATTCCTACTGCCTCCAGCTGTCTCGTAAGTACAGTGGGATTGACCGTATCAAACGTGGCTGATAGGTCAAGTAGGGTCAGGACAACCCTGCCGTCCTGGTCTATTTGGCATCAGTAATCAGATCCAGTAATCCTTAGCCATGATTACCGGAGACTCCGTGGAGTGGCCCAATCGAAAGCCACGTTGTGTGGACTCCAAGAGGATGTTAGTTTTTAGGTATTCAGTGAGCTCTGAATTGATGGCTTTTTTCCAGGAATTTGGCTGCTATGGGCAGACATGAGATTGGGCGGTAGTTTATTACCTCGAGAGGATCAAGGGAGAGTTTCTTTAAAATGGGTCTCGTACAAGCTTTCTTTCAGGAGGTTGGGAAGACACCAGTGTTAATGACATTGTTCAGGAGGGGGGATAAGTAGGGCACTAACTTGGTTTGAGATACCATGAATGATGTCTGGAGGGCATGGGTCCACTCCTGAGTTCTGGGCCTGGTTTAACTTGCTTTATAAAGAGCCTGCAGCTCAAGTGAAGGTGTAGCTCAAGTGAATGTGAATGGCGAGCTATCATTAGAATTCCCTATTGAGAGGAGCATGAGGCAGGGATCCCCCGTCACCACTGTTTTTCGCCCTAGTGCTGGAACCCCTGGCATGAATTATACGCTCGCACCCTGCCTCTTGGGCTTCAAGGAGCAGGCAGATACCTTCAGTGATGAAAGGATTTCCCTTTGTGCCAATGATACTTTGTACTTCACAAACCCACAAAAGACACTCCCAGAACTTTCACTCAACAAGAGCAAACAGCATATTAGATTACACCTTTATGTCACTACCTCTTTTTCATTACACAACCTCGTTCCGGATAGGAAAAAAAACTGACCGTGACCATTGCCCTCAGGAAATTGCTTTGGACATTGCGAGACCTATACTTGAGCAATCAAATGCCCCAAAAGAGACTATTCATACTGTTAATTTAAAAAAAATTAAGTACTCGGTAACGATGGGCGAAACTTTAATAGGAAGGGCACAACATCACTTTACGGAGCGCACTGGATCAAATGAAATCACAAAATGGGAACAATTTACAACCACCATGTCGAATTATGCAACGAACCCCAATGCATATGCATATGCAAAGCTCAGTAATATGGACAACCTATCTCGAGAGTACAGAGAAAAAATTAAGGAAACAAAAAACTCGATTTATCGTTTAATGAGAGAAATACAGTTGGATCCCAAAGAAAAAGCAAAGCAAAACCACCTTCGGACACTGAAATCTTCAATAAAAAAGCTGAAATGGGAAGCAAACAAAACAATGGAGGACAACTTGTGGGCAAGACTCCACTCAGACATTAAACAGAATGACTGGGCAATGACGGGGCAAGGTTTTGAAAAACCGTTAACTCCCTAACATGTCCAGCAAACTTGGGGGTTTCATCTAACATCACAGAGGAAACATGGGCACTCTATCTTGGTAAGCACTTCAATCAAGACTTAGCCAACAACCGGGACTTTTCCAACTCCAACATCATAATAGACCATAAAGTTGACAATGCACAACAAACACAATTGTGCACAAACATTAAAGACAGTCATGAATCAATTAATCCCTCAAAAACACAACATCAAGTGCCAAATCAAACAAGCATTGGAAATGCAATAGGTCTCGCATTAGAAAAGTAGGAGCTATTGGTCTTGTTAATGTTTTTTTTTGTATTTGTGTTTATTTGTGAAATAGCTAAATTGATAGCTTTGTCATTCACAACGCCAATAGTTTTAACTTTTGTGAATGTGACACCTATAGCATTTGGAATGCAACATGATTTGTATTTATGTGACTTTGGCAGCTTTTGTTGTTATGCCACATCTCTAGAGAGCAGGAGAGTGCAGCAGGGGAAGAAGCACAGCCCTGCAAGCTGAGCGTCCTCCCATCGCACACCCATCTGTGGCTTGAGGGGTGTGAGGGTGAGGGGTGTGAGGGTGAGGGATGTGAGGGTGAGGGGTGTGAGGGTGAGGGGTGTGAGGGTGAGGGGGTGTGAGTGTGAGGTGGTGTGAGGGTGAGGGGGTGTGAGTGTGTGTGATGGTGAGGTTGAGTGAGGGGGTGTGATGTTGAGTGTGTGTGACGGTGTGTGATGGTGAGGGTGTGTGAGGGTGAGTGAGGGTGTTTGATGTTGAGTGAGGGAGTGTGAGTGTGTGGGTGTGTGACGGTGTGAGGGTGAGGATGTGTGAGGGTGAGTTAAGGAATGTGAGGGTGTGTGAGTGGGTGAGTCTGAGAGTTAGGGGGTGTGAGGATGAGTGAGGGTGAATGAGTGTGAGGGGATGAGGGTAAGGGTGTGTGAGGGTGAGGGGTGTTGATGGTGAGAAGTTGCGAGGCTGAGGGTGGCTGAGTGTGTGTGTGTGTGGGTGAGGGTATGAGTTGTAGTGAGTGTTAGAGTGTTGTGAGGGTGTGAGGGGAGTGAGGGTGTGTGGGTGTGAGGGTGAGGGGGTGTGGTGTGTGTGAGGGTGAGTGAGGGGGTGTGCGGCTGAGAGTGTGTGAGGTGTAGTGAGTGTGAGAGTGTTGTGAGGGGTGTGAGGGGAGCCAGGGTGTGCGAGGGTGATGGGCTGTGATGTTGAGGGTGTGTGTGTGTGTGAGGCTGAGGGTGAGTGAGGGGGTGTGAGGCATAGGGTGTGTGACGGTGTGTGAGGGTGAGGGTGTGTGAGGGTGAGTGAGGATGATAGAGGGGTTGTTAGGCAGAGCGTGTGTGACGGTGAGTGAGTGTGAGTGAGTGTGAGTGAGTGTGAGTGAGTGTGAGTGGGTGTGAGGGGGTGTGAGGGGGTGTGAGTGTGTTACGTTGTGTGAGGGTGAGTGAGGGTGTGTGAGTGGGTGAGTGTTAGGGTGTGTGAGGGTGAGGGTGTGAGGGTGACTGAGGGTGTGTGAGGGTGAGGTTATGAGGGTAAGGGTGTGAGGCTGAGGGGTGTTGATGTTGAGAGGGTGTGAGCGTGAGGGGGGTCAGTGTGTGAGGTGTAGTGAGTGTGAGATTGTTATGAGGGGTGTGAGGGGAGCTAGGGTGTGTGAGGCTGAGGGGGTGTGAGGGTGAGGGGGTGTGAGTGTGTGTGAGAGTGGGGGTGAGTGAGGGTGTGTGAGGGTGAGGATGTGTGACGGTGTGTGAGGGTGAGTGAGGTTGAGTGAGGGCGTTTTAGGCTGAGGGTGTGTGAGGGTGAGGGTGTGTGAGATTGACTGAGGGTGAGTGATTGTGAGTGAGGGTGAGTGTGGGGGTGTGAGCGTGTGTGTGTGTGACGGTGTGTGAGTGTGAGGGTGTGTGAGTGTGATTGAGGGAGTTTGTGGGTGTGTGAGTGTGTGAGGGTGAGATTTAGGGTGGGTGAAGGTGTGAGGGTGACTGAAGGTGTGTTAGGGTGAGGCTTTGAGGTTAAGGGTGTCTGAGGGTGAGGGCTGTTGATGGTGAGAGATTGTGAGGTTGAGGGGGGTGAGTGTGTGTGAGGGTGAGGGTGTGAGGTGTAGTGAGTGTGAGAGCGTTGTGACGGGTGTGAGAGGGGAGCGAGGGTGTGTGAGGGTGAGGGTGATTGTTTGTGAGTGTGTGTGAGGGTGAGTGAGGGTGTTTGAGGCTGAGGGCGTGTGATGTGTGAGTGTGAGTGAGGGGGTATGAGGTTGTGATAGTGTGTGAGGGTGATGTTGTGTGAGGGTGATTGAGGGTGTGTGAGATTTTTGGGGTGTGTGACGGTGAGGATTGGAATTCTTGCATCTGTGAATTATCATGCACTATTACTAACTTAAGGGCTCATGGGCTTACCTGATGGATTAGCTTTGCACTTTGTTTAGGGTCACATTTTTTGCACAACTCATGGCAAACATGTCAAGCAATGTTCTTTAACTTAGTGTGCTCTGACCTATCTGTGTATAAATTATTGGAACATATTTAAAAAAAAACATTAAATGTCGAGTGTGATATTTCCATTTACACACAGTGGATTCAGATGTAATATACAGGAAAAATGCTTCCGTCTAGTGGGAAGGCATCTTTTTCGTACATATATCTTTAAGAATATTGCCCATATCTATATCTGCATGTGACCAATAATAGTTTAACACTGAATTTTAGTTATCATTTTTTTTTTAATTAATGGCATGTATTGAACATGTTTTTAATAACTGATGCCTTAGAGAAATGGTTATTAAAATTATACTTTAAGAATTGCGCAATAATTACGAGAAAACATCCTGTAATTTTCTTACTTCTTTTTTTCAAGCTACACATTTTGTTTGGGTACATTTTATTTTGAAAACCGTCTCCAATCGTGCATCCTTTGTTTTTCATGTAATCAAGAAACATTCTTGTCGAATTGTAAATGGTTACATTTTGTAAACATGTAGACGTGTTTATATTGGAACCACTGTACGTAAAGCGAACTGTTTTTACTGTACTTCTTGCCTAAGAGTAGGTCCTTAGTTCCTACTAAAGACTTTGGGCACCAAAAGTGACATATTGCGAGTACGCTGGGATTGGAGGTAGAAGCAACGGATAGGCAAGCGACCTGCTCCTTGAGATTAGTTGATCCGCGCTGTGCCTCGTCAAGAGGACCGCCGAGAACGGCAAAGAAAGCGCCTAAGAAGCCCAATCCGTTAGCTCTTGGTGTGATCCCCGATCTCAAAACAGAGTCAAAGCAGAGGCGCTAGAGCTGTTGCCGGGAGGCAGGCAGGCGAGCAAGTGGGCGGGTGGTAGCCGATAGGAGGAGCAGCCCACTTGTGGTGAGCATGAACTGTCGTGGACTGTGGCTACTAAAAGAGCAGAGCTGAGCTGACCGTGCAGAAGTGCAAGAAGTGTAAAAGAAGACCTGCCAACTTCATCAAACAAGTTTAAAAGGGAAGAGAGAGAAGGGGAGGGGGGAGGAGAAATGCGACACGGCGGGCAGGGGAGGGGGCGGAGCGGGTAAAAAAAAAAAGACGGAGGGAAGGCAGAGAAGGGGAGGGGGGAGGAGAAATGCGACACGGCGGGCAGGGGAGGGGGCGGTGCGGGGAGAGGGTGTGAAAGCAGCAGGGGCCTGGAGTGCGGCTGAGGGAACTTAAGAAATGCGACACGGCAGGCAGGGGAGGGGGCGGAGCGGGGGTGTGGGAGGAGTGCGCCTGAGGGAAAATACATGCAAGGCAGGCGGCTGGGGGCATGTGCACGCGCTTTTAAGCTCATTGAGCTTGAATTTCACGGGCACTGCAAGGAATCGCCACGATTCCTTGCAAGTTGGTTAAAGACTGTTTAAGCCCCCATAGTCTCGCAAGCTCGATGCGCATGCGCATCGACAGGCGAGACCTAAAAAGGCAGAAGGGAAGGAGCTCCGGGACCAAACGGGATCCCGCCAATCCTCTTCAAAGAAGATGTGGGTTACTGGGCAGCAGCTCTCGAACCCCTTTTTTTTGGAAATCAGGAGCTCGAACATCTTGCCAGGTTCCTGGAAGGGCTCTATCATCACCCCAATATATAAAGCAGGGGACAGGGCTCTCCCTCAAAACTATCGACTAGTGGCCCTAATTGACAATGAGGCGAAGTACTTCGCAGGCCTACTGTTGGAGGAACTACAGGCATGGGCCACAAAAATCTCTGATACCGGTCTATCAGACAGGCTTTGTTAAGTCAGTGGGTACGACGACCAATATACTAACTATGGGCATACTAATAGACAAGGCAGAGACAAAAAAATTGCCCCTACACCTCTGCTACATGGACTATAAAGCGGCTTTTGACAACATCAACCGAAATCTCCTATGGTCAAAATTAAACGGCTGGGGGATCTCAAAACCACTGTTGGACCTGTTAATAAACCTGCACACAGAGACTTGGATACAGATAAAGGTGGGGGGACGACTCACTGCTGTCGAGGCGCATACAGACCAACAATGGCCTCAAGCAGGGCTGCGTCTTGTCCCCCACCCTGTTTAATCTGTATTTGGGCGACCTGGCTCCAACTTTGAACAACTGCAACTCACATGCTCCTAAACCACGAGGGCTTAATCTACCATGCCTCTTATACGCGGACGATATTGTTCTAATAAGTCACACCAAAGTAGGGCTCCAAAACCTCTTGAACACCACACAGAGCTATTCCAAGTCAAACGACCTAATAGTAAACCTCAAGAAAACCCAAACTAGGACTATTAGCAAAAGAAAAAGGATTTTTTTTTCGGGGTTTTGGAACAACTCTCGTATCAAAGACACGTCGACATATAAATATCTAGGCGTGAAGATTGATAACGGCGGTCGATTTAGTGTGCAAAGGTCTAGCATCAGAGGCAAAGGACTTGCATTGGCAATCGCCTTAAAAATACTGAATAACAAGCTTTCTGGCCCATCTTTAACACCTTTGGTACAAGTCAAACTGCTGCCTACAATAACTTATGGAAGCGAGGTGCTACGAGGCAGAGATGCAACAATACTCGCCAGCACAATTATAGCTGCATATAGAATCATCTTCAGCCTTCCTAAGCGAACCTCCCCACCACATATTAGGCTGGAATTTGGCATTCAACAACAGCTCCTGGCACGGCAGGGGGCCTACATTTGTGTATGGGACAAAGTGAGGAAATCCGCACAAGGAACATTGAACGAATATCTGTGGAGGGAGTTAGAGCAGTCTCCAACCTCACCAGCAGCTAAATACTTAGCAAAAAGTCTTGTAAACACCGGGCTGGAACAGCTCTGGGCTTCCTCCACAGATCATAAAACGTTTAATAAATTGGTAAAGAAGTCGATTAAACAACAGTCGTGGGTCCAAGACAAAGCAGACTTCTCAAAAAGAGCGCACGCTTTGATGATTCTGAACTCATATTCTGCGAAAGCTTACCAGAACTATTTTGGTCTGGGCTACGCCAAAAAGACCAAAATGTGCTTCTTAAGGTACAGGCTAGGTCTGTTGCCGTGCACTCGGCACCTCCCACACTGGCTAAAAGAGAAAGCAGGCACACTATGCCGGCTATGTGGTGTCATGCAAGAAGATATGCTTCATCTGCTATGCTCCTGTGAGAAAATGCTAGAGGAGCGGAAACTTCTTTTGAGACACCATTTTATCCGACATGGGACATGCACACGAAGGAGCGCAGTTCTTACCTGTTTTTCATCTCAGGACCCTCAGCTGAGCTGCAGCCTTGTAAAATTTTTAAAGGCAGTGGAGAAAAAAATGCCCGGACTTGATTTTTGAACTGATTTGATTTTAACCTGTTTTAAAATAGAAACTATGTTTACTGTCTAAATACTTGTGTGATAAATGAAAGGCCAACACGTTTTATAATTAGGGTGAACAGAACAGCAATGTCCACGCCATGCTGGTTTTAAAATATATGTCATTTTATATTGTGTTTTATTTTAATTCATATTTTGTATTGTACTGCATTGGTGTTAATTAACTGTGCAAATAAACTTACTTACACTCCCAGAACGTTTTCACACATATGAGATATATGAGACCCATGCAGGAAACAGGATTAACTTGGACATATCTCTTATATCCCGCAGGTAGATTTCTTGACCCTCGTTATGGGCAATTGAGAGTAGCCAAAGAGGATATCTGAGCACATCAGTGACTAAAGATAAAGAACTTGACATGAAACATAATATAAAAAGGGTCCTATCAGAATTCCACAAAGATTTAGAACAATGGAAAAACTGCCACTGATGCTCCTTGGTAGAGCCGCAATGTATAAGTTGATCATGCTATCAAAATCCTCTGTTACATAACACATACCATAAAATCCCAGAGACAATCTTTGCCATAGTTGAAGGGGAAATTCAAACTTTCCTTTGGAATGGTGGCCATCGCCGAGTTGCACTACCCACGCTAAAGTGAAATTAATGCAATGGGGGTGTCGCTCTTCCTGGCTATTAAAATCTTCTACTGGGCAGCCCAACTGATCATAGTTAATGACTTGGGAACCATGCCTGGATATCACCCCACATATACCCTAGAAAGGACCGAGGTCCAACCTCACTAATATATGCATTATGTATATGGTAATAAAGGGGTAAAGAAACTGCTGCCAGCTACTCAGGCGACTGTAGCTGCCTGGTTGGGGGCGTAAACGTGAATGAAATGGAATACGCAAATAACCCTGAAATCCCCCTATGGGAAGGGTTGCGCCTACAAGAATTTAGGAAGCTGCAGGGTTTTAAAGCCTGGAATAACCTAGGGATCTCTAAACTTAGGGACATCATAGAGGAAGGAGCCCTTAACCCCTTCAGTTTTCTTCAAAGATAATGTCACCTCAACGCAACACTATAAATACCTACAGCTGTCACATGCATGAAAGGCAGAGAAACTAGCGTAGCGAAATATACACCACTGGAAGGGAGTGTGCTCATGGAGGAAATTGCAGAAAAGACAATTGCAGAAAAGACAATATCCTGGACATAAAGACCCATTACTAGTAATAGACTGGACACCTTAACAAAATTGTAGGCCCAATGGGAACAGGAAGTGGGAAACTTAGGTGACCTAGACTGTGAGGCAGCTCTCATGCATCCCAGGGAAGTTGCCATTAATTTGCGACTTCGATTAATACAATTTAAGGTACTCCACAGAGGTCTATTATGAGAGGGCCCATCTTCATAGTCTTGGTAGGGTTAACTCCGTGAACTGCCTTTGGTGTGGGACAGAGAGAGGGTTACACATACACTCACGGTGGGAGTGCCCCAACATACAAGGATATTGGCAGATGATATTAACAGAAATAAAAAGGGTTTAAAAGTAACGTAACCAGTGAGTCCCAAATACATACCAGTAGCAATTCCCACAGATGTATATATCCCCAGAGCTAAATCCTACTCACTAATTTAGGACTTGTATTGGCAGAACAAGATGTGACCAAACAAAGGGGCGTATTAGGACCCCCCTACTAGAATGGAAAAAGGGGATGGGTCTTGACTTGTCAGTCAAAAAGGTTACATATAAGGCTAGAGAATGGCGAGGAAATTCACCAAAATAAGGGTTCCCTGGCTTCACTACAATAATATTTCCTTTGGAAATAGCGCAGACGATACTGCCCTACACAGCCCCAGTACTGAGTGACACAGTGAATACTTTTTTACTGCCTTGGAAGTGCCCGCATATTATATTTAGATGGCCACGGACATGTGTTGCTGTATACATGGTAATTTGTACTGCTGCTTCCTGGTGCCTTTGGATTTATTGCTATGTATAAAATTGATGTGTTTATGAAAATATCAATAAAAATATTTAACAAAAAATAAAGAATTCTAAATGCTTTTCAGAAGATGGACATGAAGCATCACAAATAATTAGATCCAATTGAGTTTTTGATATAATAAATACTTATGGTATTGCATGGTAGAGTTTCTCTTTTTCTCAATTTTTATTTGCCACTCAGAGGATGCTTCAGGGTGCGTTGACCAATGTGAAGTTACATAAAAACTTTTGAAACAAGAACGTTTTAGCTTTTCTTTGGAGATTTTGTCGTCCTATGTGGCTTGCATCTCCTAAAATTGAGATGTCAGGTCTGGTATTGGCCAAGACCTTTTGAATTGACTAAAATTATATGTATAATATACTTAGGAGCTCTTAGCCAGCTTTTTTCATCCATTGATCTTTTATTGTGTCATTTATTTCACTTTGAGTGACTGCATTTTTGCTTGTTCACAATGAGCACATCTACACACAAGAAGTTCCTTTCATTGTCCGTGTTTTTTTTGTTTTTACTTTATAATTACTTTAATGTTGCTTTTGTGTTTTGAGCCTGAAGTGATAATATGATTCTTTGATGTAAACAAGACGCATTCCAGCCTTATGCTTTCCTCTATCCTACCTATGGTGTTGTAAATTGCTTTTGGGATGCCTGTTGTTTATCTGACTACTGCCATTTCACAGCATACCAGATTGTGCCAATTTAAAACTATTCTGTATTAAATTATGTCTTCTTTCCTTCTTTGTTTTTTTCTTTCTTTGTTTTGTCCTTTCTTCTGTTTTCTTTCTTTATCCATCTTTCTTTGTTTTGCCTTCTTTCTTTGTATTTTCTTTCTTTCGCTTCTTGTTTCTGGCTTTCTTGCCTTAATTCGTCTCTCCTTCTTCCTTTCCTTCCCACTTTCTGTCTTTCTTGCCATAATTCAGTCTTTCCTTCTTCCTTTCTGTCTTTCTTGCCTTAATATTTTTCTTGCCATAATTCCATCTATCCTTCTTCCTTTCTGTCTTCTTTCCTTCTTTCTTCCCTGTCTTCTTTCCCAAAGGCGAGGGCGTAGCACCAACGCCAGGCCGATTGGCTTTTTTAGGTTGTTGGTAGCAAAAACCTTTTGTTTTTACTACAATGTTGTTTATAATGTATTTAAGGAATTTCAGCCAGACTCCACCTATTGGTGTGTGATTGTGTCCTTCATGTTTGTCAAGGGACAATGCGTCCGCCTACTTCAGACATTGGCTGACTTCACTACGAATTACTGTATGCTGCCTTTTCACATGGAGCACATCCACACACAGTGGTTCCCTTCAGTACTAAACCATTTTTGCCTTCAGCCAATGTTTTATTTCCCATTGATGAGGGTCCATCAGCCTCCGGAACAATAAAGGTTTGCAAAAACCATAACAAAACAAAACAATTGCAGATAGGCTGGAAGCCAACGCCAGACATATTGGCTTTGTCAAGCTTGTTTCTTATGTGCCCCATTCCGCAAGTACAACCTCCTGCTTTTCACTTCTTAAACGTCAGACCCTTCAATTGGTACAGTAGTGAAGTGGATCCTAACGTTCTGATAGTTATGTATTTTGTAATTGAAAGGACATCAGATTCTGGCATACCTTAAACATCAAGCCTATAAATTAATTCTGTGGTCCACTGGAAAATCTTAGTTCTTTGAGCACCAGTAGCATTTTGGTTGTTCTCTTTAGACCAGGGGTGCCCAGCAGATTCAGCACAGCTGAATCCATGCCAAATTTAAAGGATAATCGTATACTTGGTTATGCTTCGTTCTTTTGCCCACCACGCCACCCCAGTTTGGACCCAGCCATATGCATAATCCAGATCTTTTGACTGGGGGAGAATGTTTGCATTGTCAGCATTCCGTCCATCATTTGTTTTCTGTAACACACGTGGGCCCCTTGCTCTGGCTGAAGAAGGGTCGCAGGATGATTGTTTCCGGTCCAGGGAGGACCTGGCCTGGCAGTTCGGTCTGGACTGGTCCCATGGGGCACAAGGTCAAGACTGATTTGCATATGGCTGGGTCCAAACTGGGGTGGCGTAGTGGGCAAAAGAATGATGGATTTAACCCAGATCTTTTGACTGGGGCGAATGTTTGCATTGTCAGCGTTCCGTCCATCATTTGTTTGCTGTAACACTTTTCGCCCTAAGTGGGATGGGTTTGCCCAGACTTGGGTCCCTTGCTCACTGTGCCACTGGATTCAAGCTAGCCTGGCTGAAGAAGGGTGATATACCCTGAAACCAGTCCCAGGATGCTTGTTTCCGGTCAAGGGCTGACCTGGCCTATCCGTTCCGTCGGGACTGTTCCCATGGGGCACAGGGTCAAGACTGATTTGCATATGGGTGGGTAGTGGGCAAAAGAATGATGGATGGGCGGCTAGTGTGGGTGGTGGCAGCTCCCATACGGGCCCATTTTGATGCACTGAGGAGATATCTTTGCTTTTAAAATTGTACTGTATTTTTTTATCATTTGGTGCACGAGTCTTGCACGATAGCGCAGAGGCGCTTTTACCTATATTTTAAAATTCGCTTTGCTCAGTTCAAATCTTTGGGGGCTATATGCTTACCTGTACTGTTTTGCTCTGTCACCTGGTGTGCCTTGCCAGCCCCGTTCCACCGCAGCTGTTGTGCCGTTTGAGTGGAGGGCGGCCGGCCATCTTGGGTGTAGTCCCAGACCCCTGCTAGACCAGTGGCAGCGTTCTAGCTGGGGGAGGAAGGTGCACCCATAAATTGAACATACCCTTTCGAGCTCGCAGCGGTCGCGCCCAGCAGGCGCACCGCTGGCGTGCCGAAGGTAAGCCAAAGGTCTTCCCGTCTGCGCCCGTCCATGCCTCAGGCGCGCCTAGCGCCAGTCATGCTGTCTTTTTTCCCTCCTCTCCTGTGGGCGGCCTATTGAAGTATTCTCAGAGTGAGCTCATGGCTCTCAACCATACTATTTGCAAAGGCATACAACCATGGGTGGTCTCTGACTGCGCCCAAAAAATCTGTTCTCTTTGTAATTTTAACTCTACTCTACCCCCAACCCCACCTTCAGCAGCTCCTAGAATTAATATCAAAGATATGGTATCGGCCTCATTACTTAATGCTCGCTCCATGGTGAAACATGCAGCGGACATATTTGAGCTGCTATCGGAAGGCAAGCTTGACATCTTATTCATCACAGAGACATGGTTTAACAGCTCTTGCGCCCCTGTGGTTGAATTTGCTACTCAGAGGGGCTACAAAATTAAGAGAGCGGACCGTGCAGTGGGGCTAGGTAGAGGGGTGGCGGTTGTTTTTAGAGACACTTGGTCTTTCCTTAGTGAGTCCTCTAGCGAACTGGGAGGTGGGGAATTTCTTCACTTCTCTCTTGTTCTTTCGCCGCATTTCACTCTGGGCGGCACTCTGATATATCGCCCTCCAGGCCCCTGTGGTCTTTTCCTTAAGGCACTTGAGGAGGTGATTGTACCCCGGGCTCTGAGGTTTTCTAAGTTCCTGCTTCTGGACGACTTCAACATTCATGTTGACATGAAGGAGTCACCTGATGCGCTCAGTCCGTTAGAATCTCTCAATTTGGCCCAGTTGACCCAGTGCGTAAAATTACCCACACACTCGGGTGGTCATCTTCTGGACCTAATCTGTTCCAATTTTGCTTTGACTACTTCCGACCCCCAAATTCTTTCATGGTCGGACCATAGGCTCATTAGGTTCTCTTGGCCTCTATTTCATTCTTCCTTCCCAACCCTCCCCATCAGAAGATTAATGTGTTAGCCCTGTCCAACGCTCTTCAGCAGAGTCGTCCTGTGCTCGACCCCGGGCTTATAGCTGCTGTGCAGCAATTTGACACTTGGATCAGCTTGGGGTGCAGGCCTCAGTTAAACAGGGCTCTGGTTCCAACAAGCACGCCACGCCTTCCAAGCCCAGGTTTTCACAGGTGTTGAAAGCACTGAAGCTCAACTGTAAAAAACTGGAGAGGTGTTGGAGACGCGCATACTGCCCCTCTGCTAAGGAGGCTCGACGAGCCGCTCAGAGGGTTTACTATGACGTCATAAAAACAGCAAAGAAGGAATTTTATGCAGGCAGGATTTCTAGGGCAAATAATAATAGCAAGGAGATTTTTTCAATTGTAAAAAGCTTTCTTTCTCCTCATGCTGAACAACCTCTGATTCCATCTTCCGCCTAATGGTGCGAGGATCTGTCTTCCTTTTTTTACTGATAAAATTGTGGGGATTCAGGACAGTCTGCGTGTGATCTGCCTGGACCAGAGTAACCAGGATATGTGTCCCCCTGATCCTTGCCCCCCTACTTCCCCTGCCTTTTATGTTTTTTCCCCTCCCACCATGGCAACTACTTTAGCTGTCCTCAAATCCATGAAATCCGGTTCCGCCACTGACCCATGTCCGGCCCGTATTTTGGGGGGTGTGACGGAGGTGGTCTGTTCCGAAGTCCTAGAGATTATTGGCCTCTCGTTCAGGACGGCCACTGTCCCTGACTGTTGGAAACAGACTAAACTCTTGCCACTTCTTAAAAAAGCAGGACTAAATTCAGATACTCTGGCCAACTATCGTCCCATTTCTTTGCTTCCAGCGTTAGCCAAAGTCGCTGAAAAAATAGCATTTCGCCAGTTGGATGCTTTTGTTGAAGACTCGCATGCACTCCATCCTGCTCAGTCTGGGTTCCGTTTTGATTTTATCCACACTAAGTGTGGGAGGGTATACTCAGACGTAAGTCCCTAGCTCATTGCACCATCAGGATTCAAGCAAGCCGGGCCGACGACGGCTGAAATGCCAGAAACCGGTCCCCGGAAGCTTGTCTCCTTCCCAGTATAAGAATTGGCTTGGTAGTTTGGTGTGCCCTGTTCCCATCATGCAATGGGACAGGAACAGACTAATTTGCATATAGCCAGGTTCTGAGCTGGGATGGTGCAGTGAGCTAAAAAACGGTGATGGATCAAGCCCTGATCTCTTGACTGGGTAGGAGTATTCTGCATCATTCAGAAACTCTGTCCATCACCTTTTCCAAAATTGATTTTATCCACACTAAGTGTGGGAGGGTATACTCAGACGTGAGTCCCTAGCTCATTGCACCATCAGGATTCAAGCAAGCCGGGCCGACGACGGCTGAAATGCCAGAAACCGGTCCCCGGAAGCTTGTCTCCTTCCCAGTATAAGAATTGGCTTGGTAGTTTGGTTTGCCCTGTTCCCATCATGCAATGGGACAGGAACAGACTAATTTGCATATAGCCAGGTTCTGAGCTGGGATGGTGCAGTGAGCTAAAAAACGGTGATGGATCAAGCCCTGATCTCTTGACTGGGTAGGAGTATTCTGCATCATTCAGAAACTCTGTCCATCACCTTTTCTAAAATTGATTTTATCCACACTAAGTGTGGGAGGTTAGACTCAGACGTGAGTCCCTAGCTCATTGCACCATCAGGATTCAAGCAAGCCGGGCCGACGACGGCTGAAATGCCAGAAACCGGTCCCCGGAAGCTTGTCTCCTTCCCAGTATAAGAATTGGCTTGGTAGTTTGGTTTGCCCTGTTCCCATCATGCACTGGGACAGGAACAGACTAATTTGCATATAGCCAGATTCTGAGCTGGGATGGTGCAGTGAGCTAAAAAACGGTGATGGATCAAGCCCTGATCTCTTGACTGGGTAGGAGTATTCTGCATCATTCAGAAACTCTGTCCATCACCTTTTCCAAAATTCAGTCTGGGTTCCGTGCCACCTATAGCACTGAGTCCGCTTTGGTTGAGATCTCTGAGGCTATAAGGGAGTGCCTGGACGGAGGCGGCAGAGCGGCTCTGATCATGTTGGACCTCTCTGCCACCTTCGACACGGTGCTCCAGCAGCAGCTGATTTCGCGATTGGCATTGCTGGGTCTGCTTTAGAGTGGGTGATTTCATTTTGACCAATCGAACACAGCAGGTGTGGACGCCCCCCTATGTATCTTCGGCCAAACTGCTTTCTACAGGGGTACCACAGGGGTCTACGTTAAGCCCACTGCTGTTCAACATCTATTTGACCCCCCTGGTATTTCTGGCCGACAAACTTGGGGCAAAAATAATAGCTTATGCCGACGACACACAGCTGCTGTTTACCTGGCCTGGCGGAGATCTGGATACTTCGGCGGTCCAACAATGCCTCTCCTCAGCCTTCTCCTGGCTCGCTCTGACCCAATTAAAATGCAATGAAAATAAGTCCGAAATTCTCCTTTACGGGCAGTTCCCCCCCCAATTTTACAGAGTCTTTATGGCCACCGGATGTTCCCTTCCCGAGTACGACCGGCAAATTAGCTGAGAACCTAGGAGTCTGGTTTGGGGAAGACCTTAAATTTGTGGAACACATAAAAAAACGTACTTATGGGTGCTTCGGCACTCTTAAATCCCTCCGTAGGTTTTTTCCCCTGTTGCCAAGAACTGCCAAAGAGACGGTGGCAAGGGCCCTCATACTTTCTCGCCTTGACTATTCAAATGCCCTTTACTCTGATATTCCCGCCTACCTTACCAACCACCTTCAGGTTATACAAAATGCAGCGGCCAGACTCCTTTTTATTATCTCAAGGCAGACTAGTGTCTGGATGCATCTGCGCAGTCTACATTGGCTCCCTGTCAAACAAAGGGTTGTGTTTAAATCTCTCACCCTGGCGCACAGAGCCATTCACGATCAAGGACCTGCGTACCTCAGGACGCGTTTTGCGTGGTATTTACCGGGTCGCCCTTTTCGTTCTACTTCTCAACATTTGCTGGCGGCTCCTCGCTTTAACCGATCCCGCCTTGGTGGCCATTCCATCACTGTGAAGGCAGCTACTACTTGGAACTCTCTTCCTCTATCACTTCGTACTATCCAGGATTTTAACTTCTTTAAAAAAGCACTTAAAACTCACCTGTTTAAACTACCATTATAATTTCTTTTGATATCTCCGCCTCCTCTGCTTCTCCACGCGCCAGGATACTCATGAGTAATTGAGCGCGCTACAAAACCTCCAATACAATACAATTTAACTCAGATCTTTTGACTGGGGGAGAATGTTTGCATTGTCAGCATTCCATCCATCATTTGTTTGCTGTCGCACTTTTCTAAAATGGATCCTCTCCCTTGGTGTGGCGTCACCAGCCTGTAGGAAGCTGCAGTTTTGCCACACATTTCGGGTGCACACCAACAAGGAAACAGTCATAACTTTCTGGTGTGTTTTCTTGACTTCAATAGGCTCCTTTTATTTTTTATTTTTCCTTTGCATTGTGGACCATGCAAGTATATGATTTGTTTCTCATTTGCTATATCACAATTAGATGCAGGCATTGGCTTGATAACCTAACGAGCATGCCTACTGTATTATGGTCATACTAGTTATTCATGTAGCAGCATGTTGCCTTACATTTTGCCTTCTTACCTCTGTTACAGGCATTTGCCCAGTTTGATGCAGAGGGAGATGGAATTGTTGATGTGGAGACTATGCTTGAGGCACTCAAGAGCTCCAGTGGAGCTAATCTCCAAGGGGAACTTAGTCATGTTATCAGACAGCTTCAAGCATGTTCGCTTACTCCAGGTAAGTGGTATAAAGTGTTAGAAGTTCCTGTAAAAAGGAGAGCTTAAATATTTCTATTCTAAAACCTCTTTTTGATTGAATTCATTAGATTTCATATAACCTGTAGCATGTGATGTGTACATAGATTATTTTGTTTATATGTAATTTGTTTAGCCACAGTCTGGATTCCACCCATTATTGGGTACAGTGCAGTGTACAGTGGTGAAAATATTTACCATTAAATCACCACTAATCGAAAGCAAAAATATACAAGGCATTATTTACCTGACTGTTCTAGCTGCATATTCTTCACCTTTTGAATCCTCCCACACACCGGATTTAGCAAAGACTTACCTTAGTGCCACCTACAGGCACGCAGGAGCTATCGGGCTTCATCCTGCCACAGACACTAGGACACAAAGCCGTATATTGGTGCCAACCCAGCGCACTGATGTTGGTCTCTTTTACTTTTTTCTGCATCTTTCATTGTGACTCCAGAGCTTTGCTCCTACCGATTTCGGTTATCGATCGAGCATTTGTCTTCTAAATTATATATTATCCTCGTAGTGTAGCAGGAACATAACTACTGAATTCTAATGACTTCACACTGTCTTCCGTGTTGAAAGCAGATATCAATCATGTCGGAGGGCCAAACATGACTCCAAATCCTGTGACAGATGCTATTTGATGCACCAGGAGGTGGCCAGGGAGCGAGGGGCCACTCTTTAAATACCTGAGCACAAAAAACACAATACAAGGTCGTCCCCTCCAGGTCATCTTTGTGGAGTAAGTCAAATTTGAACGATAAAGCTACAAAGAAGAAGCACAAATGTGACTCCCCTTCCAGATTCCCTTGTTCCCTAGAGAGGTCACCTAGTTTGTATCCACAGGACCTGTCCCCAAACTTTTGGTCTTCTTCTTCTGAAACCCTTCTGAATCTTGAACCGATACCACGGTTCCCTGAGCCATTTTATAATCTGCAACAAGTAGTAGTCTTAAAGCCGTCCATATTGCAAATATTTAACATTAATCTGTCTCTCTCTAGTGAGCCTTCTGGCCCCACAGGGCCTCCGGTCCTCTAGTCTCTTTTCCACTGAAGGGCCCTCCCTGGAGCTGACTGACCATGCTGGGAGGCTAATGGTTTGACCTCAGCGCTGGGCAATGCCTCTGCTCCTTTGTCAAACCTCTGGCTGGCTGTCGTCCTACTGGTACTGCTATCCGCATTGGTGATGTTAATACAGAATCTTCCAGTTTGGGGTCCTTCGTCTGTGAAAAGTCCATCCCATGTCACTCTGTACTATTACTAAAGTGCACCATGTATTGAAGATGCTTCTCCAGTGGCTCCACTTTCTCGGCGTTAGCATTGTGCAATTCTTATTCTGATGCATTCAAATGCTCGTCATAACATAAATCCACATGATGATGAGGATGATGACAGAAAAGCAGGCAATTTACTTTCACCGCATAATACATATGATTGTCTTTACCTAGATTTGATGATCGCCAGTGATCTTGACAACTGTTATGTTCTATTATTTTTATATAGCGTAAATCACCCACCGGTCTCTAAGCTCTTCTCCATAAGTCAGCTCTTTTTGTCTGTTGCTTGAACATGAAATACCAGAGGTGTTTGGCAAAACAGGAACAGTTTATTTGATTAAATAATGCAGCCGGGAGCACAGTCACAGTCACTGGCATAGGGTCTGAGGACTGTCTCAATTTTCAATCGGTCTAACACTCAATAAAAATTTCTTAAACAAAAAAAAAAACAAAAACATACTTTATTTTAAAAATATATCTTAACATTTCTAATAACAGTAAATATCATTACATATATTGCAATTATCATCTCTACTCATACATAGAAAACATTAAAGAAGATATGTCTCTCCGCATTCGGTATTCTTAACTAGGAACCACCGACATCCAGTTGGGAGTCCACCCCCTCCCATCACCCTCATCCCCCTCCCATTACCCCCACCTCTTCCATTACCACCACCCCCTTCCATTACCCCCACCCCCTTTCATTACCCCCACCCCCTTCCATTACCCCCCTCCCACACAAGTCTCTACAGATATAACAAAAAGGAACAAATAATAATCTCTCATAATCATTCTATGCAGCTTCCAATATGGGCAATCGACAGACTGGGGCCATCCCCTTTCCACCCTGCTCAGGGAGACCAACCTGTGAATTGGATTCATTGGCCTGTATCAAGGACATTGGCACTGCATTCTATGTCATCAAGACCTCTTGCGCTTTCTCATCACAACTACCCTTCTTCAAGGCATCCTCCTCCGCCCCTGCCCACTCCACCATGTCTTCAACCCAGACCCCTTGCGAGGGTGATTTCTCACCCATCCAATGTATGGCTATCCTTCTCTTTGCCACTGTGAGGCCGCGCATGGCAAAACGTCTACTAAACTTCTTTTTTGGGTCCTCCTGAAGGAACCCCAATACACATTTCTCAACTCTTCGCAGAATTTCCCATCTGAACACACTCTTTAGTTGGGCTAAGACCTGAACTCAAAAGGAGACCAAGGTATGGCAGTCCCACACCATATGCAAACATTTAGCGCCCTCTGCCCCACATTTAGGGCATCCATGCCCCCGGGAGGGGTAGAATGCATGTACTCTTTTTCGGAGATAGGTAGGTCATACGGACCATGTTGACTGCTACTTTGCGCATCCCTTCATGAATTTTGGAACAGTTTTCAGCTATCGGTGCAGCAGTGTACTGCTGCCACCTTCCCTCAGTCTTGAGCTGCCGAAGCGGTCTATCAACGCGAAGAGCTCAGTATAAATGAGAGATGAGCCTGCAACCCGCCACCATAGCCAAGATGTTACCAGTGTTTTCGAAGGCTCCGGAAAAGTGGGCCTTAATTGCCGGGACATTGCATTTATTTTGGGATATTGCAGTAACTGCCCATGTCCTAAACCAAACACTTCTATAGCATCCTTGAGTGACACAAAGCATTGCTCGCAATACAAATCAGATAGCATAATACTTTCTGACATTTTTCTACGGACATCACAGTAAGCCACCTGTGCAAACGGGTAGATTCGCCAGAAGTCAAGCTCAGGGGCTTACAACGCTCTCATTAGACCTTGCCTCACCACAGTCTCCATGATCCGTGCCATCAGACGAATCAAGTGTGGAAAGTCTCCTAATATGCCCCCTCCTCGCATCAGGAGAGCCCCAGATGCTAGTCACCATGAGTACCTGCCATAAGGGATGGGAAGTTGGGTTCGCCATCCAACCAATGAATTGCATGCTGCAATTGTGCTGCAAATTAATGGAGCTCAAGGTCTGGGATCTCCATACCCCCTTTATTCCACTCAGGCCTCAATGTTGAAAAACCAACTCTGCAACGCCTGCCCTGCCACGGGACCTCCAGTAGTAATTTATCAATCCCCTTGAACACGGTCCAGGGAAGTTCATAGAAAGCATTCTGCATAGTGTAACACAGACTTTTATGCAGTTCATTGAATGTAACAAAATGTTTCCAGCGATCCTCTGTCTTCGAAGCTATAAATTTAGACATTGGATGAGGTATTCAGATGAGCCTCGACCTTGCGTGTACAGACTGCGGCCAGTGTGCACCATGTGCTCCTCCGCAGTAGTGTAGGAGCATGCCCCCCGCCAGCAGCCTAAAAACTTAAAAAATAAAACGATAATATAACGTGTTTATTATTGTTTCATGTTTCCTTCCCGGGCCGAGTCTTTGGGGGTGGGGCCATTGGGGTCACGGTGACAGAGGGGCAGTGATGGGCCCTGTTGTCAGTGTGCATGACTTTGGCTGGCCGTCTTAGGACGGCCAAACAACATGTGCACTTAGCTATCTCCAACCCGAGCTGCATTGCCGTGCTGGAGACAGCAAGCACAGGCTGAGGGCGCTGAGGCCAATCCTGCTTCTGCTCTCAAGCTGCGAGAAGCATGAGCAAACACAAGAAGATGAACGGAGCTCTGAAACTTTTCAGACACTCACCCCCAGTCACTGATCTGGGATGAATCCATCATCGTTCTTTAGCTTACTTCACCACCTCAGTTCAGACCCAGCTATATGCAAATCAGTCTTGACCCTGTGCCTCATGGGAACAGTCCTGCCCGAACTGCCAAGCCAGGTCTTCCCAGCATGAAAGCAGCATCTGGATTGACCACAGGGGAGTCTGGCAAACTGCACCTGTAGTGGAGAGGAGCAAAGGAGTGTGATGTGGTGGGCAGCAGGTAAGTTCTTTATTATGTTTATTTTGTATTTTCGTCTATCATTCTGCATACCCGTCCACCTCTTTACTCTTACCTGACACCAAATGCTCCTGGTAACGTGCCAAGATGTCGCATGGAGAGCGTATGATCACTGTGAGTGCTGTGTCTTTATTGGCTAAGTGCTCCTAACTTCATGTTGCATCTGACTTTATGGTGTTTTGGGAATGCGCACACCCCTTCGACCATTTGCACTTTATCGTGGCCAATCTCCCTGGACCATTGTGGTGTCGCTGCACCTATCTGTGGGATCGATCTGAGAATTCATGTTTGCGTGTTTGTCTGCTCCACCTGTAATCCGTCATTCAGTGACCCTGGGCTTGGGTCTCAGGGCTCATGTATTTCTGAGTCGGGGATGACTTGGAGTTCACAACAAGCGAATTCGTCAATGAGAATGTGATTTTGTTTTTATGCATGAATGTATCATTATTCTTAATGATGTCCGCATTCTCAATGTTAACATGTCCATGTGGCCCTACTGAGGAGAGTCCTTCATTTGCAGTCCTTTGTAGAGCTGTTAAAGTGTTGCAAATTGTCTTTCATCCTTCACAGAGGCACTAATGGATCCAGAATTGGCAGCTTAGTCTAAGCTGTTTTCATCTCTGGCTGTTGGCTGCCCATTGCCATGTGCCACAGACTTTGCACCAGTGCATACAAAATATCTGGCATAGCATCACACACATGAGAACTCAGTACAAGCTTAGACTTGCAAAGATAATCCTAAATCTTCCCTAGGCTTATACACAACGGGATAGGGCGGTAAAGTGGATTGATGACATGGGAAAGAAAGTATTTTCTTCTTGTAGTTTAGCATTGCTTTCCTTGAAAACGTCTTGACTTCTAGCCTGCTAGTGCCTCACTCTTTTTAGATGGCACAAGGTGTACTTTGCACAAATAAGTCACGATGGACTGGACACGGCTAAGCAAATCTGGTAACAATCGTTATCATCCACAAACATGTGCTTTACAGGAGTTTTGGAAGATGTCCAGGCTTTCTTGATTGACACGCCCTTTGACCACCCCAGACTCCTAAGTGAAAAAGCTGATTCTGCTTAGGAGAAATTTAAGAATAGTCCTTGTTTGGGTCTAGCCTCCTCAGTGCATCAGTTTTACCAGCAGTGTTAGAAATTCAGAAGCTCCAAGAAAGCCTTTAGATACACCTCCTAATCACCAGTCTTACAGTTGCAAGTTAAAATATCCTTGATTAACAGGTCCCCTTGACATATGGTATTTAACAGTTTAAGAAACAGGAAATCAAAGGATTACAGGGAACGTGATATGAGAAGTCCTCCTGCCTCATTTTACTGCTCTCTAACTTTCTTGCTGAGCAATCGGTGAAAGGATATGCAAGGAGTATTGAATGATATTGAAAATGGGAAAACTTTGGCTAGCTGGTGTTTCAGTTATCCAGTTTTTCAAATGTTTGCTTGGAAAAGTCTTCTGAGGAATAACTGTATATGAGTGATGAAAATAATTGCTATATATGTTGTTTCTGGGAAAACAACAAATTATTTAAAAATGCTAAAGATTATGGAAAATATCCAGTGGTATAACCCTTCAGAAGAGTCCCGTTACTTGGGAATTTAAAACTAAGGTCTGGACGAGTGTGTGTGTGATTTTACAGACTTATCAAGTTAGCTGAGCAATGGCTGATTCCCTCTGAAATGTGTTTTTATACTCTGATTGAAAAGGAATGCTACTTTTGGACTGGTTGATTGATTTAAAGCTAGCCCTTCAAAACAAATGAGTAATTTGGGCTAATCCAGCTAGATATGCGTGGCAAGCGGGTCATAAAAATGAGCCCTTGGGCTATATATTGAATGACTTGTTTGAGACTATATGTTCACTAGCAGTCATAGCAGATTAATCCAGGAACATTCAATCCTCCATTTTGTAAAAGTAAGTGTTAATAAACGTCTGAATTTTTTTTGGCACTCTGGAACCCTCCTACTAAGGATGTGCTCTCAAAACGTTATTGGTATCTAGAGCCTCTATGCAATTGTTGATTTCTATCCTCTTTAACATTTGTAAAATGTGTCTATATACTTTGTTCTCCAGCAGCTAACACGCAACACAGGTTAAGTCCTCTTCCACAAATTATTATGGAACTGGAACCCATAGTCTGTAGATTGCTAAATTAAATGAAGAGATTCAATGCAAATAATCCGAAAAGATCTGTGCATAACAATGGCACTTGCCACTACAGAAGAAAAAACTTTGGAGATTGGAAAAAGTGAAACAAAGACATAATCGAATCTGTATTTTGGAGGAACCAATTTGAAGTTAAACAAAGGATAAATCTTCAAATATATATGCTCTACATTTAACAAGGAATACACCTATGGTGCAAAAACAAAACAATCAATACATTTGATACTTAAGCATTACACACAAAAAGGAAAACTAGAAGTGATCAAACAGTATAAACCCTCTAGGACACATTGTCTGAGAATGATCCTTTATATCCGCGTCGCAACAAAACCTCACAATAGAATACAACCCATATGATGGAATTGAAACTTAGTCCTGCCAACCTTCAAAAAAAGCATAGGAAAACTATTGCTTGATTATTTTTCAAAACTGGTTAGGGAAAATGTTTGCAGAATTTCTGTTGAGGATTCGACTGATTTTATTAATATTCTCCCCTATGAAGTGTCTGGTTTCTGTATCCAGTTAAAACAATGCAATGGCCTTCCATGATCTGAAATATTCTGCAAAGAAAAGCCAAGTGCTATATGTTTTGAACAATGTAATTTGCGGTCTAAAGTGGTGCTAAATTCTTTAAAAAGTGAGTGCAGGAAGCTGCCTCTGTATATATTACACCAAAAGGAGGTATAGTGTGCACAGAGTACAGGGAGTCCCCAGTGGTATAGAAGAGGTTAAGTTAGGTAAGTACTAACAGCTCTCTTTATAGTAGTGTGGGCGAGCACTTAGACGTATCTATAGGGTGTGGTAAGCATGTATTATATTCACTCAATCAAGGACTAATTACACACAAAGACAGAATCCATACCAATTAGGTAAGTATAAAAAAGGTATGCTTGGGTTTTATTTTAGAAACCAGCTCAACTCAAATTCAAGTCTGTTCAAGGAATGCCTTTGTGGTTGAAATTATAATTGTTACAGATTTGTATATGCTTTGAAAACAGTTTAAATTACACCGTAATTTCTTTTAGATTACTTTTTAGTTAATTTTGGATTACTTTGAGTACTGGGGTGTTATGCCTAGGTACTACACCTTAGGATCTCACAATACAAGGTAAGTAAGACTTTTCATACATTTACTCTGTTTACTTCTCTTTTCTCCATTCAAACATCAGTTCAACACAACATTTCAGGACCAAAATCTCTTAACATGGGTTTCTTTGGGAGAAAAGTGTTAGCGGTTTCTCAGGTAAGTGCACTACTTACGAGTGGGAGTGTTGGGGTTTAGGACCAAAGTTCTCCAAGGTCTAGATGGGCACTCAAGTTACACCTCCAGCGGCACTGGGTAAGCTGGGTTCAGAGTGCAGGGGCTCTATGTTTGCCAATGGGCCTAAGGGGACAGCTGACGAGTAGGATACTAGGTTGTGGGAGCAAAGCTCCAGGGGTTAAGGTCGACACTGCAGAGGCCAACGGCCAACAAAAGAGCTGCATCACCAGCGGCACTGCAGCGGCCGGGTGCAGGGTGCAAAAAGGACTTTGTGGACCCTGTGCGTTTCAATAGAGACCTTCGGTTGTGCGAATTTGCTGATGGCACGGGCAGGGAGACTTCCTGAAGGCGACCGCCAGCTGGAGAGGTCAGTTGGGTTCTTTGGGGATAGCTAGACACAGTCGTTGGGCCACCGAAGGCTGTGGGGCATCGGTGCAGGGGTGTCTTCTGGCATCGGGTTTTCTTTCTCGCTCTGGTCGCGGTTGGGAGGGACCCATCCGGTTGAGGCTGTAGGCGTTGTCTTGAAGCTTGAGTGAGATCGGGGATCACCAGATCCCAGATCAGGATCGCTGTGGAGACCTCCTTGTGGTTTAAGCCACTCAAACTCAGGCTTTGGGCGTCGGGTGCAGAATCGCAAAGTCGCTGGATTCTGGATTCTGTGGGTTAGTCTTTGCTTGAGCAAATCCAGTGCACACGGGAGACAGAGTCTGTAAGAGGTTTGCAAGTCAGGTCCTCCGAACTCTGGGAGTTACTGGCTGCTGGACTAGCCGGGGTTCTTGCTGTAGGCAGGTCTTAGACAGGACAGGCCGGTATGCTGGGGCCAAAGCAGTTGGTGTTCTTTTCTTGGATTCTAATTCTAATGAGGGCCACCAATAATTACTACGGAAAATAAACCAATTATTACAATGCCGAATACCAGTTTCCTTTCAAACAATATTGCATATTTGGAGGGTTACTCATAAGATGGGGATACTCAAAACAATTGTGGTCTAAAAACTCCAGCATTCATTTTCTGGCAGTTACACACAAAATCATTAAAGATTGTATCTGGTATATGTGGCTCCCATAGAGTACCATTAGCGTGAATACCAGGTTTTGAATCTAGTTATTCACTACAGTGACATAGCAACAGAGGATAACAAAGATTGGTTCCTACTGTTACTATTTCACAAGGCCATGAGTTTGCTTCTCTTTGTTGTGCTTATGAAAATGTTAAAGATCTGAAAACTGGCACTGGGACCACATGCACTACCACTCTTTTGTGGCCGAGGCTCTGGAAACACTATCCATTGAGACCCTGGCACATCATTGGTGGATGAGAGCATATATGCTATCCTGCCCCTCTGAAGGCATCTCTGGATTTGGAACCATGTGGTCTCACAAGCTCAGAATGTGGAACAAGGACTTCTTGGAACATGCATTGATAAAGCATTAGGACGTTAAGTACCAGACTCCATAGGACAGTCTCTAGTGTTTTTTGTCAGGGATTCATTGCTAGGACTGGTGGAAATTGTGTTTTTATAAAGTTGTAGGACACCATTATATGTTATATAGTTTGTAATGAGAGTCTCTGTCTAATAATTATGAAGCTTAAATAGTTAATCTGATAGTGACAGCTAGCCGCGGATTCCTTACCTTTGAATTTTCCCCAGGCCCAAGACTGGATTACAGCAGTACCTCTGCTCGTCAGTAGAGGGTGTTATGCGACTCCATAGTGACACCGACTAGCGAATGTGAAATCGTCTGAGTCCATATATACCCCTTCCTATGCGCTGACGTCCAATTCTTTTTTTCTGCAGATCCGGTAAGTAATTATGCAGGCTGTATTTTTGACCTGCTTCGATTTTTTTTGTCGAATGGAACAGTGTGGTTTTCCAAACTCTTATGTCCTCATGGTTCAAGCCTTGTGGGTCCTGTGGACTGCAAATGTCTGCCACAAACCCTCACTCTATTTGGATGTGGTGCTTGGGGGATCACCATGACTCTGAGGAGTGTAACTCCTGTCGCCAACTTCACCCAAATGCGCTGCGGAAACACCAAATGAATCTCCTAGCTGCACGATTGTCGCAGTTTACAAGGCTTCCCATCGCCCACTGCCCTCTTAACACTTCCCTAGTGTGAGTAGTTGGCCTGGCATATGATGTCCACTATTCTAGTGGGCACCCTGCACCAGTCCAAATGACCCTTATTGATGGTAGGTTTAAGACGACCTTTATAGAAAGCTATCCTAGTGGTAGCTGTGGAGAGCAGCCTTCAGGCTAAGTCTTGAAGGAATGTAAAGCAGCTTGTTTTACCAGTCTATAATCTCTTGAATGATCAAATAAAAGAAGACCACACCAGGTATATATATAAAATATATGTATTTATTCTAAACCACACCCCTCTAGTCTCTTTATGAGACGAGAGGCAAAAGTACAATACAAGAACTTAAATAGCACACAGTAAATTAGCACAGTATACGTTTTGCCCTAAGGGCCTCACAAACCATATACTAAGAAAGTGGTATAAGAACCACGTGAGGGATAGAAGTGAGGCCTAGGGCCTGTAGAACCACTGGGGCAACCAGGAACCACCCAAGGTAGGGACGCTGGAGACCCACGGGGGATGCGTGCAGTGTCTAAACACAGACGTGAATCACCATTGACTTCTATCGCGAAAGTTAAAGTTACGAGTTTAAAGATTAGGGACACTTAGGAATGGACTACAGTGTAACCCCTTCAGTATTGTACACTTCGAGGGTCAAGACCCACGGGAGCACCAAAGCACTCATGTTACCTCACCCAGGGAAGCCGGGTGCATAGGTGTCTTTTCTTGTTGGGTTTTGGCGTCGTTTCCAATGGAGAGCTGCAAAGAAGTGCTGCAGGCGACCAGGATACAAGTGTCCGGATGGATCCAAGGGTGGATCGGAGATCTGAAGAACCTGAAAGCAGAGGGGACTGTCTGGGTCCCTAGCCAGTGACCAGAATGGCGACAAGAGGATGCCAGCCAATGTCTGGTGCTTTCAAGTGGAGGAGGTGAAGCTCCACTTTTCAGCCATGAGGTCCAGGGGGTGTCGACGACAACCAGGATCTGGATTCGAGCTGTCCCACGTCGGATGTCGAGTGCTGCACCGTCTGCATCCGGATTGGACCCAACTAGCCCTGGCAACAGCAACCCACTCAAGATGACAAGATTGGCTTCGGTGCAGACCAGCAAGGTCTGAGGGACTCGCCCTTTGGAGGGGGGTCAGGGCATGTCTAGAGCAACCAGGAAAGCCCAAGAAACAAAGGATTGTCCTTCGTGGGGACCCACCAGTCGACGGACCAGGGATCGCAAAGGAGCCTCAAGCAGAAATACTGAGAGCGGGCCCACGGAACACTCGTGGAGTGTAGGCCCACAATCTTCGACGCAAAAGGTGCTCAGGTCTTGGACTACAAGTAGCCAAATGCACAACTTCGGGAAAGCTCGGGAAGTTGATGCACTAGCAAATGTGGAGGATGTCCAGGAGTTGCAGTCCCATGTCTCTCGTGATAGCTGTAGGTCTCCGCTTCACTGGGGACTCGTGTCAGCCTCAGAGATGTCTGAAGTCCGTGTCCTGTGTCGCAGATTCTTCAGGGTCCGGCGGGAGCCTCGAAAATGCAGACCGGCAAGATGCTTCTTTGGTGCTTGTTTGAACAGGGGAGGGACTTCTTGACCCCAAGGGAGATTTCTTCCATCTTCCAGTCGATTTGGAATGTCGAAGGTCCAAGATTTCTTCTTCAGAGTTTTGTCCAGGGTAATCTAAAGTCCTAGGGACTGGGTTCCTATACTTAAGTTTAGGGGTTGGACTAACTCTAGGCTCCCACCTATGGGAGGACTTGGGGAGGGGGTGGTTACACCCCTTCATCCAGTTTTGTGTCGGAGTTGGGGCTGAGTGCCCCAGCAACCGGTTTGAACTGGGAAATGCATGGGACACCTTGTGTGCCCCAGGCAATGTCTGAAAAGCATTCACTGAATGCAACCCACCCTGCCCCAATACACTAATGCCTGTCTGGGGAGGTGCTGGCACCTCCCTGGACAGGAAACCTATTGTCCAGGCCTCCCCTGCGGAGTTTCGTCTAGCAGCAGGAGGTCAGACTCGTGTCTGCGGCAGCAGCATCCATTTTGTGATGCTGAGGCTCTTTTAAACGATTACCGGGAAAGTAAGTGTGTACATGTCTTCTCCCTCTAGAAGGGTGGAATGCTACCCCCTCCCCCGCTGAACTGGCGGGTGGGGGGTAGTATTCCAAAGTGTTTGACAGCAAACACGGCATGTTTTGATATAGCCAAACCAAAGTTAGCATTAACCTCTAGGATTATAATGCACTTAAGAGTAAATGGTATTGCCATTTCACAGAACAGTTATAAAGGAAGGGATTCCGAAAGCTGCAGAGGGGCTCAGCTCATGCTAGGGCACCATCTCACACAAAACCAAGCACTCTGCCTTCAGGATTGTCAAGGCCTGCCATAGGAGTGACTTATATGTTAATATGTGTCTGTTTTAAATGGTAGATATAGGTATACTATATCTAAGTAAGGGGTGCTCACACTGCCTTACCCAGGCTGCAAGTAGAGACCTGTGGTGCCAATTTGGAAGGCTTCCCAGGGGTGGCTTAATACATGCTTCAGCCCCTGGTAGGCCTCTGGGGTACATATGCCCTTGGTACCAAAGGTACCATATACTAGGGACTCACAAGGGTAACCCAGTAACTAATCTGGTGTGTACCTAATGTACAGGATATCAATTTAGAGAGAACACAGCTAGGCTGGGGTCCTGATTAGCAGGGCCACAGCCAGACTAAAGTCTATAAACCAGTGGAACACAGCAAAAAGTGGGGGTAACCATAGGAAGCAGATCCTACTCTCCTACACCCAGCCACCTGTGTGCCCGCTTCAGGAGCCTTTCCTACGGACGCCACTCTACATTGATGTCCCGAGGTAAGTTAAGACGGAGGCAGTTGAAGTCTCATCACTCCATGGCCTCGCCGCGTTAAAGCCTCTTCCGATCTTTAGTTGAAGAGTCAGTGCACCAGTCTACCCCCCGCCTCTCTACCTTAGATTCTCTTCATTCTATCTTTGGGTCTTCACCTTCCCGTGGATGCGCCCTTGGACTTAAAGGAGGTGAGAGGAGCCATGACGGTGGGTTCGCCCTCGGGCACAATCCGGCCTTTTGACTTCAAATCTGTTTCAGTGACGGTGCACACCCTTTGGGTTTTCATCTTCGGCACCTGGGTCCGATCAGTGAACTCAGATGATGGCACCGGTGGCGCCACTCAATGCCACGCCCCTACCCCTTTCTGACATCGCCACTTCGGTGCTGGACGTCGTCCGATACGTAGTCGGTGTCGGCACCTGTCTCCGATGTCTCCATGGAACCCCTCCTGTTTTTCCTTCTGAGAAACATGATTATGGAGGTGATGAAGGGGATTTGGGATTTCGCCCTTCCATCTCTGACACTGCCCAACCTCCTATGGAGGATAGCTGGCTGACTGAGTTGGGCGAAGCTAGTGGCTTGGAGCCTTCCCCAGCCTCTGGTCTCCTTTCCCCTCCTGGCCTTGCTACAGAGGTGAGCTCCTCTCTAGCTGACATGCTGAGGCGAGTTTCTGTGGTTTTGGATTTGCCACTTACTTCTGTGGAATTGAGGTCTGATCCTTTATTTGGCGCGTCCATCAGAGCCAAATTGGTAGAGCCAGTGCTTCCCTATAGTGAAACTCTTATTTGACATTTTGTTGGGGGTTGGGCTAAACCTGATACAGGGGCCCCTGTGGATTGCTCTATTTCTCACAGACTCTGTCCTGCCCCCAGTGATCTGGGGTGTCTCCTCCGACATCATACTTCTCACAGTTTTGTGGTAGGGGCTGTTTCTGCCTCCCATTATCTCAACTGTCTTTCTAATGTCCCTCCCGACAGAGACTCCAGAAGACTAGACACTTGTGGCAGGCATATTTTTTCCTCCATCAATTGTGCGTTACAATCCCATTCTCAGCCATTTCTCCCATACATTGTGAGATTCATTGGAACACCTGCTACCCTCACTTCCGGGTGAGCACCGGAACGATCTTTCCCAGTTAATACAGGATGGGCAACAAGCAGCTAAATTGATCATTCGATGTGGTATGGATGCCACTGACTCCATAGGTTGGGCAATGGTCTCGTCAGTGGCACTACGTCATTGGGCCTGGCTGCACACCTCTGGGTTTTCACAGGCTTTTCAAGCCACCTTGGTTGACATGCCCTTTGATGGCACACGTTTATTCAGTCCCCATGCAGACTTTGCTTTACTGCGTTTTTGGGACAGTTGAAGCAGAGTACTCTCTTAACTCTGTACCTCTGTCTTTCCAGCTGACTTGTTTACCTAGCTCCCCGCGTACTTAGTATGGGAGAAGTTCTCCTTTCTTTTCCATTTCAGCCACCGGCAGACTTCTGGCTTCTGTTTCTCAGTGAGGTGTTCTTACCTTCATCGGGTATTATTCTTTCTTCCAACGTCAAAGACACATGGTAATTCCCATTCTTTGATCTGATTTGTGTTTTGTAGCCCTGAATGGGTTATAATCCCTAATGGTATTGGGGTTGTCTTTGTTCCATACTTCATGCAAGTCGCCATCTTTGATGGTATTTTGCACGCTTGTGCAGATGCAATATTACCTTACTTTCAGTTCCTCATGGGACATCTTCTGTACACCTCATAGGCGTCCTAGATATTCTTATGTTATGTTAGTTTACATTATAGCGGATTTCTATTGTACCACTGCATCAATTGTGCATGCGTCTTCCGCCTTGCACTTACACCGTATGACAGTGTATCTTTCGTCCTGCTCCCTTTGTTCCCTGGAGTATTCCTTCTGATTATTAAGGCTTTACTCAGTCCTTCCTGACACGCAGAGTTGAGATGTGCGGTATAGTCCCCTCAGTCCAGTATTTTGTGCCCCTATCGCTGCGGCCTTGCACTGCTTTAGCAGGCTGCTGTCGATATTCTGGAGGGAGGAACTTTGCCAATCCTTTCTCAGACATTCTTGGTGCTTGTTTTTTTTTTTTGGTAAAAGAGGAAAAGGTCCATTATACAAGCAAACTTAATACTACGCTATATCTATATATAGTAATTTATATATATCTCTTCATTTGTGAAAATGGCACGACATTTTCCTTTCTCTTTTGACTGCTTCATTCTTGCAGAACGATTTCTGCTTTGGGGTCCTTCCTCATTCCTTTTGTTACCACAACACCCTTTGACGTATCACCCATGACATCTATCTGACTATCTCCTTATTTGTCAACCTCACTATATACTTCTTGTTCTCTGTGGTGGTTGTTGTTGTTGCTCTTTTAGTGAGGGTCTTTGACCTGTCATTCCCTTCTCTCTTATAGTGGTCTGTAAGGATCTTGGTTCCTCTGTGTGCTGCCCTTTTTTATTCTTGGATTTCTCTTTTTTTTCCTATGCAGACATTTTTATGTGTCTAGCCCATTCTGGGTTAGTTGTACCAGTTCTTCCTTATTTCTTTTAGTCTCTTCTCTTCTTGAGAGTTCCTTTCTCTTGTTATGTTTGCACTTCCATTTGGAAACTGTGGAGTTGTTTCTTGTTCATGTATGGTGTTTGCAATCCATTGTGGTATTCGGCAGGGGTTTTTCTTCCAATAGATTTATGCTTCTTTCACTTTTTTTCCTATTCCTGTTCTCCTGTGGAGAAGCTCTCCTCTGCCAAAGCAACATCAAGGCACCAACCTCTTTACATTCCATTTATACAGATTTTCAATGAGTCAGACACCGAAAACCATTCACACTGCCAGCTGTGGGCTCAACACATTAAAACACCTACATTTACAAACCGCTCCATTTAAAGGCCCATCACTCTCATATGCCAACAGGTCTAACACACCAATCACACCACCAAACAGACAGCTTACAAACGCACCTCATGCAAGTCATTACACATACTGGCTACCAACACAGCTCAAGCCCACAGCCACCACAAGCCAGATGCCAGTTTAGACACAACAATCGCACTGCCTGGAAGCAGTTGGAATGTGTGGAGTGGAGTTTCAATGTCAGTGTGTGTGTAGTGACTCGCCGCTGGTCACACCACACACATACTGCCTGCCAAACGCCAGTCCACGCACACTGCCTGCCAAACGCCAGTCCACGCACACTGCCTGCCAAACGCCAGTCCACGGACACTGCCTGCCAAACGCCAGTCCACGCACACTGCCTGCCAAACGCCAGTCCACGCACACTGCCTGCCAAACGCCAGTCCACGCACACTGCCAGCCAAGCCCTAGTCCACGCACACTGCCAGCCAAGCCCTAGTCCATGCACACCCCCACCCAAGCGCCAGTCCATGCACACCGCCAGCCAAGCGCCAGTCCATGCACACCGCCAGCCAAGCGCCAGTCCATGCACATTGTCAACCAAGCGCCAGTCCAAGCACACCATCAGCCAAGGGCCGGTCCATGCACACCGCCAGCCAAGCGCCAGTCCATGCACATTGTCAACCAGGCGCCAGCCCAAGCACACCATCAGCCAAGCGCCGGTCCACGCACACCGCCAGCCATGCGCCGGTCCACGCACACAGTCAGCCATGCATCGGTCCACGCACACCGTCAGCCATGCGCCGGTCCACGCACACCGTCAGGCATGCGGCGGTCCACGCACACCGTCAGGCATGCGGCGGTCCACGCACACCGTCAGGCATGCGCCGGTCAACGCACACAGTCAGCCATGCGCCGGTCCACGCACACTGTCAGCCATGCGCCGGTCCACGCACACCGTCAGCCATGCGCCGGTCCACGCACACCGTCAGCCAAGCGCCGGTCCACGCACACCGTCAGCCAAGCGCCGGTCCACGCACACCGTCAGCCAAGCGCCGGTCCACGCACACCGTCAGCCAAGCGCCGGTCCACGCACACCGTCAGCCAAGCGCCGGTCCACGCACACCGTCAGCCAAGCGCCGGTCCACGCACACCGTCAGCCAAGCGCCAGTCCACGCACACCATCAGCCAAGGGCCGGTCCACGCACACTGTCCGTCGGCCAAGGGCCGGTCCACGCACACCGTCCGCCAGCCAAGCGCCGGTCCACGCACACCGCCAGCCAAGCGCCGGTCCACGCACACCGCCAGCCAAGCGCCGGTCAACGCACACAGTCAGCCATGCGCCGGTCAACGCACACAGTCAGCCATGCGCCGGTCCACGCACACCGTCAGCCATGCGCCGGTCCACGCACACCGTCAGCCATGCGCCGGTCCACGCACACCGTCAGCCATGCGCCGGTCCACGCACACCGTCAGCCATGCGCCGGTCCACGCACACCGTCAGCCAAGCGCCGGTCCACGCACACCGTCAGCCAAGCGCCGGTCCACGCACACCGTCAGCCAAGCGCCGGTCCACGCACACCGTCAGCCAAGCGCCGGTCCACGCACACCGTCAGCCAAGCGCCGGTCCACGCACACCGTCAGCCAAGCGCCGGTCCACGCACACCGTCAGCCAAGCGCCAGTCCACGCACACCATCAGCCAAGGGCCGGTCCACGCACACTGTCCGTCAGCCAAGGGCCGGTCCACGCACACTGTCCGTCAGCCAAGGGCCGGTCCACGCACACCGTCCGCCAGCCAAGCGCCGGTCCACGCACACCGCCAGCCAAGCGCCGGTCCACGCACACCGCCAGCCAAGCGCCGGTCCATGCTCACCGTCAGCCAAGCGGCAGTGCACGCACACAGTCAGCCAAGCGCCCGACAACGCACACACCACCAGCGAAGCGCCAGTCCACGCGCGTACACCACCGGCCAAGCGCCAGTCCACGCGCGTGCACCACCAGCCAAGCGCACGCACCACCAGCCAAGCGACAGTCCACGCGCACGCACCACCGGCCAAGCGCCAGTCCACGTGCACGCACCACCGGCCAAGCGCCAGTCCACGTGCACGCACAACCGGCCAAGCGCCAGTCCACGCGCACGCACAACCGGCCAAGCGCCAGTCCACGCGCACCCACCACTGGCCAAGCGCCTGTCCACGCGCACACACTACCGGCCAAGTGCCAGTCCACGCGCGCGCACACACCACCAGCCAAGCACCAGTCTACACACACCTCCAGCCAAGTGCCAGTTCACTCACACCGCCAGCTAAGAGCCAATCTACACACACTGCCATCACATTTTTGGGGGGACAGACTACAAAACCCAAACCAAGGAGATGAAAAACCAATAATGATTACAAACAAACCGCAACCATAAAACTGAATACAAAATATAAAATGATCTAGAACAGTGAGTTCACTTTTACTCTCATGGTTGCTCCTGATACTTGAGTTGCGCGTGGTACAATTTAAAACATGCGTAAAAGTTATCTACGTATACATGGTGACCTTTATTAAAAAGTCCTCTACCAAGTTCCCACAGAGTTTTCTTACTGAATCTGAAGCCTTCCAGCCCCAGACTGCAATTTAGATTCCTCTTGCTGTACTGTCGGCATTTGCGTCCTCCTCTAAAAGATGCAGACCCCCGCACTGATAGTGTCTTCATCCTCACAAAAAAGTGCCCTCCCCCCCCAAGGGAAGCAACTCTAGTCTAAGGGGCTGCTCCACCTTATAACAATTTTTCTAAAAAGACTCCAGTGTCGGAAGGTGGCAGCGGAAGGTCTTTCACTGTCACACCCAACATGGGTGGTTACCAGGACAGCTTGGCACACAACCACCATGTCTAAGGGCGGCTCTCAGCCTTCCTGAGCACCCAAGGGGCTCATTTCTGTCTAGTGCCCGTGCAAGCAACGTAATTATAGTCTTACATGTAGTATTTGTGAAGCTCTATTATAATCACCTTCTAATTCAATTCCGTCATTTCTAAGAGTACTTTTGTTTCATATTTGTTGGTCAGGTTGAAGGATTGTAATGTATACATTTAGTATTAAAATGTCACCAGGTCTTTCACCAAACAGTTTTAATGGTTTGCAGAAGCATAATAGTAAGACTGTACTGATTATTAACAGTTTAATATTGCATAGCCAGAGTTTAAATTCCTCTTTGAGATGGACGTTATTCGAATAAATTGCTGTTAGCAGTAAGAAATGTTTATCCTGTATAATTGCAGTTTGGTAGCTTAGAAATTGTTAACCTTGCTTTTTATTTTCAGGTTTTATTGACATATTTTCAAAATCAAAGGACCGGCTTGGGTTTCATTCTGGAAAGATCCTGAAATTTCTGCACCGTAGCCGGATATCCAGTAATGTCATTCCCTACCCCCAATTGGAATGCTCCAATAACATCTGTACAATGCGGGCATCTGTGCTGAAGGACTATTTGGATAGAATTCTTAAGAAAGAAAAAGGTATAAATATTCTTGCAGTTTTCATAGAAAGCAGTCCTCCAAGACTGTCCACAGTTCTATTTCCATACATTTACCTTAAGTACGACATCAGTACACTTAACAATTAAACTATGCAGGAAACAAAATTAAAGCTTAATCTGTTTACATTCATCTATCATTATTTGTTTAGGGAGGAGGGTACTTCTAATCAAGTATTGTCCATATTAGTTTGGGTAAAGTGGCAGAATAAAATAACCAATTTGAACAGAAATATATTAAGGTACTCAAAATGTCACAAGGCTGATAGAGATATATATATATATATATATATATATATATATATATATCTCTATTTGTTGCGTCTATTTTTGCTACCCGCTTTTGTGCTGTTTGCATCCTCTAAGAAGTCTCTTCATGCTTTGCTGTGGGTCTAGCTTTGGCAGTCGAGTGCTTGGACCCCTTGGTATTTCTTGTATATTGTGTAGGTCAGTATAAAAGTAAATTTGAAATGATACACAATGTTGAGTTACTCCTAGTACGACGATGTTTGCCCTAATTTAATACATTAACATATTTTGGGTTGTTCATTTTTCGCAACTGCCATCTGTAACTATTTACTTTAAAACCTGGGGTCACACTTTTTTTCATCCAGTTGTATTTATTTTAAACGCAGGCTTCTTAATTACATTTTTTGTCTTTCTTCATAAATTCAGAAAGCAAATCAATAATATCAGCAAAGTAACACAATTAAAAAGCATAACGTAGTAGAGGGTGACGTTCTCCGTAGACAACACTGAATTAAGTTCTTAGTGGGGCTTTTGCCTCATGACACCATTAAGTAAGTCATCTTTATTGCATGATTAATTAAAATCTTTGCAAAATCGTACATTAAAAATTAGGTCCCATATACCAATACATTTGTTAAGAGTTTCAATATACGTTACAGTAAGAACAGTTATAAGTTTTATCAAATTGACTGAGGTAAAAACAGAAAAGTAAAAAAAAAAACGAAAAAAAACCCTCGTTATTTAACTATTCTAATAATTGTCAATGTCTGTAATGCAGTGCCCTGCATTGTGCTCCATTAGTATCGGATTATGATTTCCAGTTAGAACTGCGGTTTCAAAGTTGCCCCTTATACCATTTGAAACCAGATCTCTGTGCGTGATCTGTTATATTACAGTTAAATTTGACACAGCTTTTGCAATATTAACAAATTTCACCAATCTGCGTGCTAGTTGGATATCACTTCCATCAAAGCATGCTTGTAGTGCTTGCCTGCGGGTTCAGATCCCTCTCATGTTCCAGGCTGGTTTTAGTAGCAGTTTGCGCTCTTTGTCTAAGCCTCTGCAGCTGCACAACAAATGGAGGATATCGTTTTTAAAATCGCCACAGATTTTTCAGTTTGTGGATGTGTTTGACCTTTGCCAAGGGGGAAGGTGCTGGTTGACCGGTAAAACACCCATCCTCAATTTCAGATATAATTCCTTTGCAATCTTTGAGAATCCTGTTCCAAGGTAGGTTTGTGGCGCGGCTCTTGTGTAACTCTGAATGACAAACCACCCATGTGCTCTTTTGGATAGGGTAGATTTGTCTTCTTCCAAAGACAATAACTTTACTGTTTTGTTTACTAATTCTATAAAAGTTTTCCGTGGGCCATTGATCTCTCAGAGCTCCTGTAGGGCTAAATAGTTTATTGCCGAGTGTAGGTAGACTGCAGCTGGATTGTCTTTATTTTGGTTCATCTCTTTCCATAAATATAAGTTCATAGAACCGTTTCCTGCTTCCTTTATTTTGTGCCAGCACATGCCCCCTTCCGTGCTACTTGCTGTTTTTGGAGGCCAAATTCTAGTCTTAGCTGGGCTGGAGAAATGTATTGGGGGAGGTTAAAAATTAGTCTAATTGATTTCGACACTGCATTATCCAGAACTGTTTCGTCTCTTCCTCTCATGCATTCACTTCCGTAGGAGATGGTAGGAAGCAATTTTACTCGAAAGACTTCTAGAAGGGGCGATAGAACAGGACCTGTTATTTTGTGCATCATTCTTTTTAGTGCTACTGCCAGTGCAGTCCTTCTTGTTCTAATAGTCGATTTGTGTTGTCCAAAGGAACCCTTTCTGTCAAAAGTGATACCCAGATACTTGTACTCATCGACCACCTCCAACAGTTTGCCCTGAAGTTCCCAGCGACTATGCCCTTGTTTCCTTCAATTTATGATCATCACTTTTGACTTCTCCAAGTTTTAGTTTTAGCCCATTTCTATCTGAAAAGTTGCTTGTGATATTTATAAGATGCTGAAGGCCAACTGGAGTTCGACTGATCAATATTAAATCGTCTGCGTACAGCAGGTTTGATATTGTTAAGCCTCCTAGATTTAGGGCTTGGTGGATGCAGTTGTCAAGCTCTGCTGACAAATCAGACAGGAAGAGGTTGAACAGAATCGGGGCAAGAACACATCCCTGCTTCAACCCCCAGGATGTTACCAGTTCCTAGTTTTATTTGGATCCAGGTGTCGGAATGAATTGCAATTAGTTGGTTCAAAAGTTGCGTGGCGATTTTCCAGTCTGATAGCTTGGACCAAAGTTTACCCCTTTCGATGCTGTCAAAAGCAGACGTATAGTCAATAAAACAGACAAATAGTGGCCTCTTGATTCTTGCTGAGGCGTCAATTAATAAAGAGAGAGCAAGAATGTTAGTTGTTGTCCCTGTACTTCTTTGAAAGCCTGTTTGGTTAATCGGAATTAATCCTCTCGTTGATGCCCATTCTGTGAGTTCTTCCAGTAATAGACCTGCAAAGTATTTTGCGTCTATGTCAATTAGGGCTATTAACCTGTAATTCTTTGCTTGACTTTTACTGCCTTTCTTGAAAATAGGGGAAATAATAGATCCTATTAAGGAGTTTGGGATTCTCCTCCCATCTAGTATGTTTTTAAAGAGGGAACGAAGTTGTTCGGCCCAGTAGTTTGGATCTTGTTTATATAGGCTTGGAGGAATTCCGTTGGGCCCCGGGGCCCCTTCTTTCTTGCCCTTAGAGATTTGGTTTTTATCTGTTTGATTGTGCGTGACATGAGGTTTTCTTCTCCTAAGTTCTTCCATGATTGGACATCGTAGTTGAAGGCCGTAGAGCCTTGGGTAATTTCGTCTGTGTTTTTATTAAAATTATGCTGCAGGTACTTTACCCAATCTTCTGCTGTTATCTGTGAGTTTATTTCATAAGGCCTTGCGTTGTCTAAGTTGTTCACTGTGCGCCAGAATCTCGCGCTGTTGTTAGATTTGATGTCGTATAGCAGTGTGGCCCATGTCTTCTCTGTAGATTTGTGCCTTATTTGCCAAGCAATTTTGTTCTTTCTACACTTTAGCTTCCTTAGTTCAGCCTGTAAGCTGATATCGGGGCCTCTCTGATGTAATTTGCGAATTACTCTGTTGATTTCCCTTTTTATTTGCCTCAGGTCATGGGCTTGATTTGTTAGAGGGTTCTTTCTTTGTTCGCTCTTGTCTCCACTAGGTAGACTTTGATGGATCTCGGTTCCGCTTATGGCTACTCCTGTGTTTAATTTACAATTAGCTGAACTGAGGCTTTCTAGAAAGTTTTACCAGACCTTGATGTTATCTCCTTCGTTCATTCTATTTTATTCCCATAAATGTTTTGCCATCTCTTCGAATTTTTCCAGATCCTTTATTTTATATTTTATTCTCTTTTGGTTTGAGGTTACTGTTAAATCCTGATTTTCAGTTAAGGTTTGCGCTGTACCCTGAACCTCCAGTTTGAGCTCTTGTGGCAAATGATCGCTACAATCCATTATTCCAATTTTAAACCCGCTTCCTAAGTTCAGAATTGAGAGAGATATGAAGGTATAGTCTATTGCTGAACATGCTACTGTGTTGTGGTAAGTTGCTGCTTATGGGCAATCACCCGGATGCCTGCCGTTAAAAGCGATCAGCCCCCAGACTAGTTAGTTCCATCAGAAGGGATTTAGATACCTTAGTTTGTTTACCCCACTTTCTTTCGTCCAGCGGTGAGAACCCCCATTCTAGTAGTTGTTCCTCAGCTGGGTTATCACTACCGTTTTTCCTGGAGAGGGACATGTTGAAGTCTCCTGAGATGATATAATGTGGTGTTATTGCTACTGTCATGATCCTCGTCAATTCGGACTTTAGGGATTTTGCACCTATTTTTTTTTCTCTCTGGGGTGATTATAGGTATTTACCAATACCACTTGTTGTTTAATTTTCATCGATCCTGCTATCTCCATCTGAATTATGTTGATCCCAATATTAGATGTGTATTTCATCGTCAGTTCTTTAGCTGAGCTTACTGTTTTTATTGAGGTATATTTGGTTAAACCACCTTTCAGACGTCCATACTTTGAGCTTCTACGAGCTGATAGGTGATATGATTTGTAGCCTTGAAGGTGGAGAGGTTCTGCCACCTAAGTTTCTTGAAGTAGGATTAGATCGTACTGTTGAAGGTTAGTTAGTAGTTCTGTAAGCATGATTTTTTACTCTAGTCCATTTATATTCCAGGAGCAGATTTTTAGTTGCGGAGTGTCTTCGCCTTGCTTAACAGTCTGTCAATTGTCAGGGCGCATGTTATGACCCCATTATGCAATGATAACATCCACTTTAATTAGGTTTGTTAAAACAATATTTAATGTGACTTCCACAATATGATACATATAGCCGTCTTTGTTAAAAAGCAGTCTCTGCGATGTGGGTGATATTTGGTTTCATAAGCGTGTGAAGGAGACCGAAAGAAAAAGCAGACTGAACTTCAGCTTATAATCAATACTGGGAAATCTTTCATTCAGTCAGCGCAATTTAAGTTTCAAAAGTGATACTAAAAGAGCACCTAAGTTTTACCTAAAAGTTTGTCCATCGAAGTCTTCATTTATTCCAAAATCTAACTTGCCCAAGTTTTAAAGTACACCAGCTTTCTGGTTGCATGAACTTGAGAACTGTACTGCCCTTTTGTTTTGATATCCATACTCCCCTAAATTCCCATAAATCTAAACCCCTCCTGTCTTGACTGAATTAGTGTAAAGGGTTAAGCCATCAGAAACCTTGTTTTTATTTTTGCTCTCTTGTGCATGTTTCTGGATTAGATTTTTGAGAAGGTGTATATCCTTACTGATAAATACTTTTCAGGCACCACATAAGTAGTCTTGCAGTTGTTGAAATGGCTTGGTACAATTTGTGGCTAAAATCCATTCATTTTTGCTGCATATAAAATGTCCAAATTTAACAAAAATTCTATGTGTAGACGCATTAGGATAGTCTGTGCAGTAATGTGCAGTGCAGTGTGCGTTATGTTATTCCTTCTGCCCTAAAGACTGCTTTAGCTGCCTCAAATTTTCAAAAAAATTATAATTATTGCATGCCAGGGCACATAGGACCAGCATTGTTCGTCCATTTGTCTGTTCAACTGCCATTCACAGTTTGCCTGCTCCAACTGCAGCATGGGGTATTGGGTCAGCTCACTTTAACCACTGGCCCTTGCCCAGTGAGTGATGGCGTTTTGCCTCATAACAGGCAGATCTGAATAAAATGAAGTGCATTTCATTGCCAGGAGGCCAATGTTTTTCTTTTCTTTCCATTTGTTATCATTATTACCGCATTAAGTTAAGTCTGTGTGTAAACTATGTCTTCAGGTTACAGTAATTTAAAGCCAACAGTACTTTCTTTACCACAGTATGAATTGTATTTTCCTATGATGTGTATTAAAACTAAAATGCATTTCTAGACCTGTTTCTCCTAGGGAACACCGATTTATTGTTCTATAAAAATTATATGCCATGGTTATTTTTTTTTTCTGTCTAATATTTTTTGCAAGCATATGCTACCCTGTTTAAGTGATGTGTTTTTTTTCTTCCTATATTGTGGCATATGTGGCAATAAAAAGTAAAAATAAAATGACTTCTTCCAGTTGCTTTGGAAGGCAATTGGAAAGGTTATTGCCTATGATCGTGTCTGTTAATTACTGACCTTACCAAAAGGAGTGCTGGAGCCGTCACTGAGAAAACCAGTTCGGTTCTGCTCCAACTCCTCTTGTGCATCGTACAGACACTGTACCAAGGTTAGGATACTCCAGACTATGCCTAAGATGCATGTCCTAGGTTTGGCATGGAGCAGGATAAGTCTGTTAATGTTTAAATTATGTATACACTTGGAATCGCATGTCTGCCTCGGCTATGAAGGACTATGTACAATAGTACTCTACAGCTTGCATTCTCTGACTACTTCATAACTCTGAAACCCTTCTACCACTATACTCCAAACCAGGCATGAAAAATTGACATTGATTTACTCTTGCTTGATTCCTCTCTGTTCTTTTTACAGAGTGTCCCTCTTACCTACCATCCTCTGCATGCTTTCTATTTCTGACTATAGTCTCATGCCGTTCTGCCTCAATCCTTCTTATTGTAATTCTGCAATTGGCTGATACCTCATTTCGTAGATCACAACCTCTCCTCTTTAAATCCCTATTCCCGTAATCTAACATTAACTAATCTCTGCCAGTCTATATATCACACCAACCCTTTTACCTGAAACCACATGGCCCTCACTAATTATCACACCTATCTGGTATTAATCGATCACAGAGTAACTGGAGTACACGGATGCAAGTTTTCTTGAGATTACATTATAAATCACAATAACCAACAATAACCACTGGACTAACCACTAGCCTTGGGTTCCGGTGCAGCGTGCTACCCGCCATAAAGTGCTTCAACGCCTCATCAGGGCTAGTAAGCGATATATAAATCCAATTACTAAAGAAGTTAGATTTGTGTACCATGTGTAAATACTGAAGAATTTTAAATAAAGTAAATGCCTCATTGTTCTCTGTAGAGTCTATTCCAGGTCAGAATGGCGAAGAGGATTTTGGCGCATTAAAATCCGTTTCTAAATGCTATACTTGCATTGAATCTTCATCCAACTCTGGCGAGGTTGACAAGATGACAAATGGGGAAACCACATCATATTGGCAGTCTGATGGGAGTGCTTGTTCACATTGGATTCGGTGAGTTGCTGTTTCGTGTATTTGCAGCATAATTTCAACACCGTTTTATTTAACACCAGGTAAAACAACACAGCAGTGTGGCTTGGAAAACATTTTTCCCTGCCAAAATCTGCTAGATCTGATGAAGACTGCACCTTTCCAAAAGAATACAAATAGAGCAAAGTCCTAATAATCTTTCCCCTCTTCGTAGTTGCCATTTGGTGCCCTATCTTTTGTAATAATAATGATTTCCATCTGTCTAAAACACCACTGCTGAGCTCCTCTAGCAGCAGAACATGTATACTATGACATTATACAAATATGATTCAGTGAGTTTTGAATGTGCCCACAAGTTTATTATGGCCGAAGACATTAATTCAAATTATAAGGTATTTGGTGAAGTTGAAAGATACCTAATGGTACTAGGGTCGCTGTGCATTTATATACTTGTTGGGATGATATAAATAGCCACTCTTTCTATAACTGTGCTATACCATGAAATGTATGTGCAATGTATCCGCGTGCAACTAGATTAAGATAACATTAGTTTTTGAGGGGAAGTCTGATAACTATTTATGCAAAGGCACCTGCGACTCACAAATAAATACATTTTAGTTTTTTTAAATTGCTATTAGGCTCTAGGAAAATCACGTTAGGCTAAGGTGGAATCTTTCTTTTAGAAAAAAAGTGCTCACCCAAATATTGTCACACTTCATCAGAAGATGATTTATTTTATTCGAGAATGGTCTTGTCAGTGGAGTCTCAACCAAAGTTTGGGAGCTTTTGAAGTCATACTCTGGGATCAGTATGCAGTACAATGTTTATATTTAAAATTGTATAGAGGCTAACCCTAAACATATTTAATTTGAGGTGTCTCTGACAAGGTTAAAAATTAAATAATGCATGCTTTGGGATTTACTATTTACATCCTGCATCCTTAAATCATATTTTTTAGTGTCATCATGGTTTGCATTATTCTAAGCCGCTATGGCTGAATTGGCTGTCATCACAACAATAATAATGTCCCTCGGTCATATACTCCCTTACTTGCGCTGGGCATAACTAGAGGGAAATGCGGTAGACTGAATATGTGATCATGCGTGTGCCTGATTGGACATAGATAGTTTGTTCTTTTTTCCTGCCTTTAAGGGAAAGACATTGAGACTATGACGTCAAGGAATTATTAGATGTCCGGCCATATGGAGTCGTCTGCCTCACTTCACCAGTTAGCTAAGTGGATCAGCTAACTCCATTCCACAAGCACTCTAGCTGTCTCTAAGGGCAGACTCTCACTCATGGGAAAGAATGCCTTGGTGGAAATATTGGATTTGCCTTCACCTGGGCCCCAGTTGCTGGTTGCTGCTGTAGCCAACTGTGCCTGTGGGGATATCGTCTCTGGTACCAGCTCCACGTCCAACTACACTAGCACCTGCAACACACTACTCCTGATTGAGTTAAGCCACAGATAATTAAGACTCTAGGGTCCTGATTACGAGTTTAGGTGTTATTTAACACACATGGTAAATCACAATACCACAGGGTATGCCATCCATCGAGTGCGATAAATAACACATGTTACAAATTTGTTTAACATACTAAAATCCTCATTATACAGTAAATATAGTATGCTTTCCCCTGTTAGATTTTGGCAGGTTTGACTTGCCGAATTTTAGGCTTGAGTTATTTAGTAAAATTCCCTCCAACTTGTAATTCCGCCCCATGTGTGAACCGGGGGGTACGCATTGGGTCTGAATTAACCGAGAGGGCAATCGCATTCCAGACATCATTCTGACAATTTCAAACACTCCAGGAAGTATTATTCCAAGAAGACATCTATCTCCTAGGACAGTGCATGATTTTCCAGTTCTTAAGACCTTCCAAAATCTTCTGGTTCTGACCATCTAGAAAACATAACTTTTCTTTGTTTTCTACTTCACAACTGTATCTCTGCTACAAAAGACTTGTAGACTACTTGAGCAAGACCTTTTTATTTCTCGTGTCACATCCGCTACTGAACTCTGTCATTGTGTAAGCCACAAAGAAGAACCATATTATGGCACTTTCTTCAAAACCTCCTGATAAGGAGAGAAAGCTTTAAAAAATGTGTGGGTCGGAAAATCTCCAGGACTTTGACATCAACAAAACTGAAGAGTGCCACTGTTTTTCTGGTCTGGCATGTTAGGGCCTTGTGGGGCTCTTTACAACACTTTGTAGAAGACGTTCCTTCGTGTGAACAGGAAAACCTTTGTGGAGAACTTTAAGGCATGAGGGTCTCAAATCAGATTACAAGTGCTTGCTGTTACAGATGTTTTGGATTTGGTTGTCTAGGGTTACTGTCATGGCCTTTCGGTGAGGCCGCCTTTTTTCATTTTAAATCATTTTATTGACATTCTTAATGCCAAAAGTAACATTTGCAACTTGGCCCATAGCTACAATTTTAGTTAATTGAGGCTTTCGTGATAGCTTTGACTGAATGTGAATGAAGAAATGCAGAACATGAACAATGATGTGAAGACAGTGCAGGCTGTTGACCTGGAGAATAAGGAGCACAATAAAACAAAGTTACAAGCCACATCAAGGTCTCTTTTATCCATGTCATCTTTTTGTGTTTCAATAAGTGCTTGATATATGTCGCCAATCTTTCCCATCCCCTTCACCACTTCTACTAGTTTATTTTTCTGTGCTAAGCGTGGGGCATCCCCTCTTTTAATTAAGTAGTCTCGGATCTGTAAATATTTGAAAAAATCTGCTTTAGGGAGATCATATTTAGCCATTAAAGAAGTATATGGCCTACAACCATTGCTATCTACTAGGTTTCCCAGCGTCAAAATTCCTTTACTTCTCCATCTGTTCATGATGCCATCCACAAAAATAGGAGGAAGTAAACCTGGGGCGTCCGTTGGGGTATAATAATTAATCCTGCCGTTCTTTAGATGTTGCCTGATCTGAAGCCAGGCCTTGTGGGCAGCATGAAGCACCTTGAAACAAGTTTTTTTTATAATAACTGGGCTCAAGGATCATAAAAAAAGTTCTTTCTGTTGTAGAGCCTAATAGTAATTGAAAAATATGTGGTATATCTTTTATACTTTTGTCCTTCGCTTCCTTCCATATCTTAATTGTGGGGATTTGTGAGGTCCCTGGTAGGAAATGACTATTACCAATACTAGGTACTCACATTCGACCTCTGGTCTGCACCAAGAACGTGTCCAGTGCATGACTGTGGTGGCAGTGTATTTTAGATGGTAAAATATTTTTGTCTTCCCATCGGTGTCTGACTTGTCAACGCCTCAAACTCTGAGCAAATGCTTCAACAGCTACAAAGAGTAGATTCCATCCTTCACAGCCTGGGTAACAGAAGTCAATATGCTGCAAAATCCATCCACCATCTGGAAGTGATCCTAGATAACATGAAGGCCTTTATGTATCATTTGGAGTAAAGATTATTATTTATCTGTCTGAATTGTGTCACAATCTTCAAAAGAAGAAGCATTCATTAGCAAGACAAACTTCATCCTTACGAGGATTGCTGGCATCCTGGTTCCACATGCTCACCTTTTCAAAAGACCATTACAGCAGTTGCTGAATGACTAGTGGTGCCAATACTCCGGCAGATAAGAAGAATGGGCTTACCTTTGCCTCACTCTTCTCTCCACACTAGTGGTGTCATTTAAGAAATCTTCTACGCTGAGTATATTTCCTTGGAGACAGTCCAACCCAGGCCTTCAGATGCCTCGTTAATGTTCCGGGTGGCGGGGTTACAACTATGGAGCACCTTAAAATACCAGGAACATGTGGCACAAGATATCCCATCACATCAATGTTTTGTAGCTCATTGCAGTCCATCTGGATCTCAGACCATTCCATCCTGCCTTCAGGACAAACACTTTGCTTGTTCAGAAGGAAAACTCAGCAGTTATGCATTAGCTAAACAACTTAAAGGGACTATACTCGATGGTAATGTTTCAGGAAGAGCAGCAGATGTGGAAATAGCTCATAGTTGGAAGCTACAGATCATGACAGTACTCCTCCTTGGTGTTCAAAATGCAGAAGCAGATTTACGCAACTGCTTTACAAGAAAATGGGGACCGGGTTCTACATAGCTCTGCAGTAGACTGGGACCTGCTTCAGTTAGACCTCTTTAATGTAGAGAACCAAAAATGTCCAGACTTTCCCTCCAAGTACTTGACCCTGGGAATACTGGTCCACTGACTTTCTTCATCTGTTGGAACGTCGATTAACTTTTGATTTTCTGCAGAAGTTGTGGCCAGACCCTTCATCCCAGTCTACCGTTATTGAACTTGGTGACTTGGATCCTGAACTCCTACAAAACAGAGGGTTAAGCCTACATAACGCGTTAAAAGAAGCCACAAATAGTTCCACTAGATCTTCTAAGGACTTCAAATAAAATGGATTTGATTTAAGTAAAGAGGAACCTTTATCCCACCAAGTGTCAGGAAGAATCAATAGTTTCTTCTCTCCTGTGTTTGGCAAGGTTGGTGATCTAATTCTCATAATCAGAAACATATCCCATGTTTATTATTGCTTGGTGGAAAAGAGATTCATGCACTCTTTGTGTTTGCCAGAGTCCTGGTCATCAAGTACTCAACCCCTTACGAGAATTTGCCCTTTGTCGCAGTTAAGCATTGGTCCTTAATGTTTATGGGTCCTTTGAAACCATTCACAAGTCTTTGCTACACCAACTCTTTTGAATATCAGTTTCCTTTGTGGCTACTACATCAGCATGCACAGTTGGCGAAATCCAAGACTTATTTATGTTCCCATGAACTATATGAAATTGTCTCCTAAGGAGAACTCCTGTTACAGATAAGTAACTATTGATTTAATTCTGCTTCCTCGCTTAACATTGTTAATGAAATGAATAGGGCTAATTTGTCATGTACCTGTGCTACTTTTTTGTTTCATGTTTTGTGAATTTTGTACCTGTGGTTATTACTGCGTTATTTACACAGTTATTTATTTGGAGTTTTAGTATAGAACAAACATAACCCTTTAGGGTGACAGAGAATTTTACAGAAACTGTACAAAGGAACACAATAGGGGATAGGGAGCGATATAAAAACATTAGATATGAGTACATTAAATACAGAATACAATATATATATACACATGTGATATTGGTAAGACAGGTGGGAAGGGAACAATGGTATAGCATAGGTCCGGGCCTAAAACAGGTTCCGGAGCAATAAGAGGCAGATGACACTTAGGCGGGCAGAAACAGTCAGATTAGTCGAAAACAAGTCCAGGTTCTCAGTGTGAGAGGAATTTGTTAGAAAGACATTTTTTAACTTCTTTCCTGAAGACTAATGTGGATGGGTTGCATCTGATCTCAGTACGGAGAGAGTTCCAAATTTTCCAGGTGATTCCGGAGAAGGATCGATAGTAGGTTCAAAACAAAGTAGAACAAGTTCTTTAGAAACTACCTCATGTCAAAGTACCCGTAACCATGGCCATCGCATTTCAGGCTGTAGTATCCTGGTCAATGTGATAATCGACTGTACACCAACCAAAACAAGCTTGCTCCGTGGGGAAAGTGAAAGTGCGCGATGCGCACGCTAGCACCGAACGGGGTGTCTGCAAAACAAGATGTGCTCACGCACTCATGAAAACGAAACTAAGCGTGGGGGCGGGACTTCCGTCTTGTGCGCGAATCAGCGCCCACGGAGTTCCTGGCCCTAGTAGCAGTGGTGACGTGGGGCTCCCATGCCCGAGGGAGAGCCCCGTGGAGGCTACAGAACACTGGATTGCCGGTAAGTGGGACTTTATTCGGGAGCGGGAGCGGGGATGGGGGGCGGGCGCATGTGTGTATGCGACGGCGGGGGTGGGTTCTCTGTATGTATGGGTGCGTGCATGGGTGTTCGTGTGTGTGTCTGTGTGTGCGTGTCTGTATGTGTGTGTGCAGGGGGGGCGGCAGCGTGTGTATGTGCACACGCGCCTGTGTGAGTGCAGGGGGTGGGGGCTGGCTGTGTGTGTGTGCGCTGTGTTTGCATGCAAGCCAAGCAAAAGCAGGGGCTGTGTGTACGTGTCTGCGCAAGCGCGTCTGAGAGGCGCGCTCCCGCGGTGAAAACTGGAAAGGAAAAGCACGTGGCACATTGCTGTCCACATTCCCAAATACGGGTAACATTAGTTGTCTTGCTGACAGCATTCAATGCTTTCGCATTGAATGCTAGGTCAGCTCGACCTAAAAAGAAATGTTGTGTCTTAAGAAGAAAGGAGCTTGTGCTTCTAGGGGATCTGTTTTCGCCCGATAGGGTCAGTTTCTGGGTCAAATAGGAGAGGGAATTGTAGTGTGGTGCTTTGTGGGTCATTATAGCAATTTTGAAGTGAATCCTGGCATCGAGGGTTAGCCAGTTTAGACCAAGGAGGTCGGTTGACATGATCACTCTTTTTGATAATGTGATCAGCCTAGAAGCTGCATTTAATGTAGCCTGCAGTGGTGCAAGTGAGGTTTTCAGGAGGCCCAAGAGGGTCCTGCTACTATTGTCTAATTTTGATAGAACAAGTGCATGAACTGCAGTTGTGAGGTCTGCTCCGGGGAGGAAAGGTTTCAGTTCTCTACGAACATGCAACTGATGGTCCGCTCCCCTGTCTATACTGCTTATGTATATTTACATGGAGAGGTCTTTGTCCAAGGTTATACATATTGATTTGTACGGGTCAATGATGTGTAATGTGTAATTCAAGGCAGTGAGAAGAGGGAGCCAGTCTTTGACGATGGGGTGGTGGGTGGAGAGATCAGTAGGAATTTAGTTTTAAGGGCACTGAGCTTGAGGTGATTACAAGTCCACCAATTTAGCAATTTTGTTAAGGTGTTGTTGAGGGTGTGGATGTCCTCATGGGAGTGGATCTTTATGTACAGTTGGATGTCGTCCGTATACATGTGGCAGGAGATGGGGGTGAGTTTGAGGACTTCAGTTAGGGTCTCCATGTAATAGCTTAACACCTTGGCTGCTAGAGGCATTTTCCTCCTGTGCTGATTAATTGAATTCCTCATTGTTCATGACGAGCTCAGCTCGTCATAAGCACAGCTCAACCGTGCCTCATGACGAGCTGAGCTCGTCATGAGCAGGGAAGGGGTTTAACAGCGTCAACAGAGGATAGAGCCTTGGGGAACACCCAGTGATAAGGGAGACTGATTAGAAAGAATCTTATTGATTAGAATGCGCGGAGATCTGTAGTGTAGAAAAGAGGAGAACCATTTTAGCATAGTGCTGGAAAGGCCCATCCTATGTTCTAGAAGGGAAGCGTGGTTGATGGTGTCCAAGGCGGATGACAGATCCAGAAGGATGACTGAAAGAGAAGAAGCAAGCGCTCCGCAAGGCAGAGAAAAGGTGGAGACTCAATTACTATCAAGTAGAGGCTGAAACCTTTAAAACTCTACTCTCAAAATATAAGGCAGACATCTTGGAGAGAAAGTCAGCTTTCTATGAGGGAAGAATTAGGGAGGCGATTAACATACAGCGAGAGACCTTTGTGATACTAAGGGAACTCACGCAGCGGGGTGGGAAAATTTCTATGAGTGATCAACCAGACTGTGACTCTTTCCAAAGTTTCTTTCTTCAGAAAGTACAGGATATCATTACTGATATCAATGCACGGCCAGTTACAACCATGCTGCCCAGTCTGGTGGCTCAGGTGCCGTCTAGGACTATGAACAGTTTTCCTCCCATCGACGACAAGCGCTTAGCGGAACTTGTTGGACAAATCAAATCAGGCTCTAACACAATCCATTCCCCCCAAGAATTTTTAAAATGGCCTTGCCAGGCATCCAGCCCCAGGTGCTGAGTCTACTGAACAACTCACTGGAAGCAGGCTATCTCCCAACTCAGATGAAGGAAGCTAGGGTCTCCCCACTTTTAAAGAAAGCAGGAACGGACACGAAGACTTAAAAAAACTATAGGCCTATCTCGCAGCTACCATTCCTGAGTAAGATCCTAGAAAAACACGTCCTGGGCACATTAGCCGGTCATCTGGAGGACCACCATCTCCTTCATGCCAGGCAGGCTGGGTTTCGGCCCCAACACAGCACAGAACTAGTCATGGCCTCGGTCGCCGACGAGCTGAGAGTCAGGGCAGACAATAAACAGCCATGCACCCTGATTCTTTTAGACTTGTCGGCGGTTTTTGATACGGTCAGCTATACCATCTTGCTGGACCGTATCGCAAAGCTGTGGATCACAGGCCAGGTGCTTAAGTGGCTGGAATCCTTCCTGTCAGGACGAACTTAGAGGGTGCAGCTGGGAGACCAGTTGTCTGGGATTAGTCATGTGACATGGGGTGTGCCCCAGGGGTCGGCACTATCCCCCCTGCTCTTTAATATTTATTTATAACCGCTGGTGGAGGAGCTTATGCGTAGGAATTGCGAAATCTTCAATTACGCAGACGATACCCAGCTATTGGTTCAGCTGGAAGACACCAAAGAGGCCCAGGAATCAGTGAGGAACCTGCTCAGTTTCACGGTCAACTGGATGACTAACAATCTGTTGAAAGTGAATGCTGATAAAATGGAGGTGCTGGTGATCAGCAACCTAGGGAATCCCTGGTGTGACCTGTATTTGCCCCCAGAGTTAGGAACTACTCCCTCTCCTGGGATGGTGGTAAAAAGCCTGGGTCTGAGGATCGACGCAGACTTCTCGATGGCCCCTCAAGTTTCAGCTGTGGTTGGCTCTTGCACAGGTGTGTTGAGGCAATTACGAAAGCTAGTCCCCATCTTATCAGCCTCCACCCTGCAATCGATCGTATCTGCCACAGTTATCTCAAGACTCGACTATGGCAATGCCTTATATCTCGGCTTGCCACAGAAGCTGTTGAGGAAGCTGCAGGGAGTACAGAACGACACAGCAAGGCTGATCTACTCCCTGCCCAGAAATTCGCACGCAACCCCCCTGCTCCAGAAGCTGCACTGGCTACCGGTAAAATTCAGAGTTCAGTTTAAGTGTATCTGTGTGGCCCATAAGGCACTCTTTGGGAAAGCCCCAGAGTACATTAGGCAACGTCTGAAGAGATATGTTCCTGGTAGATCTCTGCGCTCAGGAAAAACTTTCAATTTGATTCAACCCAGGTTTAAGCTAAAAACCAGAGGAGGTAGGGCCCTGTCTGTGCTTCTCCCGCAATTGTGGAATGAGCTCCCGGCCACTCTGAAGGAAGAATCACAGCTACTACCCTTCAGAAAAAAAATGAAAACCCATCTATTAAGAAAGGCAATGACTCCAGCTTAATTGGGGAGACAGCAGAGGGTATGGGGTAACAGTGTGTTATGTTCTTCTGTTAAGCGCTTAGAGACCGGCGGTGATAGGCGCTATATAAACAATTTATAACATAACTTAACATAACAGGAGGCAAGATTCATTCTGGTCGAGTGAACATAGGGCATCATCACAATAGGAACCATAGCAGTTTCGGTGCTATGACCTGATAGGAAACCAGATTGACCGTGATCAAGGAGTTAGAATTGTTCGATGTGATAGTGAAGCTGTAAGTGCACATATTTCTCTAAGTTTGGCCAAAGAAGGGATGTTGGAGATGGGGTGGTAATTGTTGGGAGTGCCTTGTGTGTGCTATGTCATGCCTATATAATTGCTAAAGAAAAAGAAAGTAGGAAATGTGGATATTGTTTAATGCCTAGCTACAAGTGGTTAACTTTCTGTTTATTGCCATATACATTATTATCAATAACATAGGTTGTTTCTTGAAAAAACTCTCGAGAAATTCTCCTGGATCATCATTTATTTTTATGAATACCATGATGTTCATTCAAAAAGTACTCCACCTTTTTTATTCAAATCATAACCGTTTGAACAACAAACAACTGATTTAGATATTTATTTATTAAGACAGAACGCATACAGTTACAATATGTCTTTCAGTATCCTGCCCCAAAACCAATATGGAATTTCATTTGTGCCCAAGAAAAACGGTGATTTACAAAAAGGGGGTGGTGATGAACAGAGTGTCTGAGTTAAACAGACCACTCTTACCCAGTCCAAAGATCAGGGCTTGATCCATCACCGTTATTTATCTCACTGCCCCATCCCAGCTCAGAACCTGGCTATATGCAAATCAGTCTGTCCCTGGCCCAGTGCATCATGGGAACAGGGCAGACTAAACTACCAAGCCAATTCTTCACCAGAAAGGAGACAAGCTACCGGGGACCGGTTTCTGGCATTTCAGCCTTCTTCGGCCCGGCTTGCTTGAATCCTGATGGAGCAGTGAGAAAGGGACTCATGTCTGAGTATACCCTGCCACACCTATAGTGGCCAAAAACGATTTACAAAAAGGGGGTGGTGATGAACAGAGTGTCTGAGTTAAACAGACCACTCTTACCCAGTCCAAAGATCAGGGCTTGATCCATCACTGTTATTTATCTCACTGCCCCATCCCAGCTCAGAACCTGGCTATATGCAAATCAGTCTGTCCCTGGCCCAGTGCATCATGGGAACAGGGCAGACTAAACTACCAAGCCAATTCTTCACCAGAAAGGAGACAAGCTACCGGGGACCGGTTTCTGGCATTTCAGCCTTCTTCGGCCCGGCTTGCTTGAATCCTGATGGAGCAGTGAGAAAGGGACTCATGTCTGAGTATACCCTGCCACACCTATAGTGGCCAAAAACGATTTACAAAAAGGGGGTGGTGATGAACAGAGTGTCTGAGTTAAACAGACCACTCTTACCCAGTCCAAAGATCAGGGCTTGATCCATCACCGTTATTTATCTCACTGCCCCATCCCAGCTCAGAACCTGGCTATATGCAAATCAGTCTGTCCCTGGCCCAGTGCATCATGGGAACAGGGCAGACTAAACTACCAAGCCAATTCTTCACCAGAAAGGAGATAAGCTACCGGGGACCGGTTTCTGGCATTTCAGCCTTCTTCGGCCCAGCTTGCTTGAATCCTGATGGAGCAGTGAGAAAGGGACTCATGTCTGAGTATACCCTGCCACACCTATAGTGGCCAAAAAAAACGGTGCTCATAATGTATATTTATGTACAACATAGACCGAGCTTGTAAGATAGGTGTCTTGTACAGGTATATGTCGGTGAGACAGTGAGGACCTACACTAATTCCATGACTAATTCCAGCACTGTATCACACCCACATCCACAGCGGGAACTCCTTGTGAAATGACTAGAATAGCAGGATTCTAATAGCTGAACCCTAGAATTCTTAAAGCATAAACATGTACACAGTAACTCATACCATGTTGGTCTCTGCATTTACAATGGTTTGTTTCCAGTAAAATTCCAGGCATTTGTGCATCTTAGAGGAGGCAACCTAAATGAAGAACTGAGCTTAAAAACATAAATCTATTCATAATACACAATTTCCTTTTAAGTTCTTGATTGCACAATATTACTGCTGGAAATTGACTATTCCTAAGCAAAGTATTCATCCATTCTTTTTTTTCACACAGATTGAAAATGAAAGCAGATGTTGTATTGCAGCACCTCTCTATTGCTGTGGCATCAGGCGACCAGAGTTACATGCCTCAGCAAGTTGCAGTGGCAGTTGGAAGAAATCCGAACAACCTGCAGGAGGTTCGAGATGTTCACATACCCCGCAATATGAATGGCTATGTCACTTTGTTGGAAAATGCCAACATTAATCAGCTATGTGAGTCCATATCTAATGTAATGTGTGTCATTTTGTATCTCTAAAAAAAGTTGAACATATCAGTGGAATAGTCTTTTTTACAGCTGAGTGAGATGGTTATTGAATCATGGAAGAAATTACCTTAATGGCTTTCCTTTTTTTTTATGTGGATCACATAGAATACTTCTACAGTGATCTGCCTGGAGCTTATGCTGCTGTTTTCTTACATATTTTTATTTTATTTGTTCTCTCATTTTAATTGTTATTATTTGGCAGTTTATTTTTTCCAAAAGTCTCTTCCCGATTCCCTCTGCATGCGCCTTAGTTAGGCTAGACGTCCTTCCCACCCTCTGGTGCCTGATGTAGGTCTGTCATTCCAGACCGAAATTAGCATGTGGCACCTATGCCATCTCTACCATAGTGGGGCTTTCAGAGTGAACTATTGATTATGACATTTTTTGCCAGCCTACCACATTGTGTAAGTAATGGTTGAGCGCCAGCTTGACCAGGAGTCTCTCCTCATGAATACTGATTCTTCATACTTAAATGTGAAGAGATTTTGGTAGAAGCATGTAAGCTAGCATTTTGCATAACTTCCTTTATTTGTTAATCTCGACAGCCCTTGAAAGAAACCACAAGAACTTTAGAACCTTATATTGGAACACAGAACAAGAACACTCCTATCCCATATAAACACTTTACCCTCTTTTCTTCCTCTTTTGGATGCCACCTGTAACTAATTTCCATTGTTCAGTAATTCTTCAATAACTCCTTTATCAAAATCATGCTCACTGACTCTTTGAAATCATCATAATCTTTATTCAGTTTTACAGTGAAAACCATAAAGGAGACAAATAAAAAAGTACAACACAATTTATCTGGAAGATTTAAGTATAGTTTCACAGTGTCCTTTTGAAAGCACCTTATAAAAAACATGCAACATGATAAGATTTCATAGGGTATAAGCTGTATATACAATAAAGCAGGCCTCACCTTTCCAAAAGTCTTTCCTTTAAGCAAGGGATAATAACCCCTGTAGTTGCTTATAAAATGAATAAAACATATTAAAGTGGATAGTAATTTATGTGGAGACCACATCACGTGAGAGAAGATATCTTTGCCCAAACCTTTGATACTGCCAGTAAACAATTATCCAAAGCGGACACAGCACCAGCCCTATGCGGTGAGTGCAGTGCAGCGGGTTCACAGCCCAGGCCAGGTTGGGACTGTGCCTTACCTTGCTTGTAAACTAGAGACCCATAAAAGTACCAGGAGTTTGGGTGCTCCACCACTTCATAGTGAGAGAGTGCAACGTACTGCTTCAGAGGGGGGCAAAGGACCGAAGCCCATCTGACTGGTGTTGGGAAAACTAAGGCCTTTTGGCGCAAAGTGAGCTGCACTGATCACAGTAGATCCACACGTCCGGCTGCGGGATGCCCCCACTAGGGGCCTTACTCCCCCCAAGACCACCTGCTTTCCCCTGGAGAGTGTTCGGGGCTTCCTGAGGCCTTGTCGGCCCCTTTCCCGATTAACACAGCAGAAGAATCTTCATGGGCGAGACTGCAGCAAGATCGACGAGGACAAAGGGCGTTTGCCTGCCCAAAGCAATACGATCACCTAGTACACATCTACTAACATGCACTCCCTCTGGATCGCCAGGCAAATGGATCCTTTAGGTGCAGCTGAGCTTGATGTGTGAGATAGGGGAAACCTCCAGGTCTGAGTTACCGGCTGCAATCCATGGATGGGCTCTGCCTTCGAAGGGAAAATTGAAGCAGTCTCTCAGTGGCAGCTGCCGCCAATTGAAACTAATAGGGTGTTGCGGGGGTTGGGACATAAAAATCACTTATTTGCTGCTCCGTTCCTGCTGCTGGCCTCCTCGTTGCCTCTGCTCCTCTTCTCCTCCGGACGTGGATGGGCCTGAAAGCACCGGCTCCCCATACACTGCTCATAGCATGAAAGAAGCGCCAGGATTGGTCTGAGAAGCCTCGTTTGCCACTCAGACTGTGCCTGGAAATGTGTGGCCTTTCTCCAACCCAACTGTGAAACACAGCTGGGTTGGAGAAACATAAGCATGCATGTCAGTTTGGTCGGCCAAAGACGGCCGGCCAAACTGACATTGCGCAATTATAAGTGCACACTAATCCTCCCTGCCATGTCCCGGACTCCTCCCCACCCACATAAACGCAGAGATAAATAAAACTAAAATAACAATACTTTATTATAATTTTATTTATCATCTGGTGGCAGTGAGACGAAGCTCCTCCGCCATTACGGCGGAGACACCCTGCAGTCTCTATAGAGGAAAACCTGCTGTGGTCAGACGTACACAAAGTGGGATACAGGGTCCAAGCGGTCGCGAGCCCCATATCAGATCTCTAAACTGAAGTCGGAGTCTTAAAACCCAAATGGTGATGCTCACCACAGAGATGAGAATCCTTAAAGACTGAGCAAAATAGGTGGGGATCTGCTCCTGCCACAACAATCTGTAATTTCTGGGTTTTGCGAAGTCGGCTGAGATCTCTGATGTGGGACCCTTCCTAGAGCGGTGGATATGGGTAGTGTTGCACTCAGAGGGTCTCTCCTCAACGTTCATGTTGAGAATGCCTACACTGCCCTTACCACTCAATCCCCGCCTGGAGGTCCTCCAAAACCCTCCATAGCCCTAATCCTAGACTACAGAGACAGGGACTGTGTCCTCGCAGCAGCTAGAAGAGCGGTGCAGTGCTCCTTCGAAAATCACACTATAGCTCTCTACCCTAACTACACCAGGAAAAAGCAATTGCAGTGTCAATTCTACACAGAGGTGAAACAGAAGCTGTGGGTGCTAGAGCTTCACTATATGTTCCTGCGCACCTGAAAGTGATAGCCCAGGGAAAGACAAATTTTTTTAATCCACTTGAGGTGTCGGCCTGCCTGGAGATGTGGGACAAAGTGTGCCGCAGGGGTTTGGAGGCCACCTTACCCTGAGTTCGGAGCCAGGATTGAACAGCGGTCTGTCACCAACGAAGGTGCCGGAAATCAGTGAGCAGAAGGGGCCGACCACATCGTTGTCCAGGAGGATGGTACTTTAGCCCGAGATGGGGAATCCTCATCAGAGGAGCCAGACATCTCTGCAGATCATCTAGACATTGGGCTGGAGGAGGGTGACCGGGGTAGATGAGCAGGCCTCCCTTAGTGGTCTCCTAGAGACAGACCTGTGATAAAGTCCCTAATGCTTGGCGTCTGCTGTCCTGCTATTGGATGGGGATGTAACTGATTTAGTTGACTTCACCCTTCCGAGACTACTTAAATTACCTTCTGTTACGCTGTGTGATGTCCATCTGAAAAACGGGCCCGGGTCCAATGGAAGAGCAGGCCCAAGGCACTCATACCCCCATGTCCTCTGACTTCCCTGTTAAAGCGCAAGCACCACAAGGTACTGGGGGTGCCCACAGCGAGATCTGAGCTGGTAGTGTTTGTACCAGGCTATCTACCTCACTGGTTTGGCCTGAGCTGATCGTCAACTGCCAGTGAAGTCATAGTTCCTAGGGTGCTTGTATATTTTATAGTCCTCTTTTCAGTATTGGAAGTGACTAACTGTTGAGAGGGAGAGTGGATGGGAGCTGAATGCACACCCATTCTTGAGAATGGGCGAGGTCGTGTTACACTTTGGCAGACCGACAGTACGGTGAGATGGGCTTCTGCCCAAACGGAGTGGGATGGGAGCCGATTTACGGGTTCTACATTTGTTGATTTTGTTCTCAATATGGCAGCTGATTGCCTCAGGGATTGATACATACACCATGCGACCAACTGGGAACAGGCCGTGCCAGTGTATGATAATTAGGTTGGCTATGGCACTATGTCGAAGGTAATGAATAGATAGCTAGTGACGTTGAATGTTTGGGGCCTGTGCAACTGCCTTAAAGCATGGAGTATTTTCCCATTTTGGTCTATACCAAATTCAAATTGAACTACTCCAAAAGACACACCTCCTCCGGGCTGAGATAGGGAGGTTAAAGAAACGCTGAAGGGGCACATGTACGCTTCTACCTACTTCATTTGTGCCAGTGGGGGTCTGATGTGGTTCGCAGCTTGGGTTCCAATGACAGAGCAGACGGTGATAACGGAACCGATGGGTAGATATGTTATTGTGACTGGAGTCCTCCAAAGGGTGAAGTCCTGTATTGTAAACGCTTGTGCCTCTAACATAAATGATAACTTATTTTTCTGAAATATTCGAACATTGATAGTCCCTTACATGAATATGCGGCTCATTTGGGTTGGGGAGTTCAACAGAATGCTAAATTTGCAGTTAGAGAAATATCCTCCCAATATTGGGTGCACAACCTAATATGGAGAGGGCGCTTACAGAGGTACTAGTAGACCTGAACTTATTTGAAATATGATGCCATTGCCACCCAAGAGACAAAATATACTCTTATTACCTTTGCTGTAAAACTCATAGTAGACTGTACCTCGCAGTGTACTTACACCATTTGTTTAGTTTACAGAAAAAAGTGTCTTTTCAACACTTGATTGCACTGTTAGTTTAGCTTCCTTGATTGAGAGGTTAGCGCTCGTCTTCAGGGTGCGTGGGTGTTTTTCTCAACCCGAGCCGTGTGTTGGAACGGTCTCCACGTCCTGTGCTGGCTCTGGTGTAAGTACTTATCTGTCTGTCCTGTATGTCCTGGCGAATGCTCTATAGACCCGGCTGAGCCAGAAAGAGCAGAAACATGTCGACCGTTTTTGAAAAGATAGAAGGTGATTCAGTAACTTGATCAACCACCATATCCAACCATTTTTAATAACATTACCTCTCCTTTTTATATTAAAGGTTCTTTTTGGTGAGGCATTGTTTTTTAGTTAAAACTCTTTTCTTTCCTTTACCTTCTCTCTGGGGGTGCCCCTCATTCTCTAGACACTGCTACCCAGACCAGAGGTTGCCTCAGGATGAAGCTGGCATTTAGCACGTAATTGGACACCGATGACTATGCCATAACGCTAAACGTGGGGTGGATAACCGATATACACCGCATTTGGCATCATAGCGTTTATGAGGGTGATCCATTATAACCAGTGGTTATGAAGCTACAAGTGTCCATTCTCCATTCTGATTAACTAACTTGCTCACCAGACTTCTTATGGTAGTGGGTGCCGTAGTGCTCCCAGACTAAACCGGTGCCTCAATCATATATTGCACGCACTCGCGATCTTAACCCGTTCATTGGACATGGTTGGCCGGCACTACTTGTGGGCGGTCCTACGTGTGATGGCCTTTGAACTGCAATTTACGCAGTCGATGCAGCTCCTATACACGGACCGGATGGCAAACCTTCATATGGGCTTCTTGGTCTCAGAAGCCTGGAAGCTGGAAAGGGGCACCAGACAAGGGTGCCCTTTTTCTCCGTTGCTGTTTGCAGTTGGAGTGAAGCTGCTGTCCTGTAGGTTGCGGATGAGCCTGGACCTATGGGGCACTAAACTAGTAGACACATAGTATGTCATGTCAATGTACACAGATGACACCATGGTGTACTTGCGGGCGCCTACCCCATCTATTCCTCATTTAATTAGTGCTAACTTTAAACTGGAAGCAGGTAGGCAGATTGAGTTTGGTGTTGAAAGAATTGTAATTTACAGCTCTCTTTAATGGTAAAGTTGCATTTTAAGTCACAATTCCGAAAGTGCCACTTTTACAAAGTTGTCATTTGCTTGCCCTGCCCATTTGGTGACTGCAGATTGTTCTTGGGTCACATGGCTAGGTGTTGCTGGCAGTTGGTATTTGTGTATTCTTCCCAGACCGTGAGGCCAAGGGAATATAGGTGTTGGCAGGATAGGTCACTCTGACTTAGAGAGGGCAGATCTGTCACTTATCACACTTGCACATCACAAAGGCCCTGCCTGAACATACAAAGGGTTTGTCATGTTCTACTAGCATCATTTGTTTTAATTTAATGGCCTGTGTAAATATATCATGATACTGCTAAAACTTTTATTGATTCCTCCAGCATGAGGAATTTGTTAGTATAAGTTTTAGAATATGTTACTATATTGTGAGTTATTTAAAAAACAAATATGTAAGTGTCTTTGTACAAAAATTAATAACCTATTGCTTGTCTTATACAGATGTACAGATAAATATCAAGCGCTGCCTCAGCGATGGTTGTGACACTAGGATTCGTGGTTTAAGGGCAGTCGGCTATCAAAAAATCAAGAAACCTGGGATTTCTGTCTCCGATGCATCGGCGGTCTGGTACTTGTCTCTTTTGACATCACTAGTGACTGCTTCTTTGGAGACAAACCCAGCAATTGCAAAGGCTGTTTTGGAAAATACACAGTAAGTATATTGTTCGTTGAGTTTCTTTGCAACTGATATAGATACTGTTAATTTGTTTTAACCATTTTTTCAGCTGTATACATTTGTGATTTTGTTTCAGACGTATAATTTTGGCATTATTAGCTTTTGTATCGTACCTTATGTATACTCTAGCATGTGCATATATTATTGTCATTGGTATTAGTAGCAGTATCGATATTTGACATTACAAATAATAATGGTAATGTTAATAATACTACTAATACATTTATAGAGCAGTGGTTCTTGACCTTTTGACTTAATGTGAACCCCTCCTGGAATCCAGGGAGCCCCATTGGAATTCTGGGACCCCCACTGAATAATTAATGGGATCCGGGAACACCTACATGCTCATAACGGGAAGGCGGGGTCCCCAGCCTAACCAATTTTGTTGATTTGAACCACAAAACAATACACAAATAATCAAATATTTTATTTAATTGACAAACAAATTTAAAACAAACATAATTTTATTGTTATTGGGAAGACTGGAGCTTTTCTAAATTCAATTAAGGCAACCTATCGTCCATACTATGTTCTGTTTGATGCACTTGGACTGTCCCACGAATCAGTCTGAGAATACCAACTTAATTTTTAGGCTCCATTGTCAAATTCTTTCATGTTTATACAGCGTTTAAAAATGTTCAGTTTTTTTAAAAATTTATATTCACTTTATTAATCTATCAGTATTATTTAATTGTCTAAGCAGTCGCGTACCACAGGTTAAGAACCGCTGTTATAGAGCATTTCATAGTTCCATTATGCCATTTGTAAGCGCTGTAAATAACTGTTACTATTGCCCAAGTTAATGGTTCTCAATTTACTGACCGAGGAAGGATGGATGTAAGATTGAGTATTCTTTGCTGGGATTTTCATTCAGATCACTGTATACATCACTGGAACGTTTTAAGCTTATGGAGTCATCATGCAAATTGCGATATAATCGCTTTACAAGAGACATGGCTGCAAGAAGAAATTGCGTTGGCTGGCTTCACGCACTACTCGGTACCCGCTGAAAAATGTAAAATCTATTGTTGAGCCATCGGTGGTCTTTCAGTCTACGTGTCATCAGCTCTAAAAATTAATTTGGAACAACTCAAATCTCCTGATCCAAGTATTAAAGTAATTAAATTATCAGGACTAGCTGCAAGCAATAAAATGACAACTATCCTGATTAATTATTACACACAACCTAAAATTAGAGAGAAAAAGATAAAAAATGCCTTATTATGTGATATAATAACGGACTTTCGTAGCACCGAGCCATCGTTGAACATGATAATTACCGGTGACTTTAATTCCAACCTGATACACTCCTTGGAGAAAGATGAAATACTAACTGCAGATAACATGCACTGGAGCGTTCCACAACAGACCCAAGGCGGGGTAAGGATCAGAATGGATCGATTAGGCACTCAATTGGTGACAGAATTGGAGTACTTAGGCATGCGTGTCCTGAACAGAAGGACTGATGAAGATCGACCGCCTAAAAAAACCTTCTATGGTCTGCATGCCCAATCAATACTGGATTATACAATCGTAAGTCTTTCGCTATTTCCCTTATTAAATCGTTTTTATATTGAATACTTGCCCATGAGTGATCATGCAATGCAACACATTAAATTCAACTTGTGCGTGGAAAGATTCCAAGCATCATATATACTCGAGGGCCAACTATGCACAATAATCAAAAAGTATAAATTGGTCTAATTCGAATAAAATCGCGTGGTTCTCGATAATAGAGGATACGATGAACAATTTAGGTGACATCCCAATCAATAATATTCAAGCATGGTCTCTCTTTCTAGAGAATCTAAAGCTACAAATGATATCACCAGATACGAAGGCCAATAGACTCGGTTTAAATAGCAAATTGCCGAAGGAACGGAAAGATCTAAGAAGTGATCTGCGAAAAACACATAAAAAGTTACAATCGAATGTCAAAGATTCTTGTCAATTGGACATTTTCCAGGCTCTAGGAAAGTTGTACAAAAAGGTCTGGGAGCATAAAAAAGGGATAAATGAGAATTTTTGGACTAAATTGCTCTTTAGCTCCAAACTCCCGAATTCGATTACTTTCTGGAAAATTATAAATCAACTAATTAGACCTTCGAATGTACTTACATCGAATGTGCAGGAAAGCGAATGGGCTACTTTTCTCTCGTTAAAATTTAAAGAAAATAAAGAAAATACAAGAAAAATCTCAGGGAGTCAACTAATTCTAGAATATCATCATAAAAGGACAAATGAGGCGGAATGCTGCAGTCAGCTATTAATAACTAAACCAAGCAAAGCTCAACCTCGGCTACAACACTCGGAACTTACTCTGCGGAGGAGCTTACTCTGCGGTGGAGATAATAAAAGTAATTAAAAAGGGCAAGAGCAACGGGGCCCGGGGGCCAAACGGCATCCCGCAAGCAGCTTACAAACATGCACCCGAATATTGGAGCCCATTTCTTGAGAACCTCTTTGCTGATGCACAAACCTACAACCAAGTTCCGGAAAGTTGGAAAGGATCCATAATAATGCCCATATGTAAAGGTGGCGATAGAACCAACCCACTTAACTACCGACTAATAGCACTGCAGGACGTTGAAGCAAAATATTTTGCATCACTTCTCTTAAAAGACTTGGTAACATGGTCTGGAGAAAGAGAATTGATCCCAATAAATCAAACAGGGTTTAGAGAGGGGATCGGAACAATTTCGAATATTTTATCCATTACTATGATAGCTGAAAAATGCCTGCGCACCAAACAGGAGCTGAACCTATGTTTTATAGATTTGCAAGCCGCATTTGACAGTGTGGATCGGGACCTATTATGGGCAAAATTGAGAGCATGGGCTATACCTGAGAGCATATTAAGGGGCCTGTTGCTATTTTACTCAGACACATGGACACAAGTAAAACTAGGGGATGGTTCCCGTTTATCAAGAAAAGTGTTCACAAGAACCGGATTAAAACAAGGTTGTGTCCTGGCTTCACACCTATTCAATCTATTTCTCTCGGATCTTTCCGGTAAATTAAACTCCTGTAATGCTCATTCACCGAAATTAGGCAATTTGCAACTCACACATCTCGCATATGCTGATGACTTTGTGCTCATGAGCTTAACAAAAGTTGGTATGTCCAGGCTACTAACTGAACTTTCAGTTTTCTTGTCCGCAAACAAACTGTCTCTGAATTTATCGAAGACCAAAACAATGTTAATTACCAACCGGCGCTCAATAGATTACAATATCTGCATTGAAGGAAAAAGGCTGGAAAGTGTATCAAATTATAAATATCTGGGATACTTTATCGATGATAAGTTGGCTTTAAAAGACCAGAAAAATTATTTGACACAAAGAGCTGGAGCCCTAATCTTTGCATTCAGCCCCCTGTCAAAAGATTTGGATGGCCCATCTCTTAAACCATTACTAACTGTAATTGCCAGCAAAGCTCTTCCCACCTTCGCTTATGCAAGTGTAAGGATTCCGCCCTACTAAACAATCGAATTACCAAAATCTACAAGAGAGTCTTTCAACTCCCGCGCTCTGCTTCACCAGCGCAAACGCGCTTAGAATTTGGCCTTATGAACGAGTCAGTGGGAAGACCGTACACATGCATAAAGGTATGGTACCGGATTAAGATGAATGCCATGGATAATAATCTAAACAAATTTTTATGGCAGTAATTGGAAACACAAAAAAAATCAGAGGCAAACAAATTCCTGTCCAGCGCGCTGGAATTAACATGTACTGCACAGCTTTGGGACAAAAATTTGCCATTTATTTCATTCAAACAGGCAATAAATGAAGCTGCCAAATTTCATTCACTGATAAGGAAATCTTTTCCCATCGCTCCCACTCATGGGTTGTGATCAACAGCTATAAATCACTTATTCCGGCGTCTTATTTGGATTCCACTTAGTCAGTTTTTATCAAAAAAAGGTTGATGGCCCTAAGATTTGGTAAATATCCAACATTGGCTGACGAGCCTGCTTGGAAACATCCTGCAACCATTGCCTGTCGGCTCTGTGGTCACATTAAGGAGGACATATATCACATCATATGTCACTGTAAGAAGCTGAATCAGGAACCAACGCTCTTCTTAAAGAACTGCTTTCTGGTTAAGAGATTACGCACTTTCAGGACAGCGGTCATTGGCTGCTTGGACTCAATGGACTCACAAACGAACTGTCAGATTATAAAGTTCCTGCTTGCTTTTGAAAAGTGCTTGAAAGCAATTTAATATTTTTTTTAAACATATTATGTTTTTCTGGCTTCTTTATTCTTCCCCATTTTAAGTTTTTTTTATATACGAGCATTTGGATTTTATTTTGCTGCAACTTAATCATTGAACATCCTTTTTAGGTTTCGCCTGTCGAAATCTATTGTTTACAAGTATGTGGGCTTTGTCCCGCCTCTGTCTTCCATTGGCTAGCTCCATAAATGGAGGCTAGCCATTGGAAGAGAGGCGTCCGTCATTCTGCGATGCGACTCGTGGGTGTTCCGGCGATTTTATTTATTTATTTTTTTCTTTTCTTTCTCATCCAGCCCCTTTTAGCACGTCATTGCGGCGGTGGGCGGGTGTTTTTTTTTTTTTTTTTACCGTGTTGTTTTTCGTCTTTTTCGAAGTGCCTTTAGCCGGAGTGTTGCTGTTTTTATTTGCGATCAGGTAAGCAGCATTTTGTTTATATTTTAAACTGTTTGTTTTACGTCTTTGTGTGTCTCGTTGCTGCCTCGTTTTGTGAATGTTTCGCTTTGCACAGTATGCTTGTAACTTGTGCCCATTCCCGCCCCCCCCTCCCGCTGTCCGTGTGCCCGTTAACCCGGCCCCCTCCCTCTGTCCGTCTGCTGTTAACCCGCCCCCCCCGCTGTCTGTGCCTAATGCTTGTTGTTTTGGTGTCAGAGAGCTGAAGACCATAATAACGAGACTGGTGGCTGGTTTCAGGGGCAGCGTTTGAACGGAATACGCATTTTAAATCTTGATTGAGGACAGCCAGTAAAATAAAAGTGATCGCCTGTGAGCGGGAAACAATGAGTCAGGTTTTGATTGCGAAGACTTTACCAGAATCGTGCTAATTGAACGCGATTCAACTGTCTCGTGCAGCATCGGTCGCTCCCCAGGGTCCCTGGAAACTGGGTATCGTAGCGCTTGAGGAGATATTGCCACCAGTGTTTGTGTTTAGCATTCTAGTAGTGCTGCTTAAGCTTTACTCTCAGCCCACATCGCGCGAGTGATTGCTTTTCCGGTAGCGCGAGTAAATATTAAATTGCCTGCTGCGCTAGTAACAGCTGTTGACTCTGCCTGCTTCCAAGAGAATCTGCGCCTCTGCCCACATTGCAGAATCAATTCCCTGCTTCTGGCGATATCGTGGTGCCTGTGCTGAGATTAGCGGACATTTTGTTTCTTGTTGTGCCTGCCAGCCCGCCCCTCCACCCCGAGCACACCTCCCTGCGGCCCCTCCCTCGCTCCGCCCCCCTCCTAAATCCATTTATGACAGATGAACCTACGTGCAGCGTCCACGCGCAGCGGTTGCGCCCCATGCGCGCCGAAGGTGCGCCAAAGGTAAGCCCGTCTACGCCCGTCCGCGCCTGGCCCGCGCCCAGCACCTGTCCCCCTGGTCCCCACCGCACCCAACCCACCAGAGTCACTTATGATGTCGCAACTCTCCTCGCCCTCAACCCCGGACGCACACCACAATGCTGCGATGCCGCCCCAGGTCGTACCCACGGCCCATTCGCCTGCCTCTCCTGCAAGTTCGATCGATACAATAACAATGGTCAGAGTCTATAGATTCACTGTAACATCAAATGTAATACATGCATTTAGTCATATATGGAGCCAAAAGATTGCTACAACCAAAGTGTGCTTCTATTTTTATTCATTATTTTAGCACATTGTAGTTTGAGTACCCAGTTTCAATCAAAGGGTCCCAGGGTTTATCAAATATCATTCTATTTAGACATAGAGGATATGTTATTCAATTACTTCATTGAATCACACAATTGCCTTGGGGCACAGCTCTCATATAATAGTGTAGAACTTATATGGAGACAACAGCACAAATGATATCAAATCATGAACATTTCAATGCGCTCAAAGTGGTGGAAAAGGGAAAAGTTCAGATGGGATAGGTGTGATGGGAAAGAAGTGAGGACTGGGTAAAGGTAGTTGTGACCTTAAAACAATCACAGTGCTATAAAATACATCCTTTACAGTCTATATTTCGATCTGTAGTTCCAATAAACTCTTTAACATAGGATCCGTTTTACTCCGTTAGTTATTCCTATGTGCAGAGAATAGATATGGTCTGGTCTACGTTTCGACCCCCTGGATAAAGGGTAAATTAAATCCTCAGGCTGGGGTCTTCTTCAGGACAAGGAAAGACAGGAGCGCTTCATATAAGGCCCTTGGGTGGCCAATGTAGTAGGACCGTCGTGGGTTCCTTTCATTCAAGTTGTAGTCCTGTATTCATTGGGATGGGGAGCTTTCCATATCAAAAATCCTGTTCTTTCAATGGTCACACCCGGACCAACGTTGTTGCGGTATGGGAATCACGCAACCCACGGTCTCCTGCAAGTTCAACTGCTTCAGGACCCTCACCAAACCCACTTCCTCCACACACAGCTCCGACTCTAACCGCCTGAAGTGCATCCTGCTGAACACCCGCTCGGTCCACAGACACGCAACGGAACTCTGGGACCTACTCGACACTGCGTCACCGGACATCGCCTTCCTTACAGAAACATGGATGAACGCATCATCAGCACCCGACATCGCCATAGCCATACCGGACGCTTACAAGATTACCCGAAAAGACCGCACCAATCAAACAGGAGGTGGCATCGCCATCATCCATAGGAACACCATCAAAATCACGACCAGCTCCGACGATAATCTTGCAACCGCCGAACATCTCCACTTCCAGATCCACACCGACCCTTGGACCACTCTTAGAGGCACCCTCATCTACAGGCCTCCAGGAACCCGCTCACAATTCAGCGAAGACATCACTGACTTCATCAGTTCACATGCCCTCGCCTCCGAGAACTACATTCTTTTAGGAGACTTCAACTACCACCTTGAAAACAAACACGACAGCAACACCTCCAACCTTCTGGACAACCTGGCCAACCTCTGACTCAAACAACTTGTTGACACCCCCACCCATATAGCTGGACACACGCTCAACCCTATCTTCACCTCCAGCAAGTACATCTCCTTCGACCACACCACAGCTCTCCACTGGACGGACTACAGCTGTGTTCACTTCAGCTACAAAACCACCCTGACCCACAACCGCCCACAACCTATTCCTCGGAGAAACTGGAACAAAATCACCTCTGACCAACTCCGCACTTCGCTCAACCAAAACCCTCCCACCCTCTCATTGGACCCAAACCAAGCGGCCACCAATCTCAAGCAATGGATCACCCACAGTGCCGACGAATTAGCACCCCTGAAAAAGCACCAGATCAAATCAGCCAGCAAAAAGGCTCCCTGGTTCAATGATGACCTAAAACAATCCAAGAAGCTATGCCGCACCCTGGAGAAATCATGGAGAAAAAACCCAACCACCGACAACATGGCCACCCTCAAGGCAGCTACCCGCAAACACCACCAACTGATTCGATCCACCAAGAAATCAGCATTCAAGGATCGTCTAGACAACAACACTCACAACAGCAAGGAACTCTTCAACATCGTCAAAGAATTCACCAACCCCACAGCAGCATCTAACGACATCACTCCCTCCCAAGACCTCTGCGATGCGTTATCCTCATTCTTCTACAACAAAATTGCCGACATCCACAACAGCTTCGAGAACACTCCCAGCGATCAACCCTCCCCACCCCCTCAGATCCTGCTCCGCCAACTAACATCCTTAGCGCCTGGAACCCAATCACCACTGAAGACACCATCCGCCTCATGAACTCAATCCACTCTGGTTCGCCAACCGACCCCTGCCCCCACCACATCTTCAACAAAGCTGACTCCATCATCGCACCCCATCTCCGTGATGTCATCAACTGCTCGTTCAACTCTGCCACCTTCCCAGAAAGCTGGAAACATGCCAAACTCAGCGCCCTCTTAAAGAAACCCACAGCAGACCCCTCTGAACTTAAAAACTACCGACCCATATCCCTCCTCCCATTCCCGGCCAAAGTCATTGAGAAAGCCGTAAACAGCCAGCTCGCCGCCTTCCTTGAATCCAACAACTCCCTCGACCCCTCTTAGTCCGGATTTCGAGCCAAACACAGCACCGAAACCGCCCTCATTGCAGCAACAGACGACATCAGAACACTACTGGACAACGGAGAAACAGTGGCCCTCATTCTACTCGACCTCTCCGCCGCTTTCGACACAGTCTGCCACAGCACCCTCATACAACGCCTCAGCAACATCGGCATACAAGGAAATGCCTTGGACTGGATCATCTCGTTCCTAGCGGGGAGAACTCAGAGTGTCCGACTTCCCCCATTCAACTCAGAGGCTACTAAAGTCATCTATGGAGTCCCACAAGGATCATCACTCAGTCCCACCCTATTCAACGTCTACATGAGCCCACTCGCATCCATCGCGCGCCAACACAACCTCAACATCATCTCTTACGCCGACGACACCCAATTAATCCTTTCCCTCACCAAAGACCCCAACACCGCCAAAACCAATCTGCACGAAGGCATGAAAGAAGTAGCCGAATGGATGAAACGTAGCCGCCTAAAACTCAACTCCGACAAAACAGAGGTGCTCATCCTGGGATCTTCCCCCTCGGCCTGGGACGACTCTTGGTGGCCTTCCGCTCTGGGCACAGCACCCACACCCACTGACCATGCACGGAACCTTGGCTTCATCCTAGACTCCTTTCTATCGATGTCCAGACAAGTCAACGCAGTCTCATCCTCCTGCTTCAACTTTCTTTGCATTCTCAAAAAGATCTTCCGCTGGATCCCCCTCGAGACAAGAAAGACTGTCACCCACGCACTGGTCACTAGCCGACTGGATTATGGGAACACACTATACGCCGGAATCGCATCAAAATTACAGAAAAAACTCCAACGCATCCAAAACGCATCAGCGCGACTCATATTGGACATCCCTCGCCAAGATCACATCACCGGACACCTAAAAGACCTCCACTGGCTTCCCATCAACAAAAGAATTACATTCCGTCTTCTCACCCACGCACACAAGGCCCTCTGCAATCTGGGACCCGAATGCCTCAACACTCGTCTGTCCTTCTACAAACCCACCCGCCAACTAAGATCGTCCAATCAAGCCCTCGCCGCAGTCCCGCGCATCCGAAAATCCACCATGGGAGGAAGATCCTTCTCCTTCCAGGCGGCCAAGACCTGGAACTCACTCCCCACTCGCCTCCGCCTTACTCAAAACCACATCTCCTTCAGAAAAGAACTTAAAACCTGGCTTTTCGACAAATAATGAACCCCTTCCCAAGCGCCTTGAGACCCTCTGGGTGAGTAGTGCGCAATATAAATGCCTGAACTTGAACTTGAACTAGAAACACGCAGAGTCTGGTGAAGGTGTATCTGAAAGAGGACTGACTTCTGAGTCCTGGTGCAGCTTCTTGCAACCTGCACTCTTTAAACAAATTCCACAGTTTGAATCATGATATTACTCATAGATTCAGGTTTATTAGGAGAAATTGATCCATAAAAGAGGCAGTAAAATTATATTGTGACACTCCTCAATGGCGGCCTTTTGTAGTCAGTAGACAAACGTGCACTCCAGTGGAGAGCGCTACTTACTGCTGGGAGTCCTCTTGTGCCTGCACTTTGTGCGCTGCCGTCGCCGCAAGAGGGAGTCCAGGCATGCACAGTCCTCTTCCCGGGTGCAAGGTGCTCGTCCAACTGGATGCCGATTTTGCAGAAAAGCTTCACCAGGGACCCGATTCCAAAAGGGGGAAAAAAAACAGGAAAAAAACGTGTGTGTGCGCCAGAGAGTGAGGAAGCAGCTCTGCCTGTCGGTGCTGCTGGCTGTGATCAGTGACTGAGCTGCTGCACTAGTCTCAGGAGACTCCTGGCAGCTCACACGGACAGGCACACTCCACACTGCATCTATTAACGAGCAGCTCGGCAGCTCGGGAAATGAAGTCCAGGCCAAGGGGCGCTCGCAGCTGCGGCTGGAATCAAGTGCCTAGCACTCCAGCCGCCTGCTTACACATAAACGGGCTTCTTAGTCTAAGAAGTAACATCCATCCCTCCCCCACCGCCAGACTCGAGGCTTCAAGCTCTAACTTGTGCATTTGAAACAGTGACCACAGCGCCATGAATACGCCCAACTCTGGAAGGGCATATCTGAATATGGAACCAGAGGCAGTTCATGTTATGTGTATGTCTCTGGGTGTGTGTGTGTGTGGCTCTGGGTGGGTGTGTGTGTGGCTCTGGGTGGGTGTCTGTGTGGCTCTGGGTGGGTGTATGTGGGGCTCTGGGTGGGTGTGTGTGGGGCTTTGGGTGGGTGGGTGTGTGGCCCTGGGTGTGTGTGTGGCTCTGGGTGTGTGTGTGTGGTTCTAGGTGTGTGT